>NC_139221.1:331176838-331501923 GCF_055691185.1 Crinia signifera
CCCAAATACTCATGAAAACCTCACCTACCTGCAACTGCTCCAGAGATGTGTCCAGGACCCAAACAATGGTCTACTTATGTTAGAGGTCTCCAAGAAATAAATCTTTTGCAAGAATTTGGAAGCAACGTTCCACATTTCCACTCTTTTATGCGGCCTAGAATCACAGTTCACCTATACGTTAGTGATCTCTAGAACCTTCATTGTGGGAAAATAGTTGTTCTGGGGTTTTTTAGGGGGTGTTTATATCCATGTCCTTGGTATATGTTTGTTACATGGTTTATGGCCATACTATGACCCTAACTGATTGTAGCTGGGACTCATCTGGTGTAGGTGCCTATACACAAAACAGAATGAGAACATTTTCATAAGGATTGGCTGGACCTATCTGTATTAAAATGTGCAGTAATGTACTAGTTACTAGGTTGGCTATCTGCAGTGTAAAGGTATTATAGCTACCAATCCCCCTGGTTGCAATGTGTTAGTTACTAGGCTGCCTAGTTGCTTAATACAGGTATTAAATAAGCCAATCCTCCTGGTTGCAATGAGCACATCCCTAGGCTGGCTAGTTGCTGAGTACAGGTATTAAATCAGCCAATCCTCCTGGTTGCAGCTGGCACATCACTAGGCTGGCTAGTTGCTGAGTACAGGTATTACAGTAACCAGTTCTCCTAGTTGCAGTGGGCACATCACTAGGCTGGCTAGTTGCTGAGTACAGGTATTGCAGTAGCCAGTCCTCCTAGTTGCAGTGGGTATATCACTAGGCTGGCTAGTTGCTGAGTACAGGTATTGCAGTAGCCAGTCCTCCTATTTGCAGTGGGTATATCACTAGGCTGGCTAGTTGCTGAGTACAGGTATTGCAGTAACCAGTTCTCCTAGTTGCAGTGGGTATATCACTAGGCTGGCTAGTTGCTGAGTACAGGTATTGCAGTAGCCAGTCCTCCTAGTTGCAGTGGGTATATCACTAGGCTGGCTAGTTGCTGAGTACAGGTATTGCAGTAACCAGTTCTCCTAGTTGCAGTGGGCACATCACTAGGCTGGCTAGTTGCTGAGTACAGGTATTGCAGTAGCCAGTCCTCCTAGTTGCAGTGGGTATATCACTAGGCTGGCTAGTTGCTGAGTACAGGTATTACAGTAGCCAGTCCTCATAGTTGCAGTGGGCACATCACTAGGCTGGCTAGTTGCTGAGTACAGGTATTGCAGTAACCAGTTCTCCTAGTTGCAGTGGGTATATCACTAGGCTGGCTAGTTGCTGAGTACAGGTATTGCAGTAACCAGTTCTCCTAGTTGCAGTGGGTATATCACTAGGCTGGCTAGTTGCTGAGTACAGGTATTACAGTAGCCAGTCCTCATAGTTGCAGTGGGTATATCACTAGGCTGGCTAGTTGCTGAGTACAGGTATTGCAGTAACCAGTTCTCCTAGTTGCAGTGGGTATATCACTAGGCTGGCTAGTTGCTGAGTACAGGTATTACAGTAGCCAGTTCTCCTAGTTGCAGTGGGTATATCACTAGGCTGGCTAGTTGCTGAGTACAGGTATTGCAGTAGCCAGTCCTCCTAGTTGCAGTGGGTATATCACTAGGCTGGCTAGTTGCTGAGTACTGGTATTACAGTAACCAGTTCTCCTAGTTGCAGTGGGCACATCACTAGGCTGGCTAGATGCTGAGTACAGGTATTGCAGTAACCAGTTCTCCTAGTTGCAGTGGGTATATCACTAGGCTGGCTAGTTGCTGAGTACAGGTATTGCAGTAACCAGTTCTCCTAGTTGCAGTGAGTGGGTATATCACTAGGCTGGCTAGATGCTGAGTACAGGTATTGCAGTAGCCAGTCCTCCTAGTTGCAGTGGGTATATCACTAGGCTGGCTAGTTGCTGAGTACTGGTATTACAGTAACCAGTTCTCCTAGTTGCAGTGGGCACATCACTAGGCTGGCTAGATGCTGAGTACAGGTATTGCAGTAACCAGTTCTCCTAGTTGCAGTGGGTATATCACTAGGCTGGCTAGTTGCTGAGTACAGGTATTGCAGTAACCAGTTCTCCTAGTTGCAGTGAGTGGGTATATCACTAGGCTGGCTAGATGCTGAGTACAGGTATTGCAGTAACCAGTTCTCCTAGTTGCAGCTGGCACATCACAAGGCTGGCTAGTTGCTGAGTACAGGTATTACAGTAACCAGTTCTCCTAGTTGCAGTGGGTATATCACTAGGCTGGCTAGTTGCTGAGTACAGGTATTACAGTAGCCAGTCCTCATAGTTGCAGTGGGTATATCACTAGGCTGGCTAGTTGCTGAGTACAGGTATTACAGTAGCCAGTTCTCCTAGTTGCAGTGGGCACATCACTAGGCTGGCTAGTTGCTGAGTACAGGTATTGCAGTAACCAGTTCTCCTAGTTGCAGTGGGTATATCACTAGGCTGGCTAGTTGCTGAGTACAGGTATTACAGTAACCAGTTCTCCTAGTTGCAGTGGGTATATCACTAGGCTGGCTAGTTGCTGAGTACAGGTATTACAGTAACCAGTTCTCCTAGTTGCAGTGGGCACATCACTAGGCTGGCTAGTTGCTGAGTACAGGTATTGCAGTAACCAGTTCTCCTAGTTGCAGTGGGTATATCACTAGGCTGGCTAGTTGCTGAGTACAGGTATTGCAGTAGCCAGTCCTCCTAGTTGCAGTGGGTATATCACTAGGCTGGCTAGTTGCTGAGTACTGGTATTACAGTAACCAGTTCTCCTAGTTGCAGTGGGTATATCACTAGGCTGGCTAGTTGCTGAGTACAGGTATTGCAGTAGCCAGTCCTCCTAGTTGCAGTGGGTATATCACTAGGCTGGCTAGTTGCTGAGTACAGGTATTGCAGTAACCAGTTCTCCTAGTTGCAGTGGGTATATCACTAGGCTGGCTAGTTGCTGAGTACAGGTATTACAGTAACCAGTTCTCCTAGTTGCAGTGGGCACATCACTAGGCTGGCTAGTTGCTGAGTACAGGTATTGCAGTAGCCAGTCCTCCTAGTTGCAGTGGGTATATCACTAGGCTGGCTAGTTGCTGAGTACAGGTATTGCAGTAGCCAGTCCTCCTAGTTGCAGTGGGTATATCACTAGGCTGGCTAGTTGCTGAGTACAGGTATTGCAGTAGCCAGTCCTCCTAGTTGCAGTGGGTATATCACTAGGCTGGCTAGTTGCTGAGTACAGGTATTGCAGTAGCCAGTCCTCATAGTTGCAGTGGGTATATCACTAGGCTGGCTAGTTGCTGAGTACAGGTATTGCAGTAGCCAGTCCTCCTAGTTGCAGTGGGCACATCACTAGGCTGGCTAGTTGCTGAGTACAGGTATTGCAGTAGCCAGTCCTCCTAGTTGCAGTGGGTATATCACTAGGCTGGCTAGTTGCTGAGTACAGGTATTGCAGTAGCCAGTCCTCCTAGTTGCAGTGGGCACATCACTAGGCTGGCTAGTTGCTGAGTACAGGTATTGCAGTAGCCAGTCCTCCTAGTTGCAGTGGGTATATCACTAGGCTGGCTAGTTGCTGAGTACTGGTATTACAGAGTAACCAGTTCTCCTAGTTGCAGTGGGTATATCACTAGGCTGGCTAGTTGCTGAGTACAGGTATTGCAGTAGCCAGTCCTCCTAGTTGCAGTGGGTATATCACTAGGCTGGCTAGTTGCTGAGTACAGGTATTACAGTAGCCAGTCCTCATAGTTGCAGTGGGCACATCACTAGGCTGGCTAGTTGCTGAGTACAGGTATTGCAGTAACCAGTTCTCCTAGTTGCAGTGGGTATATCACTAGGCTGGCTAGTTGCTGAGTACAGGTATTGCAGTAGCCAGTCCTCCTAGTTGCAGTGGGTATATCACTAGGCTGGCTAGTTGCTGAGTACAGGTATTGCAGTAACCAGTTCTAGTTGCAGTGGGTATATCACTAGGCTGGCTAGTTGCTGAGTACAGGTATTACAGTAGCCAGTCCTCATAGTTGCAGTGGGCACATCACTAGGCTGGCTAGTTGCTGAGTACAGGTATTGCAGTAGCCAGTCCTCCTAGTTGCAGTGGGCACATCACTAGGCTGGCTAGTTGCTGAGTACAGGTATTACAGTAGCCAGTCCTCCTAGTTGCAGCTGGCATATCACTAGGCTGGCTAGTTGCTGAGTACAGGTATTGCAGTAACCAGGCCACCTAGTTGCAGTGGGCACATCACTAGGCTGGCTAGATGCTGAGTACTGGTATTGCAGCAGCAGTCTGCTGTATAGCCATGGGCAGGTTACTAGGCTGACTAGTTGTTGAGTACTGGTATTAGCGCCAAGCTCCACATTCTGTAATCTCAGTAATTTAAAGGTCCCATATAGAAATGTCAATTTGTTTTTTTTAAATGTTATAAAAATGTTCCAAAGCGGAAACAGTCAGGGAACGTTTGGGATACTGTAAGTGCTATAACTACATGATGCAATCTGTCTTCTGCACTGTGCATTGTATAACACAATACGTCTTCTGTATGTTGTATAACACAACATTGTCTATACTACCTCTGTGTACATGCCTTGTTCAATTTATTTCTGTTATCAATAAATCTGTGACTCTCTTTTGCAACCCGGCGTCTAATTCATTACTGGTACAGTACATACATTACACTGTGCACGAACAGTATTCTGGGCTACACACTTATACACATATGTACACATGTCACACACATACATACATACACATACATATAGTTACACTTATACACACACACACATACAGTCCTACACTTATACACATACGTACACATGTCACACACATACAAACAGTTACGCACACACATACAGTGCTACACTTATACTCACACATAGTCACACACACAGTGAATATATATAGTCATACACAAATACATAGTCACACACAGGGCCGCCAAGAGAAATCCTGGGCCCCGGTACAACAACTTCCTGGGGCCCCCATGGACGGAGATCCACGCACACTCTGCGGACCCGGTGTTACACCACTGATTCCAAGGTGGATACACGTGCAAAAATTTACACTGTAATGTCTATTACACATGTCACACATCCATTACATATTATACCACATGCCATAATGCTCATTACACGTTATGCCACACACCGTAATGCTCATTGCATATTAAGAAGTTAACATGCTCTGCCAGGGGTTAACATTCTGTGCCAGGGGTTAACATTCTGTGCCAGGGGTTAACCTGTCTGCCCTGATTTACATGCTCTGCCAGGGGTTAACATGCTCTGCCAGGCGTTACATGCTCTTTGCAAAGGATTTACACATACCCTCCAACATGGCCCATTTCATTAGGTACAAAATGCTCTGTTCCTGGACTTTCTTACCAGTGGCAATTACAGATGTGAGCCTGCAGCACAGTCCAATATTCAAAAGGGGGGGTCACATATACTGCCACCCCAAGCATCACTGTCCTGGACACACTGGCAGTTGATGTGACACCCCTCTTTGAATTTTGGACTGTGCTGGAGTCCAACCTCTGTAACTACCACAGGCAGGGAAGTCCAGGAACAGAGCATTTTGTACCTAATGGAATGGGTCATGTTGGGGGTACTTGCCACCAAATAAAAATAAAAAACCTGTGTGTCCAGACCAGGGCCCCCCTGACAGGCCTGGGCCCGGGTAAATTGTACCTGCTCCCCCACTCTCTCGGCACCCCTGGTCACACACACACATTGTATATATATATATAGTGTTCATTCTAGCACCCGCTGTCTTTGAAAATCCATGTAGTTCCTCTTCCCTGCCTGGGGTGTCGCTGTCTGCTGTGGTGTTTCTAGCACAGGTCTGGTTTGCATATCAGTGCTGATATACAGACCACACTGTGCTAGAATCACTACAGCAGACAGCGACACCCCAGGCAGGGAAGAGAAACGACATGGATTTTCAAAGATAGCGGGTGCTAGAATGAACACTATATATATATATATATATATATATATATATATATATATATATATATATATATATATATATATATATATACATACATATATATATATATATATATATATATATATATATATACACAAATACATACAATCACACACATTGGAGCGTAAACTTTATATTTGGTTCAAATCAGAACTTTTATCTGCAGCTCACGGGGACCCCCATGGGCACCAGGCTGGTACCAAGCTATGCCAACCTCTTCATGGGGTGGTGAGAGGACTACGCTGTGTGGGGTTGTGCGAATCTGCGTTCCAGCCTGTTGTGCTGGTGGCGATATATACACGACATCATATTTGTCTGGAGGGGGATGAAACCTCCTTGGAGAATTTTCGCAAATGATTAAACAATAACAATGCTACCATCAAACTCACGTTCCAAAAACGAATGCGGAGGGAAACTTTTTTGATTTGTTGATACAAGATGATTGTATTAAGACTAGGAACTTTGAAAAGCCCACTGACTGTAATTCGTTCATAGACTTAGCAAACCACCATTTTAATTGGCTGCGGAGTATACTGAAGAGCCAATTCCACAGGATTAGCCAAAATTGTACGCGATAGAAAGATTCACAACATGCAGACCAATTAGAAAAACAGATTTATGATAAGGGCTATGATGCCAATATTGCTAAAATGCCAAAGCAAAGGGCTTAGAATTGATACACAAAAGACATATGGCTGATGGAACTATTATATCTAGACAAGGAGAGAAAACTGAGGCTAAAAAGGAAAATGGTGTGAGATTTATAACCAAGTTTAAAAATGATTCTAAACAAATAGAAGGTATCATTAAAAAACATTGGGGGGGTATTAAAACATGATCCAACATTGAATACATATACCACCTCTAGATATGTATACAGGAAAGCAAACAACCTAAAAAATATGATTGTAAGAAGCGCCATGAACACACTCAGTACACATGACCCCATTAAATCCAAAGGGCTTTATCGATGCGGCAAATGTCAAATGTGCCGCTTATGTAAAAATGATGAAGCAGTGGTACACTAATATAGGTCTGCACAAACTGGGAGGGTGTACAGTACAGATCAGTTCATCACTTGTCACACAAATCTTTGTATATATATATACACATTATATATATATATATATATATATATATATATATATATATATATATATATATATGTGAGTGCACATGTGTCACAGACCCACCGGTCGCCTGCTCCGATATGTCAATCTGAGCAGCCCCGGCCGTGACTGGGGTTCACTTTGGACACTCGGGTCCCTTCTTTGAGGTACACTGCCACCAGCCAAAACCTTATTTTAGCACTTGAAACTGCGCAAGGAGCGGCTTGGCTCGCACCTGACCACACAACGCAGTATAAAAATGGTAACGTTGTAGCGTTTCTCTTCTGAGGCTAATGAGTACTAAAAACACAGAATCAGAGACTGGAAATATGTATTATTTATTCCTAGAAATACTACAGAGCTTTAAGTGATAAAAATGGTTACAAGATAGTATAATGATTTCAAAAGCCCACACAAGATAAATGCAATTTCACGAATAAAAGGAAATAAAAAGAAATGACAGAACCGTAGCTTACACGTAAATACAAATTCTGACGTGGGGGGTCTCCACAAGAAACAAGCGGTCACTTCCAGCTCTATGCTGCGCCCCAAGAAGTACAACTGTCTATAGGGAGAAGTGTCTTAAGGTGCCCATACACGTACTGATTACCCGGTACTTTTTGTGCTAAAATAGCATTGTTGTGCATGCGATGCGATGCTTCTTTAGCACAAAAAGCACTGGGTAATTGGTACGTGTATGGGCACCTTTAGTTATACTTGCAGCCTCCCTCATCCCTCCCACCCTTGGGATTTTGACCCTTTATTTGCTGATAAATGAAGAATTTGTCCCTGCTTTGAAGTAGATTTTACACATTCCTCAAGTGATAAGAGGTAATTTAGTGGAGGGGCAGAGCACCTTTGGCCTGTTGCCCGGACACTATTGCTCTTCCCCCCAATCTGGTTTATGAGGGGTCTACGATCTTATCTTACATCCTAACTTCAGAGGATTTCTACAGATGGTCACTCTGAGGGAATACAGGCCTCAAACTCAAACCAGGGTCACCTAAGGCCCCCATACATTAGGCCGACTTGTCCTAGGGACAAGTCGGACCCAATTTACCTGCGAGCCGCCCGGCAGCTTCCCGGGAGACTCACATACAATTTGGCACTTGATGTGCCATTTTTACATGGGATAAATCGCATGCGATTTATCCCATGTAAAAAAAACCCCGGGGAGCTGCAGGGCGGTGGGCAGTAGTGGGGGCGGGCAGCGGCAGTAGTGGGGACGGGCAGCGGTGGTGGGGGCGGCCAGCGGCGGTAGTGGGGGCGGGCAGCGGCGGCGGGGACGGGCGGCGTGTGCGGTGAGCGCAGTGTACTTACACATAGCAGCAGCGGCGGGGACGGGACGCGCAGTGGCGGCTATTATATTTTTAAAATACTTGTCAAATGACCGGCCGCTCTCTGATTGGCTGAGAGCTCTCCGGCCAATCAGAGAGCGGCCGGTCATTTGACAAGTATTTTAAAAAATATAATAGCCGCCACTGTGCGTCCCGTCCCCGCTGCTGCTTTGTGTAAGTACACCACCACCACCGCCCGGCCAGGTCAGTCAGCAGCACTCGCCAGCGCTCAGGGACCCGCTGCCCGCCCCACTGCTCCCCCGGTGTCTGCATGCATATGTCTGTCAGGTGGCAGGCATATGCATACAGGGAGGTCGGACGTGATCGTATGTACAGACCGTCCGACCTCCCTGATCCGGTCCGATGCGCACGGGACCGCGCATCAGATCGGATCAGATATCACACACCTACGATTTTGGGCCGATTTCATCCGATTATCGGCACAAAGTGCCGAAATCGGATGAAATCGTCCCAAAATCGCATAGTGTATGGGGGCCTTTACAGTTTGAACACATAATACAAGACATGTCCTGATTCCAAACATAATAATCACAGGAGACATAACTTTACAACAATATCAGACATACATTGATCTCAGATAATAATAATAACGGAAGGCATACTTTAATTTGATCGATCACCTGATCTGATTGTTACAACGTGTAAAAAAAATATGTCGGTAAAACCAGTTGTGTAACTATAAATTTTGCTCCCCCCTGCCAAAAAGTTTGTGGCGCCCCTCCCAGGCTCCTCTCCAGCGTGTTTCCCCAGCGTGTGCCGTGATGACGTCACACACATAATGGATAAGCTGAAGCAGGAGAGAGGAAGAGAAACCAGCATACACTGCTGCTTCCCTTGGCTCCGACGCATCCCAGGCCGCTGTAGCACGCACATCCGCCCACCCATCCTGTACACAGTAGCCAATAACCGGCTCTGTGTACAGTCAATTGAATCAGTGGGGGGATTTGTTATCTTTGCCACGGCCCCACCCGCGCTGTGGCTGACTCGCCTTCAGTGCTCAGCCAGTGGGCAGCGGCAGGCAGCAGCATGTCAGTGTGTCGAGCAGGTGCCGGCACCCACACAGAACCTGCTGCGGCTTGCTCCCCCAAGCGGCAGCTGGGGCTGCCTTACAGTAGTTACACCACTGGGTAAGACCATTAGGTCTTTGAAAATTCGACTAGGTGAGCACTGTCATAATATTAAAAAGGGGGTGGAGTCAGACAATTTGTCATGTCACTTGAGAACAATGACACGATATGAATGAGAAACATATGTCATCTTTCTGTGGGCTTAGAACCATAACTGGAAGGTGAATGACAGAGAAGAAGACTCCTGCGCAGAAATGAAGATGAAATAGGAGTTAAAAACCATTGAACCCAATGGGTTAAAAACATAGGGGTATGGATCATTTCTTCTCCAGCAGTTAGGTCGACATGCATTGGGTGTACACCATTAGGTCGACATGCATAAAGGTTGACATGGGTGTAGGTCGACATGTCATTAGGTCGATACAAGTATTAGGTCGACATGAGCAAGGTCAACATGGGTTTTTTCACTGTTTTTCTTACCCGAATGTCAACACAGTTGACATGGACACTGAAACGTAACACTATTTTATTCTCCCGCCACGCCCTAGTAGATGGTTGAGCATGAAATACCGTCTGTCGGCACATGTCGGCGCAAAAAACTGTGAAAAACCCCATGTGGACCTTACCCACGTCAACCTAGACCCATGTCGACCTAATGGTGTTGACCCAATGCTTGCGACCTAATGACCGTATCCCAAACATGATTTGCGACAGAATTTAAAATGAAATGTTTTTTATAATATCACTCAGTATTTCCATCGCACTTTTTAAAAATAGGATGAAATGATGTCCATACTTACTGTGCACATGTTCTTTATGTTCTGTTTTACCTGTGGCTCTACGGACATCTGTTCCTAAAATGAGGACATCTTCATACACTAAAGAGACATGTATGGGAAAGTAACCACCCAAAATGGTGCCGGATAACACACCAGTCTGTCTCCACTGTCCTGCGGGTCATTGCTCTGGCGCAGATACTCCAAAGGAGGGGAAATATGGTGAATTAACCTCCTGATACAGGGAAGCTGCGGTTAAAAGTAGCCGTGTAAACATCTGCTCTTCCAGGATTTGCGGGTCACCGAGCAGGAATGGTGCGTTCCTATCAGCGCCAGCGCAAATGCGCTATGGATCCAGAAACGGAACCATCCATGTCAGATATGTTTGATAATTGGTAAGATCGATGTTCTTGAATGGCAACACTTCTAATTGTGTTATATCATTGTAGATGATTAATATTGTATGTATTAGGTAGGAATGGTAATGGTTATATACATGATCGTTTGGTGTGGTACCAACCAGGTTTTACATAAATCTCACACCCATGAGTTTGTACCAGCACCCGTGACACACCCTCTACACCTTGAAAAAGGGTAACTTTAATGCCCGAAACATGTTGGTGAGCAGGGCCGGACTGGGACCAAAAAGCATCTCTGGCATTGTGAGCACACAGGCCCCCCTGATGTGGCCACCATTCATATATTGTGGCATGCTGACAGGGCATTGTGGGTATAGTGCATACACTGTAATGCCCATTACAGAATATGACAATCCGTTATGCCCATTACACATGATAACACACCGTAAGGCCATTAGAGGGCTACACAATCAGTTATGCCCACTACACATTGGTGGCACACACCGTAAGGCCATTAGTGGGCTACACAATCAGTTATGCCCACTACACATTGGTGGCACACACCGTAAGGCCATTAGAGGGCTACACAATCAGTTATGCCCACTACACATTGGTGGCACACACCGTAAGGCCATTAGAGGGCTACACAATCAGTTATGCCCACTACACATTGGTGGCACACACCGTAATGCATGACTATTAAACACTGTCCCATCTACTTAGGGTGCAGTACCCTCTTCCAGCACATAACTCCAGCACACGCGTCCCCCCCCCCTCTCTCTGCCTCACCCCCCTTCTCTATATAACGGACCCCTCTCTCTCTCTCTTTCTGCCTCACCCTCTCTCTCCCCCCCCCCCCCAAACCCCCCTCTCACTCCTCTTACCCATCTCTCATGGGGTGTGGATCGTTTCCTAGACCATATTTAGGTCGACAGTCATTAGGTCGACCACGTTGGGTCGACAGGGGGGAAGGTCGACAGGGTTGTAGGTCGACATGGGACAAGGTCGACGTGGGTTTTGGTCGACATGGGTTTTTCACTGTTTTTTTTTTCCCCGAATGTCGACATGGACACAGTTGGAGGTGAACCGCAGCCCCTCGCATCGCTCGCTGCGCTCAGCACTATTTTATTCTCCCACCACGCCCTAGTGGATGGTAGGGCATGAAATACCGCCTGTCGGCACATGTCGGCTCAAAAAACAGTGAAAAACCCATGTCGACCTAACTACTGTCGACCTAAACCCATGTTGACCTTGTCCCATGTCGACCTTCCCCCCTGTCGACCCAACGTGTTCGACCTAATGACTGTCGACCTAAATGTGGTCTACAAAACGACCGTATACCCTCTCATGACACCCTGTCTCTGCCTAAGCTCCCTCTGTCAACCCTCTCTACCTGCCCCCCACCCTGTCTACCTGTTCCCTCTATTTCTCACCCTCTGTATCTTGCTCAGTGTCTCCTTTTCATCAGCTACGGGGCGGAGGGGGAGCGCAGCAGCAGCAGACGCTGCTGCTGTCACTTTGATGGGAGGAGGGAGGGAGCAGCGGCACGGGGCTGGAGAGATCAACGCTGACCTCCCCGGCACTGACCTCCCGGCACAGCGATCGCCGGGGAAAGCCGCTGGTCGCAGGAGCATGCTCCTGCGACCATTAGGCAGTGCACACGGGAGCGCGCAGCTGAAGATTTATCGCTCAGCGACCATATTCCCAGCGATTTTACATGAAATTGCACCCGTGTGTACTCACCTTTACTCCCCTCTAGCAACCATTACAACCTCTCACCCCTTCTCTCTTCCCTTTCACTTTCTCTATATATGACACCATCTTCTCTCCCTGACACTCTCTTGTTTCTCTCTTTCTCCATGATTCCCTAACTCTCTCATTCTCCTCATATCTTTCTCGTTCCCCCTATATCATTCTCCCTCTCTCTAGCTATCTCTATCTATGGGGAGGGGCGCACCACTTTATTCTTGCCTCCAGGCGACATGGTCCAACTTACGCCACTGCATATGTCCAGTCACACACATATTGCATACCCCCCAACATGACCCTCTCCAGGAGGGACACATTGCTCTGCTTCTGCCCTTCTGTCTTAATTTATGATTGACATCACCTGTGTTGAAACACCTTACTTATTAATTATCCTGTTCAACACAGATCAAGGTAATCATGCATTCAGAAGAAAATCCAGAAGCAGAGCATTTTGTCCCTCCTGGAGAGGGTCATGTTGGGAGGTATGATATTGGGCCTTATTCTAGTTCACTCTTTCTGACAAATTCCTTCTTAGATGGACAAAACCATGTGCACTGGATGTGGGGCAGATGTTACTTGTGCAGAGAGAGTTAGATTTTGGTTACTTCAAAGTGAGATCTATATTGCAGTGTAAAAATAAAGCAGCCAGTATTTACCCTGCACAGAAACAAAATAACTCACCCAAATTTAATTCTCTCTGCACATGTTACATCTGCCCCACCTGCAGTGCACATGGTTTTGTCCAGCTAAGAAGGAATTTTCCTCTAAGAGTTAACTAGAATAAGGCCCATAGTCACACAAATACACATATAAACATACAGTTACACACATACACATATAGTCACACAAATAGTACAACACATATATGTACAGTCACACACTTATCTATGTACAGTACAGGCAGAGACACAGCACACATGCCATATAGCCACACACAGTACACATGTATATGAGATATATATATATATATATATATACTGTCACACACATATATATATATAGTACCTCACCACACTATTGCTGGGTGGGCCCAGTGTCTTTATTGCAGCTGCCTCCTCCTCACACCCAGGCTGCCGTGTAGCCCCGCCCACCTGCTCGATGTGGAGACACTCCCCTCCTGTTTAGCCCCCTCCTACAGCTGGCAGAGCACTGGGAGAGGGGGCGGGGCAGCTAACCTTCCTCCAGCTCGGTGTGGACAGGCAGGACAGCCCATATGCTGTCTAGCTCCGCGGTGGCCATCTTTAACAGGAACAATGGCATCATGGGATTTGTAGTTCATCTTTGACTGCTCAGAGTCTGAGCAGTAACAGTTAAACTACAAATCCCATGTGCCACTGTCTTTCCTGCTCTGGCCACCAGTGGGCAGCCGGCCGGGTCCTCAGGCTGATGGTAAGTGAATCAGCATGAATCCCACCACACCACCATACTTGCCTACCTGCCACTCTCCAGGAGGACACAATGCTCTGCTCCTGGGCTTCCCTGATAATGTATGATTGCCATCACCTGTGGTGACACCTTTCTTATCAGTTACCTAGCTCCCCACAGGTGCTGGTAATCCTACATTATCCATACCTCCCAGCATGCCCCTCTCCAGGAGGACACAATGCTCTGTTCCTGGGCTTCCCTGGTAATGTATGATTGCCAGCACCTGTGGTGACACCTTTCTTATCAGTTACCTAGCTCCCCACATGTGCTGGCAATCCTACATTATACATACCTCCCAGCATGCCCCTCTCAAGGAGGACACAATGCTCTGCTCCTGGGCTTCCCTGTAATGTATGATTGCCAGCACCTGTGGTGACACTTCTCTTATCAGTTACCTAGCTCCCCACAGGTGCTGGCAATCCTACATTATCCATACCTCCCAGCATGCCCCTCTCCAGGAGGACACACTGCTCTGTTCCTGGGCTTCCCTGGTAATGTATGATTGCCAGCACCTGTGGTGACACCTTTCTTATCAGTTACCTAGCTCCCCACAGGTGCTGGCAATCCTACATTATACATACCTCCCAGCATGCCCCTCTCAAGGAGGACACAATGCTCTGCTCCTGGGCTTCCCTGTAATGTATGATTGCCAGCACCTGTGGTGACACCTTTCTTATCAGTTACCTAGCTCCCCACAGGTGCTGGCAATCCTACATTATCCATACCTCCCAGCATGCCCCTCTCAAGGAGGACACAATGCTCTGCTCCTGGGCTTCCCTGATAATGTATGATTGCCATCACCTGTGGTGACACCTTTCTTATCAGTTACCTAGCTCCCCACAGGTGCTGGCAATCCTACATTATACATACCTCCCAGCATGCCCCTCTCAAGGAGGACACAATGCTCTGCTCCTGGGCTTCCCTGTAATGTATGATTGCCAGCCCCTGTGGTGACACCTTTCTTATCAGTTACCTAGCTCCCCACAGGTGCTGGCAATCATACATTATCCATACCTCCCAGCATGCCCCTCTCCAGGAGGACACAATGCTCTGTTCCTGGGCATCCCTGGTAATGTATGATTGCCAGCACCTGTGGTGACACCTTTGTTATCAGTTACCTAGCTACCCACAGGTGCTGGCAATCTAGGGTGACCAACTCATCCCTTTAATTCGGGACACATATTAATTACACAGGTTCTGTGGTTGGCTTTCACCTGGTTTTAAACTGCCACACCTCAAGACTCCATTTCACCTGGTTTTAAACTGCCACAGAACCTGTGTAATTAATATGTGTCCCGGATTAAAGGGATGAGTTGGTCACCCTATGGCAATCATACATTATCCATACCTCCCAGCATGCCCCCCTCCAGGAGGGACACAATGCTCTGTTCCTGGGCTTCCCTGGTAATGTATGATTGACAGCACCTGTGGTGACACCTTTCTTATCAGTTACCTAGCTCCCCACAGGTGCTGGCAATCCTACATTATCCTTACCTCCCAGCATGCCCCTCTCCAGGAAGACACAATGCTCTGTTCCTGGGCTTCCCTGGTAATGTATGATTGTCAGCACCTGTGGTGACACCTTTCTTATCAGTTACCTAGCTCCCCACAGGTGCTGGCAATCATACATTATCCATACCTCCCAGCATGCCCCTCTCCAGGAGGACACAATGCTCTGTTCCTGGGCTTCCCTGGTAATGTATGATTGTCAGCACCTGTGGTGACACCTTTCTTATCAGTTACCTAGCTCCCCACAGGTGCTGGCAATCATCCATTATCCATACCTCCCAGCATGCCCCTCTCCAGGAGGACACAATGCTCTGCTGCTGGGCTTCCCTGGTAGTGTAGGATTGCCATCACCTGTGGTGACACCTTTCTTATCAGTTACCTAGCTCCCCACAGGTGCTGGCAATCATACATTATCCATACCTCCCAGCATGCCCCTCTCCAGGAGGACACAATGCTCTGTTCCTGGGCTTCCCTGATAATGTATGATTGCCAGCACCTGTGGTGACACCTTTCTTATCAGTTACCCGGCTCCCCACAGGTGCTGGCAATCATACATTATCCATACCTCCCAGCATGCCCCTCTCCAGGAGGACACAATGCTCGGTACTTGTTTCCTAGCACGGCCACAACGATTTAGATCGTTGTGGTCGTAAGATAAAAAATCGGATCGATCGCATCGCATGCGATTTGGTCGCATACGATGCGATCGATCCGACCGACCGATTTTTCACCCGATTTTTTTTTTTTTTTTACCAGATTTTTTTCAATTGCCCCCCCAAATGTTACTAAGTGGGCTAGACCCCACGATAGACGTCAACCCGAAGCGTGGCGAGCGCAGCGAGCCCGCGAGGGGCGGCGGTGCGCGTCCTCCGACCTTTTCATTCCCCTACTATCCACGTCGGCGTGGAGTTGAGAATATATAGTGTGGCGAGCGCAGCGAGCCACCGAGCCCGAAGCGTGGCGAGCGGACGCGTATAACTTCACAGGTATACGCGTCCCCTCGCGGGGCTCGCTGCGCTCGCCACGCTTCGGGCTCGGTGGCTCGCGGCGCTCGCCACACTATATATTCTCAACTCCACGCCGACGTGGATAGTAGGGGAATGAAAAGGTCGGAGGACGCGTACCGCCGCCCCTCGCGGGCTCGCTGCGCTCGCCACGCTTCGGGTTGACGTCTATCGTGGGGTCATGGCGGCCACATAAAAAATGTGAAATGGGTCATATTGGCCCATTTCACCTTTTTTATCATTTTTCCCTATGTGAGATGGACTTAATCAAGTCCATCTAATCTTGTGCCATTATAATGGCACAAGACCAACGCGATCCTCCCGATTTCAATGTTAAAAGATTTTTTAACATTGAAGTCTATGGAAAAATCGGGTGAATCGGTCGGTCGCATCGCGGCCGATTTTAATTGGTCGCGACCGACCGATTGACCCGATTTCTGTCATTCAAAGTGAAAAAATTTTAAAAAATCGGCCACATCGTGAGGATCGTGTCCCTTAATTAAGAGCCACGATCACTCACGATTGTGGCCGTTCTAGGAAACAAGTACCCAATGCTCTGTTCCTGGGCTTCCCTGGTAATGTATGATTGTCAGCTCCTGTGGTGACACCTTTCTTATCAGTTACCTAGCTCCCCACAGGTGCTGGCAATCATACATTATACATGCCTCCCAGCATGCCCCTCTCCAGGAGGACACAATGCTCTGCTCCTGGGCTTCCCTGTAATGTATGATTGCCAGCACCTGTGGTGACACCTTTCTTATCAGTTACCTAGCTCCCCACAGGTGCTGGCAATCCTACATTATCCATACCTCCCAGCATGCCCTTCTCCAGGAGGACACAATGCTCTGTTCCTGGGCTTCCCTGGTAATGTATGATTGCCAGCACCTGTGGTGACACCTTTCTTATCAGTTACCTAGCTCCCCACAGGTGCTGGCAATCCTATATTACCCATACCTCCCAGCATGCCCCTCTCCAGGAGGACACAATGCTCTGTTCCTGGGCTTCCCTGGTAATGTATGATTGCCATCACCTGTGGTGACACCTTTCTTATCAGTTACCTAGCTCCCCACAGGTGCTGGCAATCCTACATTATACATACCTCCCAGCATGCCCCTCTCCAGGAGGACACAATGCTCTGCTCCTGGGCTTCCCTGGTAATGTATGATTGCCATCACCTGTGGTGACACCTTTCTTATCAGTTACCTAGCTCCCCACAGGTGCTGGCAATCCTACATTATCCATACCTCCCAGCATGCCCCTCTCCAGGAGGACACAATGCTCTGTTCCTGGGCTTCCCTGGTAATGTATAATTGCCAGCACCTGTGGTGACACCTTTCTTATCAGTTACCTAGCTACCCACAGGTGCTGGCAATCATACATTATCCATACCTCCCAGCATGCCCCTCTCCAGGAGGACACAATGCTCTGTTCCTGGGCTTCCCTGGTAATGTATGATTGTCAGCACCTGTGGTGACACCTTTCTTATCAGTTACCTAGCTCCCCACAGGTGCTGGCAATCATACATTATCCATACCTTCCAGCATGCCCCTCTCCAGGAGGACACAATGCTCTGTTCCTGGGCTTCCCTGGTAATGTATGATTGTCAGCACCTGTGGTGACACCTTTCTTATCAGTTACCTAGCTCCCCACAGGTGCTGGCAATCATCCATTATCCATACCTCCGAGCATGCCCCTCTCCAGGAGGACACAATGCTCTGCTGCTGGGCTTCCCTGGTAGTGTAGGATTACCATCACCTGTGGTGACACCTTTCTTATCAGTTACCCGGCTCCCCACAGGTGCTGGCAATCATACATTATCCATACCTCCCAGTATGCCCCTCTCCAGGAGGACACAATGCTCTATTCCTGGGCTTCCCTGGTAATGTATGATTGTCAGCTCCTGTGGTGACACCTTTCTTATCAGTTACCTAGCTCCCCACAGGTGCTGGCAATCATACATTATCCATACCTCCCAGCATGCCCCTCTCCAGGAGGACACAATGCTCTGTTCCTGGGCTTCCCTGGTAATGTATGATTGCCAGCACCTGTGGTGACACCTTTCTTATCAGTTACCTAGCTCCCCACAGGTGCTGGCAATCATACATTATCCATTCCTCCCAGCATGCCCTTCTCCAGGAGGACACAATGCTCTGCTCCTGGGCTTCCCAGGTAATGTATGATTACCAGCACCTGTGGTGACACCTTTCTTATCAGTTACCTAGCTCCCCACAGGTGCTGGCAATCCTACATTATCCATACCTCCCAGCATGCCCCTCTCCAGGAGGACACAATGCTCTGTTCCTGGGCTTCCCTGGTAATGTATGATTACCAGCACCTGTGGTGACACCTTTCTTATCAGTTACCTAGCTCCTCACAGGTGCTGGCAATACTACATTATCCATACCTCCCAGCATGCCCCTCTCCAGGAGGACACAATGCTCTGTTCCTGGGCTTCCCTGGTAATGTATGATTGTCAGCACCTGTGGTGACACCTTTCTTATCAGTTACCTAGCTCCCCACAGGTGCTGGCAATCATACATTACCCATACCTCCCAGCATGCCCCTCTCCAGGAGGGACACAATGCTCTGTTCCTGGACTTCCCTGGTAATGTATGATTGCCAGCACCTGTGGTGACACCTTTCTTATCAGTTACCTAGCTCCCCACAGGTGCTGGCAATCATACATTACCCATACCTCCCAGCATGCCCCTCTCCAGAAGGGACACAATGCTCTGTTCCTGGACTTCCCTGGTAATGTATGATTGCCAGCACCTGTGGTGACACCTTTACCTAGCTCCCCACAGGTGCTGGCAATCATACATTACCAGGGAAGTCCAGGAACAGAGCATTTTCTCCCGCATGGAGAGGGTCAGGTAGGCAAGTATGCACCACACACTCACATAGTACTACAGTGGCCCCAAAATTGGCCCCTCGGCCCTTCTGGCATTTGCCAGAAGTGCCAGATGGCCAGTCCAGCCCTGTTGGTGAGTGAAGGGGCACCATTTGTTGTTTGCGACCTACCTTTTTCCATCTGGGACTGTCTCCACCTATTACGGATTTTATTTTTATAATTTTTTGTGGCTTTTGTCATTTTTTATTGTATGCCCTCTTTGATATTTTTACTTGTTTTGATGTACCTTGTATGTCTTTTTTTTCATCTGGAATAAATCAACTTTTTTATGGTCGGTGCCCGCCATCCTCCCCATGTACCAAGTGCCCGCCCCATGTACCAAGCGCCCGCCCCATGTACCAAGTGCCCGCCGTCCTCCCCATGTACCAAGTGCCCGCCGTCCTCCCCATGTACCAAGTGCCCGCCGTCCTCCCCATGTACCAAGTGCCCGCCGTCCTCCCCATGTACCAAGGGATCCGATATGTAATGCCGGCGGTCGGAATCCCGGCGGTCGGAATCCCGACCACCGAAATCCTGACATGGGGGGGACGTGGAGCGCCCCTCCTTGCGGGCGCGCTGCGCTCGCCACGCAGCGGGCCCGGTGCCTCGCTACGCTCGGCACGCTATTTTATTCTCCCTCTATGGGTGTCGTGTACACCCACGGAGGGAGAAAGTTTCGGGATTTCGGCGGTCGGGATTCCAGTGTCGGGATTCCGACCGCCGGGATCCCGACCACTTGCAAATTGACTGCATCCCGTACCAAGTGCCCGCCGTCCTCCCCATGTACCAAGTGCCTACCATTCTCCACATGTACTAAGCTGCTGTCATTCCCCAGCTGTACCAAGTGCCCGTCATTCCACACATGTACCAAGCTCCCGCCATTCTCCACATGTACCAAGCTGCCGCTGTTCCCCACCTATACAAAGTGCCCACCATCCTCCACAAGTACCAAGTGCCCGCTATCCTCCACATGTACCAAGCTGCCGCCATTCTCCCCATGCACCAGATGGCCGCCATTCTCCAGATGTACCAAACTGCCATCATTGTCAGTGGTGATACTGAGTGCTGTGGTTGCGCATGTGACGTTGAGTGCCGTGGTTGCGCCTGTGATGCTGAGTGCCGTGGTTGCGCCTGTGACACTGAGTGCCGTAGTCGCGCCGTAGTAGCTCCTGCTTCTTTCTTATTAATACACTTATAGCTTAGTTTTTCACTTGTGTGCTGCCCTGGGGTGACTGGCCTATGCCAACCTTTTTGGGGTTCTGCGCCCTAGATTCAAACTTAGTATTAGGGACCCACCAGAAATGAGGCCACCATGAAGCTGGTTGGTAGGCAAATATTTCTTGGCCAATTAATATACCAAGAACCTCTATTATTGATTAATAATATGGAGTGTGCATCTGCACCATGTATTTTTCTTTGTAGAACTACAAGTTCCAGCATGATAGCACCTCATGTATATTGGGTGTGCATTCTAAGACCCCCCCCCCCCCCTAAGCTAATATTGTGTACACCTGTACACCTGAAGGTTGGGACTCCTTCAACTTAGAGTAGCACCCCGCCCACCTGATCTGAACATTAGTTCACCAGCTTGGTCCCTGGTAGCCACAGACTGCAAACTGGAGGCACAATGAAGGTAAGACCTAAAATTGACATTAATTGCTAGTCTTGGGGATGGATTTGGGGCGCGTCTCCCCTCGGGTTGGTGTAACCGTGTTGCTTTCGGGGTGGCACACCCTAACATTTATTTAGCACTATTTATTTTCCACTAATATTATACTTTCTAGCACTTCACTTTTTAACCTCTAGCTTCTGCTACTTTCCTATTAATACACTTATAGCTTAGTTTTTCACTTGTGTGCTGCCCTGGGGTGACTGGCCTATGCCAACCTTTTTGGGGTTCTGCGCCCCAGATTAAAACTTAGTATTAGGGACCCACCAGAAATGAGGCCACCGTGAAGCTGGTTGGTGGGCAAATATTTCTTGGACAATTAATATACCAAGAGCCTCTATTATTGATTAAAAATATGGAGTGTGCATCTGCACCATGTATTTTTCTTTGCAGAACTACAAGTCCCAGCATGATAGCACCTCATGTATATTATTGGGTGTGCATTCTAAGATCCCCCCCCCCCATTCTCCACATGTACCAAGCTCCCACCATTCTCCACATGTACCAAGCTGCCGCTGTTCCCCACCTATACAAAGCGCCCACCATCCTCCACAATTACCAAGTGCCCGCTATCCTCCACATGTACAAAGCTGCCACTGTTCCCCACATGTACCAAGCTGCCATCATTGTCAGTGGTGATACTGAGTGCCGTAGTCGCTCCTGTGACGCTGAGTGTTGTGGTCATGCCTGTCGCGCTGAGTGTCGCGGTCGCGCCTGTGAAGCTGAGTGTCACGGTCGCGCCTGTGAAGCTGAGTGTCGCGGTCGCGCCTGTGAAGCTGAGTGTCGCGGTCGCGCCTGTGAAGCTGAGTGTCGCGGTCGCGCCTGTGAAGCTGAGTGTCGCGGTCGCGCCTGTGAAGCTGAGTGTCGCGGTCGCGCCTGTGAAGCTGAGTGCCGAGGTCGCGCCTGTGAAGCTGAGTGTCGCGGTCGCGCCTGTGAAGCTGAGTGTCGCGGTTGCGCTTGTGAAGCTGAGTGTCGCGGTTGCGCCTGTGAAGCTGAGTGTCGCGGTCGCGCCTGTGAAGCTGAGTGTCGCGGTCGCGCCTGTGAAGCTGAGTGTCGCGGTCGCGCCTGTGAAGCTGAGTGTCGTGGTCGCGCCTGTGAAGCTGAGTGTCGTGGTCGCGCCTGTGAAGCTGAGTGTCGTGGTCGCGCCTGTGAAGCTGAGTGTCGCGGTCGCGCCTGTGATGCTGAGTGTCGCGGTCGCGCCTGTGAAGCTGAGTGTCGAGGTCACGCCTGTGAAGCTGAGTGTCGCGGTCGCGCCTGTGAAGCTGAGTGTCGCAGTCGCGCCTGTGAAGCTGAGTGTCATGGTTGCCCTTGTCACGCTGAGTTTTGTGGTCGCCCTTGTCACGCTGGGTGTCGTGATCGCGCCTGTCACGCCTGTGAGGCTGAGTGTCATGGTCACGCCTGTGAGGCTGAGTGTCGTGGTCGCACCTGTCACGTGGTGATGCTGAGTGCCGTGGTCGCGATGTTTTAATAATTTGTACATATGTACTAAGTAGGACAGGTTACAGGGGCAGTATCTGCATTTCCTCTACCTCCCCATGGCAGCTGACCTATGGGTTTCCTCCTCATTAGGTAGATCTGGAAAGGAAAAAAAGACACAACACTGCCCCTATATAAGGCCCGCCCCTACCAGGCTCAGCGTCTTTTTTTTCCTTTCCAGGTAGAGGAGGCTTACCCTGAAAGCTGCTGCAGCCTTCCCCACTGCCTGGTGCAGTTAGGGGTTTAGGCTTAGAAGATAGAGGTCTCCCGCTACCGAGTGTAGTGGGGATACCTAATCTGGCAACCCCTCTGCCTAGTGCAGTAGCGGGGCATAGGAACCTAATAAGGAATACCTGCGCCCTACGGAAGGGCTATGCATAGGAGTCCGGCGGGCGCGTGGTAAGAGGTGACACGCAAACACCTACGCTGCATCTCCCCCTAGAAACGCCGGGTTTTCACAATGTGATATGGCTGGAGACGCCGGGGCCAGCGTCAGACGGGGCGTCTGACGTCATCGCGCTATGTGAGTCGCCGGCGTGAGCGCCCAGGAACACTGGACGGCGTCTGACGTCATCAGAGGGCGCTAAAGCTGGGCAGAAGGACGCGGTGCGTCTGACAGGGGGAGAGGGGAGCAGCTCAGATAAAAACGGCAGCGCGGCAACAAGCAGACGCTGCAGAGGTTCATGTGCCAGACGGTTGAATCGGGTAAGACTCCGCAGGCAGCGCTGCTGCTGGAGTGATTTTTATGGTTACCCTGTGCATTCCTTAATAGTATGTTTTCTGCTAGCAGTGAATCTGTAGCAAAATGGAGGAAGATAGGAAGCAGCAGGCACAGTCAGGGTAAGCCTAGGAAAATACAAAAGGAGTTGATTGTAATGTTTCTGGCATATTAGTGGATAACTGTTGTCATTACAGATCAGAGTCAAGCAAAGAGAAATTGGAGGTTAAACAAAAACACAAGAAACTGCATGCAGCAAAATGCTCTGTGTGTGATGCACCTCTGCCAGAAAAATGGAAAAGTGCAGTATGTGAAAATTGTAAAAAAAACTATGAGGCCAGATCAAATGGCAGACGTAGGGTGACATTCTATGGAATGCGATTTGCGTTATTTTGCGTTAATTAGACAACAAAATGGCGATATCGCATTTTTCCTTCAAATCGCCAATTTAATGGGATGCGCTAAGGGACTGAAATCGCATATTATGTGCGTTAATGCATGCTGACCAAAAGTGCGAGATTAATTCGCATTTTTATCGCATCCAGATGTTTTCGTACAGAACAGTATACAACTCGCTTATTTAATGCTATGCGCATTTGCAAATCGCAATTTTTAGTTGTCTAATTATCGCACTTATTTCAGACCAGGGTCTGTTTGGCGAATTAGCCAGAACCCTGCACAGATCGCAATGTTCTGTGCAGGGTTCTGGTGTTAAAAAAAACAAAACGGTTAAAATAAAAAAAAAACGAGCGCGGGGTCCCCCGCCCGAGCATAACCAGCCCCGGACTCATTGAGCCGGTGCTGGTGACAAAATCAGGGTCCCCGACAAATCGGGGTCCCCTTGATTTCATGAAACCAGCACCAGGCTCAAGGTCCGGCGCTGGTTCCCAAAATACGGGGGACAAAATGACTAGGGGTCCCCCCGTATTTTAAGAACCAGCACCGGACCCAACCAGCCAGCAGGGTAATGCCACAGCCGGGGGACACTTATTATATAAGGTCCCGCGGCCAAAGCATTAACCCCCTGGCTGGTCAGCATGGGCAGGGGTCCTGGGGAAGTGGGGACCCCCCCAATGAAGGGGTCCCCCCCCTCCAGGACTTACCAGCCCATGCTGATAGTCCGGGGCTGTCCCCGATGCCCCTGGGCGGTGGGCATCGGGTTGATGAATTGTGTAAAAAAAGAAGTAAAACTATTGTTTTCTACTGGCGAACTATGAGTCCCAGCAAGCCTACCCCGCATGCTGGGACTTGGAGAACCACAAGTCCCAGCATGCGGGGCATTAAAGGGCCCGCTGGCACTTGTAGTTCTACAGTACAAAAAATAGTTAAAGAAAACACACTGACAACCTGAAAAATAAAAGTTTAATACATACAGAACACACACTGATACTTACCTACCTTGAGCCCGTAGGTCGGTCCCTGGGTCCGGGCTCCGGGGCTCCAGGGCAGAAGAGTCCGGTTCCGGGGCCTTGGTCCTGGTTCCGGGGCTGGTCCTGGGGTTCCGGGGCTCCTGGCCTGAAGAATCCGGGATCCGAGGTAGTCCCCAGGGGTACCTAAGGAAGGAAATCCTACTCACCTGGTCCCCGGCGACGACCTCGGCATCCTCTCCGGCTGAAGCGCTGCTCCCATCTGGTACCCGGCTTACAGGACTTCACCGGCGCAGAGATGTTTCTTCCTCGGCGTCTCTGGACAGAATGATTTCTGGCCAATCAGGAGCCGAGAAAGTCGGCTCCTGATTGGCCAGAAATCATTCTGACTAGAGACGCCGAGGAAGAAACATCTCTGCTCTAGATGCGCAGAGATGTT
The DNA here is from genome assembly GCF_055691185.1 of Crinia signifera. Taxonomy (NCBI): domain Eukaryota; kingdom Metazoa; phylum Chordata; class Amphibia; order Anura; family Myobatrachidae; genus Crinia; species Crinia signifera. The sequence goes on from NC_139221.1 coordinate 331,201,658, forward strand.
TCTTCCTCGGCGTCTGTATTCAGAATGATTTCTGGCCAATCAGGAGCCGACTTTCTCGGCTCCTGATTGGCCAGAAATCATTCTGTCCAGAGACGCCGAGGAAGAAACATCTCTGCGCCGGTGAAGTCCTGTAAGCCGGGTACCAGATGGGAGCAGCGCTTCAGCCGGAGAGGATGCCGAGGTCGTCGCCGGGGACCAGGTGAGTAGGATTTCCTTCCTTAGGTACCCCTGGGGACTACCTCGGACCCCGGATTCTTCAGGCCAGGAGCCCCGGAACCCCAGGACCAGCCCCAGAACCAGGACCAAGGCCCCGGAACCGGACTCTTCTGCCCTGGAGCCCCGGAGCCCGGATCCAGGGACCGACCTACGGGCTCAAGGTAGGTAAGTATCAGTGTGTGTGTGTTCTGTGTGTATTAAACTTTTATTTTTCAGGGTGTCAGTGTGTTTTCTTTAACTATTTTTTGTACTGTAGAACTACAAGTGCCAGCGGGCCCTTTAATGCCCCGCATGCTGGGACTTGTGGTTCTCCAAGTCCCAGCATGCGGGGTAGGCTTGCTGGGACTCATAGTTCGCCAGTAGAAAACAATAGTTTTACTTCTTTTTTTACACAATTCATCAACCCGATGCCCACCGCCCAGGGGCATCGGGGACAGCCCCAGACTATCAGCATGGGCTGGTAAGTCCTGGAGGGGGGGACCCCTTCATTGGGGGGGTCCCCACTTCCCCAGGACCCCTGCCCATGCTGACCAGCCAGGGGGTTAATGCTTTGGCCGCGGGACCTTATATAATAAGTGTCCCCCGGCTGTGGCATTACCCTGCTGGCTGGTTGGGTCCGGTGCTGGTTCTTAAAATACGGGGGACCCCTAGTCATTTTGTCCCCCGTATTTTGGGAACCAGCGCCGGACCTTGAGCCTGGTGCTGGTTTCATGAAATCAAGGGGACCCCGATTTGTCGGGGACCCTGATTTTATGTCACCAGCACCGGCTCAATGAGCCCGGGGCTGGTTATGCTCGGGCGGGGGACCCCGCGTGCGTTTTTTTTTTTTTACTTTGCGCTTTCCTGCAAACGTGCGATTTTCAGACATGAAAATCGCACATTTTCAGGACTAAAGACAGCGCACCAATTCGCCGCAAATCGCACCACTTCGCACTTTTCAGCCTCCAAAACGCATCACATTAAATATGCGAATTTTGACCGAAAAGTGCGATTTGAAAAAGTGCGATTTGCGGCGATGTGGTGCGCTAAAAAAACATGCGCATTTATCTCAACGCATAGAATGTCACCCATAGTATCTACGCTAAGGACATCACTAGCTGATACTTTTGTCACGAAAGAGGATTTAAAAAAGGTGTCACATAAGAGGCCCAGAGACACCCTATCAGAAGACTCTGATCCAGGTGAGGGTCCTGCCATTGATATACCTGAGGAATTGGAAGAAGGGGAAGTAACCCAAGAAAAAGCGGAGCTGGACTTTAACCCAGATCTCCTGAACAATCTCCTCATATTGATAAATAAATCACTTAACATTGAGGACCCTCAGGAAGAAGGGAAATTGCAGGATCTTTTATTTAAGGATAAAAAGAAAAAACCAAAGTCATTCCCTCTATCTAAAACATTGCAGGATATAGTAGAGGAAGAGTGGGCAAGCCCAGATAAAAAGGTAGCCGTACCATTGAGAGTTAACAAAATGTACCCATTTGATGCGGAACAGGTTAAGAAGTGGGAAGTGGCCCCTAAGGTGGACTCAGCCAACGCTAGATTATCTAGGAAAACTACCCTACCCCTAGAAGATGCCAATGTGTTTAAAGACGCGATGGAGCGGAAAATGGAAATGAGCTTACGTAAACAGCGTGTCACATCAGGGGCATCTATCAAGGCCTCTTCCGCAATAGCAGTGACCTCAAGAGTCTTATGGTCCTGGTGCCAGGACCTGGAGTTCTGACCTATTAGATGGCGTCAAAAGGTCAGAATTGCTCAAAATAATTCAGAATATGCAAGTGGCAGTCGAATTCATATGCGATGCATCCCTGGATACTGTTAGATTGGCCGCTAGAGCAAATGCAAGCACCACCGTTACCAGTAGAGCGCTATGGTTAAAACCCTGGTCGGCAGACGCACAATCTAAGAATAAACTGGTATCGCTCACATTTCAAGGAGAATACTTATTTGGGAAGAACTTGGACGATATTATATCAAAAACCTCAGGTGGGAAATCGGTGTGGCTTCCCCAAGACAGAGGCTCTAAGAGGCCGTTCAGCAGGTCTCAGAGGTTCCAGCCCCAGGACTTTAAAGAGGCAAGGACATATAGACCGGGCAGAGGGTACAGAAGACCCTGGTTCGGAGGAAGAAGTTCCTTTCGTGGCCAAAGAGGCAGAGACGGAAGGTTCGGATTCCGGCAAACACAATGACGCCAAGGAAAGGGTCGGGGGCAGACTGATGAAGTTCTACTCAGTCTGGGCCCGATCTACAAAGGACAGGTGGGTGACAGAGGTCATATCGTCAGGTTACAAGATAGAATTTGTACAGACTCCAGGGGTATGGCTAGAAGACTCACCTGTACCGAAAAACAAAGAGGAAAGACTTGCCTTAAAACAAAGTCTGCAAGATATGATAACACAAGGAGTAGTGGTGACGGTTCCCAATGGACAAGAGATGCTAGGATGGCAGTCAAGGTTCTTTGTAGTCAGGAAGCAGTCGGGAGGATTCAGAACCATACTGGACCTGAGAAGGCTAAATATGTATGTGACAGCAAAAAAATTCAGGATGGAATCCCTCAGGACAATACTTCCAGATATAAAAAGAAATGCATTTCTGGCTACAATAGACCTGAAAGATGCCTACCTGCACATACCGATCTATTCAGAGCACCAAACATTTCTAAGATTCCGCATATCAGGTATAACTTACCAATTCACGGCGCTGCCGTTCGGCCTTTCAACCTCACCAAGGACATTTACCAAGGTCCTGATCGTGCTTGTGGCAAAGCTCAGAGAGGAAGGCATAACAGTTTGGGCATATCTCGACGATCTGCTAGTGATGGCACGCTCAGAAGAACAGGCGATAAGGCACATGGGCAGGGTGATAGCGTACCTTCAGGAACATGGCTGGATCATAAATGTAAAGAAAAGCCAGCTACAGCCAACAACAACAGTGAAGTACCTGGGGGTCATCATAGACTCGGTGTCAATGAAAGCAGTCTTGACTCAGGAAAGAAGAACCAGGCTGAGACAGGAAATAAACTATTTTCTAGCAAGAAGAGTAGTTCGGTCAGCGGACTGCTTACGAATACTGGGCCTCATGTCAGCCGCGTCAGACACGATAAACTGGGCAAGGCTACATTCTGTCCCAATGGGATGGAGACGGCAAGAACACAGTACAGAAGATTCTCCTGTCAAAAAGAGCAAAACAGGACCTGCTCTGGTGGGCGAACAAAGGAAGGTTAAGACAAGGAAAATCTTTCGCCACAGGGGAACAAGTACTGGTGACGACCGATGCCAGTCTGTCGGGTTGGGTAGCGGTGTGTCAAGGGTCAGCAGCGCAAGGAAAGTGGACAAGAGAAGACCGTATGCTTCATTCAAATGTCAGGGAGATGAATGCAGTGAAGGAAGCGTGTCTACACTTTCAGTCTCAGCTATACCAGAAGAATGTGGTGATCAGAACAGACAATCTGGTGGTAGTGGCATACCTCAACAAACAGGGAAGTACAAAGAGCAAAACCATGATGACAGCAGTGGCCCGAGTATTGAACTGGGCAGAAGTTTGGACGGAAAGCCTTTCAGCAGTGTTCATTGCAGGGCAAAAGAACCAACTTGCAGATGCCTTAAGCAGGAGGCAGCTGAAGCCAGGAGAGTGGGAGCTATCCCAAGAGGTATTCAGGGAAATAGTACAGATGTGGGGATACCCAGAAGTAGACCTGATGGCAACCAGAAGCAACAGGAAGGTCCCGACGTTCATTTCAAGGCACTGGGAGATGGAGTCCTGGCAGGTGGATGCACTAACGGCACAATGGGGCCGAGGTCTGATGTACGTCTTTCCGCCATTCCCGGTCATATCCAGACTGTTAAGCAAGATACAGAGAGAGAAGGCAATGGTGATAACTATTGTACCCATGTGGCCAAGAAGGGCATGGTTCCAAAAGTTGGTCAGGATGGCAGTAGCGGGTCCCTGGAGACTTCTGAATCGGGAAGACCTGTTGAGGCAGGGAAGATACGTGCAGCCACAGCCCAGAAACTGGAACCTAGCGGCATGGCTGCTGAAACCAGAACCCTGGTGAATAAAGGCTTTTCTTCAAAAGTAGTAAAAACACTACTTAAGGCTAGAAAGAACTCAACCTCAGGTACCTATTATAGGATATGGAGAGCGTATATACAGTTCTGTAGAACAACAGGGAAAGATCATAAAGCCATTCCAACGGTACTGGAATTCTTGCAGGCCGGGCTAGACAAGAAGCTCTCAGTCAGTTCACTCAAGGTTCAGGTGTCTGCACTAGGGGCAATACTGGACAAAAAAATTGCAGAAGATAAATACGTGCAAAGGTTCGTACAGGCAACTAAAAGGATAAGACCGACATTCCGCAGTCCGACTACGCCCTGGGATCTGAATCTAGTGTTAAACGCCCTAACAGAAAGTCCTTTCAAACCCCTTGAGGAGGTACCAATCAAGTGGTTAACAGCCAAGGTTGCATTCCTGGTGGCTGTGACATCTACAAGGAGAGTGTCGGAGCTGCAAGCCCTGTGGGCGGAGGAACCATTCTTAAACTTCTATGAAAATAAAGTCGTCCTAAGGACAAACCCACATTTCCTGCCCAAGGTGGTATCTGCCTTTCACATTAACCAAGAAATAGTGTTACCATCATTCTGTGCAAAACCAGCAAATGAGAAAGAACAGAAATTTCATAAACTTGATGTCAAAAGAGCATTAACAATCTATCTACAAAGAGTAGAGGATTGGAGGAAAACAAAAAGACTTTTTGTGGTTACAGAAGGTAAAAACAGAGGCCTAGGAGCATCAAAAGCAACCATCGCTAGATGGATTAAAACATGTATAGCTGAAGCATACAAGATAAATAAAAAAGAGGTACCACAAAGCTTAAAGGCGCACTCAACCAGAGCAGTAGGCTCTTCCTGGGCAAGAAAAGGGGCGGCGTCCCTAGAAGAACTGTGCAAAGCAGCTTGTTGGGCCTCAGCACACACTTTCTCAAAACATTATAGCTTGGACATCGAATCCTCCAGTGATGCAAAACTGGGCAGGAAGATACTAAGCGCAGTAATTTGAAGAATATATAATATTTCTCCTTTCAAAAAAAAAAAAAGATTAATCAGAGTGGGAAGATATATAGGTGAATGCCAACCTGTATCCTTTGAAAAGAAAATCTCTTCCTTTTTCCTTTTTTTTTCTTTCTAAAAATTGTCCCACCCAAAATTATTTTTGTACTGCTATGGTATAGGTCGTCAGCTGCCATGGGGAGGTAGAGGAAAGTACAGATTCTTACCGGTTAATACGCTTTCCTCTACTCCACCATTCAAATGGGTTTTGGATGATACTGCTTGCGCACTATTTAAACTCTCTCACTTGCTGCTCTACTCCACCATGGCAGCATTATTCCCTCCCTTGGGATATATGAAGTAATATAAGTACGTTATGTTATGTTAAAAAAAAATTTTGCTTGATAATTAAGACACTGAACCTGGTAGGGGCGGGCCTTATATAGGGGCAGTGTTGTGTCTTTTTTTCCTTTCCAGATCTACCTAATGAGGAGGAAACCCATAGGTCAGCTGCCATGGTGGAGTAGAGGAAAGCTTATTAACCGGTAAGAATCCGTACTTTCCTATCCATCTATTCAAGTTACTGGCACATTTCAGGCTGACAGTACTCTCACAAGCACCCGATTGCCCCCCCCCCCAAACATGTGCCGCCCCTAGGCACATCCCTCACGTGCCTAATGGGAAGTTTGGCTCTGCCAAACAATAGACCCAACCACTATGACCATCTATTCAGGATCACCCGTGGGATAAATTCACACCTATTCGATACCTTCATTTGTTTATTTCCAAAACCGCAGCTATGTAGCGACCACCCTCCCGGCTCCATCTGTACTTCAGTGTCCGGATGACGTGCGGTCTCATTGCCCCAATACGCTGTTCACCGCTTCCATGCTCTATAGCCTCATCCGTCAGGTAACAGACAGCTGGCATGGCTAACTGGAACATTACGTTCCCTTCCAAACCTCTGACCACAATCCGAAAATCTTTTACCAGACTTAACAATGCATGTGTGCACCCCACGCGGAACTGCGCTATAATCTGCTACACCGCGCTGATTTCTCCCGTCTGAACATTGATAAACCGCACATGCACACGGTACGCTGTGCGCGAGGCCAGCATACGGACCATGCGAAGGCTTCCGTTCTGTACCCATACACTGGGTAACTAACATGCGAGGGGCCCCAAGCATTTCATGGGCGTACCCACAAAAATGATGGGGCCCCAGAAAACGCAGGCGTACCCCTGCCTGTTCGGGGCAGGAGCATGACGTCAGTGTCCGCCCCCAAATTGCATGGATGCGTGCTGCCGCCGAGTGACTCCAGGATCATGGGGCGGCTGGGAACGCCGGGCACAGTAGGAGAAATCATTCATTGCCAAGTAAGTATCAAATCATTTCTCCTGTGCGCGGCTGCAAGCGCGAATGTGTCCGCATCAGGGGGGCAGTTGTTGGGTAGGGCGGCTTTAACCTGCTCACGCAGCCGAGCGAGCATGTCTGAATTGGGCCCTTTATGCATTGCACAGAATGTGGTCCTGTGTGGAGACGCAGAAGTTCTGAAAGTTCGGCCTAATTCAGTACTGAACACAAATTGATTAAAATCGATAATCTACGATTGCGCATGTGTGCAGCCCTTTAAACTGCGGGCACATGGCAGCCAATGGTACAGGCAGCATCCCCAGGAGTAAACGTACCCCTGTTACACTGTGTACACGGTATGTACGGTGCCCTGCCCGCTGGCACACGGTATGTACAGTGCCCTGCCCGCTGGCACACCGTATGTACAGTGCCCTGCCCGCTGGCACACGGTCTGTACAGTGCCCTGCCCGCTGGCACATGGTATACACAGTGCCCTGCCCGCTGGCACACGGTATGCCCAGTGCCCTGCCCGCTGGCACATGGTATGCCCAGTGCCCTGCCCGCTGGCACATGGTATGTACAGTGCCCTGCCCGCTGGCACATGGTATGCCCAGTGCCCTGCCCGCTGGCACACGGTATGTACAGTGCCCTGCCCGCTAGCACACGGTATGTACAGTGCCCTGCCATACTTGTGGCATCTTATAAATAAAGGATAATCGTAGTGTGATGGTGTCTCTCTCGCCCAGCAGGGGGCACTATAGGCTTATGCAGAACACGCTGGTAGAAGGGTGAACGTTTTCTGAATGTGCCATCTGGAGACGCCGCACATATCTGGAAGCCCTGGCACAGGATGCAGTCGGAGGTGAGCTTGTGGCAGTAACACATCCCCATTAACCCCTCTGGTGCCAGCTTATGTCACCCCAAGCAGCTGGTTCCATCATCTCGTGCCCTTAACTCTTTTGTGCCCAGACCGAGGCGCCCTACGACCTGTGCCCCAGGTAGCACCGTCCCATGGGGGCCTCCGTTAGCGACTAATCCCTGTGTGTCCTTGTCACCGTGTTAACCCTTTAGAAGCAGAATCTCCCCCATTGTCCTGACCTCAGATTGCTCTGCAGGTAATCTGCGTGAGATCAGCACAGGCGATAGTAAATCATCTCCTCCTCCAGGTGTGTTGTGTGTACACAGGTGTGCTGGGAGGGGGCTCAGAGCCCTATAGACGAGAGAATCCTCACATGAGTGGTAATCGGAACATCGATAAGCATTATGGAGGCAACGGATCGGGGTAACAGGCATGTCGGCAGGTGCGAGATTGGCCAATGGGGAGATCTGGTACTAACATACAGTATGAGCATGATTCTGGTTCACTCGCAAAAGCAAACTCCTTCTTTAATGGACATAACCATGCTGCACTGCAGGTGGGACAGATGTAAAAGTGCATTTGGGTGAGTTATTTTGTTTCTGTGCAGGGTGAATACTGGCTGCTTTATTCTTACACTGCAATATAGATTTCAGTTTGCCGTACAAACCCCACCCAAATCTAACTCTCTCTGCACATGTTACATCTGCCCCACCTGCAGTGCACATGGTTTTGTCCATTAAAGAAGGAGTTTGCTTCTGCGAGTGAACCAGAATAAGGCCCCATATCTCTTATACACGGAGCACACACATGTGAGACGGGAGACGCCATCTGGCTCCCAGAGCTGGACTGGGAGGAGATCAATCCTTCTGCAGAGCGCAGGTGGAGGGGTCTCCCATAGCAACCAACAAGACTCTAGCTGTCGTTCACCTAATACGTTCTGTATAATGACAGTTAGAATCTGATGGTTGCTATGGGCAATGTCTCCTGTTTAGAATCTTTGATACATTATCCACTAGTGTTTTGAAGGACAGAACAGATGGAGGATCCCAGTGCTGTGACTTTGTTCTGACGCCGGGGTTTGCGCATGCGTAGTTAGCGCTGACCGCTGGCCAACCCCACTGACTGCACTGCCCTGCCCACTGTAATGCTGCCCAATGCTGATACTTCTCTCATAGTAACCTATGGGCGATGCAGGGGGGATCGGAGATTTCTGCATACATTCCGGGGTTACTTAATATTTGCGGCTAACCCCGGAATCTGTGTATTACAGGAATATTATATGATAAATGGGCCGCTACATCTTTAAATCTGAACATTTATGGATACACAGGTTCTGTGGTAGGCTGGCTACAAGCCCATATTACATTTGGTTTTAATCAGCCCCGGAACCTGTGTAAGCCATGAGCATCACAATTTAGAGCGATAGTGTGGTAAGCCTTAACATAAACTAGATATAAAAGTAAATCTACGTGATCTGTACCCCTCATACCCCTTTCAGACCGCACTTTTTACCTGAAAAGGGGTTTTAGCTGGCAGACCCGTTTTTAGAAACGTTTTAAAATACCTGGTCAAAGCCAGTTTTGTGGTCTGAAAGCAGCATAATTGTGCTAGGACATTACAGGGTTCCCAGCAAATATATTATATTTTTACAACCGATAGAAGTGTACAGAATATTGCCACCAGAAGAACAAGGTTCTCTACCTTGATACTAATCTGGGCCATGGTTCCTGCCTTCATTCAGCATAGCCCAATGGGATATGGGAATTTGCCTGTACAAGCAGCAGACATGCACAGAAAGATTGTGTGACAGACTTCTCATATATAAACTGGAGGACAGCTACTAAGACAATCTAGAAGGAGAACAATTATGCATCAAAGAGAAACTACTTGTCACGCCAGGGGTCTGAGTCGCTGTAACGAAGACCTCTGTTGGGAACTCGGACCGATATATAAATCGGGGAGGCTTCAGGAGACCTTAGTGCATTGACTAGCACCGTGGTGCACCCAGAGGCCGGAAGGAGACCAGATAAAAGTACAACCAGGTTTATTGAAATAGATGGTAACAGGAAGGTTGTACTTGGCAACGGGCAGGAAGTAAATATGCAGGATGGTAACCAATAACAATGGAGGACAGGTACAGATGCAGTGAGCGAACTGATGAAGTCCTTTCAGTGGCAAACAGCCAACACCAATGTGAGAGCAATACTTTACTGGAGCTGCCTGGGATTGAGATGGAATGCAGAACGATGGCTGGAACATCAAATGCTTGACCGATGGTTAGAACATCGACTGGGTACTGAACGATGGCTGGAACATCGAATGCGGAGCTAGGCCAAGAACTGCACAAGAGCTGAAATACCAATTGACAATTGAAGCACCAGCATCAGTCTGTGGGCTCCCAGCATACTTATACCCACTGGGAGGCCCTGATTGGATGGGTAGGTATGACAGGGAGCTTAGACTGCACATGATTGGTTCAGCCTGACATGTGACTGAAAGGAGCATGGCAGCCCCCATGTCAGGCTAAGGCAGGAAAGTCTGTTTGTATCCACCATGCTTGTGGCCAGGAGCAATGGCGGCGGACTGGAGGATTGCCGGACACTGGGAACTGTCACTCATCGTGAGGGGAGTGGCGCACAGCACAGCGAACTGGGAGATGACCGCAGGACAGCCGCAGAGCACACAGGACGCTGGCTGCGTCCGGCCTTGAAACGCAAGCTCAGCCTGCGCAGACACTTAGCCGGTCATATACCTATACATTCTGGCTCTGTGTAGGGGCTCGGTCAGCACATATACATTCTGGCTCTGTGTAGGGGCTCGGTCAGCACATATACATTCCGGCTCCGTGCAGGGGCTCGGTCAGCACATATACATTCCGGCTCCGTGTAGGGGCTCGGTCAGCACATATACATTCCGGCTCCGTACAGGGGCTCGGTCAGCACATATACATTCCGGTTCTGTGCAGGGGCTCGGTCAGCACATATACATTCCGGCTCCGTGTAGGGGCTCGGTCAGCACATATACATTCCGGCTCCGTACAGGGGCTCGGTCAGCACATATACATTCCGGCTCTGTGTAGGGGCTCGGTCAGCACATATACATTCCGGCTCTGTGTAGGGGCTCGGTCAGCACATATACATTGAAGCTCTGTGTAGAGGCTCGGTCAGCACATATACATTCCGGCTCTGTGCAGGGGCTCGGTCAGCACATATACATTCCGGCTCTGTGTAGGGGCTCGGTCAGCACATATACATTCCGAATCCGTGCAGGGGTTCGGTCAGCACATATACATTCCGGCTCCGTGCAGGGGCTCGGTCAGCACATATACATTCCGGCTCCGTGTAGGGGCTCGGTCAGCACATATACATTCCGGCTCCGTACAGGGGCTCGGTCAGCACATATACATTCCGGTTCTGTGCAGGGGCTCGGTCAGCACATATACATTCCGGCTCCGTGTAGGGGCTCGGTCAGCACATATACATTCCGGCTCCGTACAGGGGCTCGGTCAGCACATATACATTCCGGCTCTGTGTAGGGGCTCGGTCAGCACATATACATTCCGGCTCTGTGTAGGGGCTCGGTCAGCACATATACATTGAAGCTCTGTGTAGAGGCTCGGTCAGCACATATACATTCCGGCTCTGTGCAGGGGCTCGGTCAGCACATATACATTCCGGCTCTGTGTAGGGGCTCGGTCAGCACATATACATTCCGAATCCGTGCAGGGGCTCGGTCAGCACATATACATTCCGGCTCCGTGCAGGGGCTCGGTCAGCACATATACATTCCGACTCCGTACAGGGGCTCGGTCAGCACATATACATTCCGGCTCCGTGCAGGGGCTCGGTCAGCACATATACATTCCGACTCCGTACAGGGGCTCGGTCAGCACATATACATTCCGGCTTTGTGTAGGGGCTCGGTCAGCACATACACATTCCGGCTCTGTGTAGGGGCTCGGTCAGCACATATACATTCTGGCTCTGTGTAGGGGCTCGGTCAGCACATATACATTGAAGCTCTGTGTAGGGGCTCGGTCAGCACATATACATTCCGGCTCCGTGCAGGGGCTCGGTCAGCACATATACATTGCGGCTCTGTGCAGGGGCTCGGTCAGCACATATACATTCCGGCTCCGTGCAGGGGCTCGGTCAGCACATATACATTCCGACTTCCTACAGGGGCTCGGTCAGCACATATACATTCCGCTTTGTGTAGGGGCTCGGTCAGCACATACACATTCCGGCTCTGTGTAGTGGCTCGGTCAGCACATATACATTCTGGCTCTGTGTAGGGGCTCGGTCAGCACATATACATTGAAGCTCTGTGTAGGGGCTTGGTCAGCACATATACATTCCGGCTCTGTGTAGGGGCTCGGTCAGCACATATACATTCCGGCTCTGTGCAGGGGCTCGGTCAGCACATATACATTCCGGCTCTGTGTAGGGGCTCGGTCAGCACATATACATTCGGGCTCTGTGCAGGGGCTCGGTCAGCACATATACATTCCGGCTCTGTGTAGGGGCTCGGTCAGCACATATACATTCCGGCTCCGTGTAGGGGCTCGGTCAGCACATATACATTCCGGCTCCGTGTAGGGGCTCGGTCAGCACATATACATTCCGGATCTGTGTAGGGGCTCGCTCAGCACATATACATTCTGGCTCTGTGTAGGGGCTCGGGCAGCACATATACATTCTGGATCTGTGTAGGGGCTCGGTCAGCACATATACATTCCGGCTCTGTGCAGGGGCTCGGTCAGCACATATACATTCCGGCTCTGTGTAGGGGCTCGGTCAGCACATATACATTCCGGCTCTGTGCAGGGGCTCGGTCAGCACATATACATTCCGGCTCTGTGTAGGGGCTCGGTCAGCACATATACATTCCGGCTCCGTGCAGGGGCTCGGTCAGCACATTTACATTCCGGCTCCGTGCAGGGGCTCGGTCAGCACATATACATTCCGGCTCTGTGTAGGGGCTCGGTCAGCACATATACATTTTGGCTCCGTGTAGGGGCTCGGTCAGCACATATACATTCCGGCTCTCGGTCAGCACATATACATTCCGGCTCCGTGCAGGGGCTTGGTCAGCACATATACATTCCCTGTCCGTGCAGGGGCTCGCTCAGCACATATACATTCCGGCTCTGTGTAGGGGCTCGGTCAGCACATATACATTCCGGCTCTCGGTCAGCACATATACATTCCGGCTCTGTGTAGGGGCTCGGTCAGCACATATACATTGCGGATCTGTGTAGGGGCTCGGTCAGCACATATACATTCTTGCTCTGTGTAGGGGCTCGGGCAGCACATATACATTCCGGATCTGTGTAGGGGCTCGGTCAGCACATATACATTCCGGCTCTGTGCAGGGGCTCGGTCAGCACATATACATTCCGGCTCTGTATAGGGGCTCGGTCAGCACATATACATTCCGGCTCCGTGCAGGGGCTCGGTCAGCACATATACATTCCGGCTCCGTGCAGGGGCTCGGTCAGCACATATACATTCCGGCTCCGTGCAGGGGCTCGGTCAGCACATATACATTCCGGCTCTGTGTAGGGGCTCGGTCAGCACATATACATTGCGGATCTGTGTAGGGGCTCGGTCAGCACATATACATTCCGGCTCCGTGTAGGGGCTCGGTCAGCACATATACATTCCGGATCTGTGTAGGGGCTCGCTCAGCACATATACATTCTGGCTCTGTGTAGGGGCTCGGGCAGCACATATACATTCCGGATCTGTGCAGGGGCTCGGTCAGCACATATACATTCCGGCTCTGTGCAGGGGCTCGGTCAGCACATATACATTCCGGCTCTGTGTAGGGGCTCGGTCAGCACATATACATTCCGGCTCTGTGCAGGGGCTCGGTCAGCACATATACATTCCGGCTCCGTGCAGGGGCTCGGTCAGCACATATACATTCCGGCTCCGTGCAGGGGCTCGGTCAGCACATATACATTCCGGCTCTGTGTAGGGGCTCGGTCAGCACATATACATTCCGGCTCCGTGCAGGGGCTCGGTCAGCACATATACATTGCGGCTCTGTGCAGGGGCTCGGTCAGCACATATACATTCCGGCTCCGTGCAGGGGCTCGGTCAGCACATATACATTCCGACTTCCTACAGGGGCTCGGTCAGCACATATACATTCCGGCTTTGTGTAGGGGCTCGGTCAGCACATACACATTCCGGCTCTGTGTAGTGGCTCGGTCAGCACATATACATTCTGGCTCTGTGTAGGGGCTCGGTCAGCACATATACATTGAAGCTCTGTGTAGGGGCTCGGTCAGCACATATACATTCCGGCTCTGTGTAGGGGCTCGGTCAGCACATATACATTCCGGCTCTGTGCAGGGGCTCGGTCAGCACATATACATTCCGGCTCTGTGTAGGGGCTCGGTCAGCACATATACATTCGGGCTCTGTGCAGGGGCTCGGTCAGCACATATACATTCCGGCTCTGTGTAGGGGCTCGGTCAGCACATATACATTCCGGCTCCGTGTAGGGGCTCGGTCAGCACATATACATTCCGGCTCCGTGTAGGGGCTCGGTCAGCACATATACATTCCGGATCTGTGTAGGGGCTCGCTCAGCACATATACATTCAGGCTCTGTGTAGGGGCTCGGGCAGCACATATACATTCTGGATCTGTGTAGGGGCTCGGTCAGCACATATACATTCCGGCTCTGTGCAGGGGCTCGGTCAGCACATATACATTCCGGCTCTGTGTAGGGGCTCGGTCAGCACATATACATTCCGGCTCTGTGCAGGGGCTCGGTCAGCACATATACATTCCGGCTCTGTGTAGGGGCTCGGTCAGCACATATACATTCCGGCTCCGTGCAGGGGCTCGGTCAGCACATTTACATTCCGGCTCCGTGCAGGGGCTCGGTCAGCACATATACATTCCGGCTCTGTGTAGGGGCTCGGTCAGCACATATACATTTTGGCTCCGTGTAGGGGCTCGGTCAGCACATATACATTCCGGCTCTCGGTCAGCACATATACATTCCGGCTCCGTGCAGGGGCTTGGTCAGCACATATACATTCCCTGTCCGTGCAGGGGCTCGCTCAGCACATATACATTCCGGCTCTGTGTAGGGGCTCGGTCAGCACATATACATTCCGGCTCTCGGTCAGCACATATACATTCCGGCTCTGTGTAGGGGCTCGGTCAGCACATATACATTGCGGATCTGTGTAGGGGCTCGGTCAGCACATATACATTCTTGCTCTGTGTAGGGGCTCGGGCAGCACATATACATTCCGGATCTGTGTAGGGGCTCGGTCAGCACATATACATTCCGGCTCTGTGCAGGGGCTCGGTCAGCACATATACATTCCGGCTCTGTATAGGGGCTCGGTCAGCACATATACATTCCGGCTCCGTGCAGGGGCTCGGTCAGCACATATACATTCCGGCTCCGTGCAGGGGCTCGGTCAGCACATATACATTCCGGCTCCGTGCAGGGGCTCGGTCAGCACATATACATTCCGGCTCTGTGTAGGGGCTCGGTCAGCACATATACATTGCGGATCTGTGTAGGGGCTCGGTCAGCACATATACATTCCGGCTCCGTGTAGGGGCTCGGTCAGCACATATACATTCCGGATCTGTGTAGGGGCTCGCTCAGCACATATACATTCTGGCTCTGTGTAGGGGCTCGGGCAGCACATATACATTCCGGATCTGTGCAGGGGCTCGGTCAGCACATATACATTCCGGCTCTGTGCAGGGGCTCGGTCAGCACATATACATTCCGGCTCTGTGTAGGGGCTCGGTCAGCACATATACATTCCGGCTCTGTGCAGGGGCTCGGTCAGCACATATACATTCCGGCTCCGTGCAGGGGCTCGGTCAGCACATATACATTCCGGCTCCGTGCAGGGGCTCGGTCAGCACATATACATTCCGGCTCTGTGTAGGGGCTCGGTCAGCACATATACATTCCGGCTCCGTGTAGGGGCTCGGTCAGCACATATACATTCCGGCTCTCGGTCAGCACATATACATTCCAGCTCCATGCAGGGGCTCGGTCAGCACATATACATTCCTGCTCCGTGCAGGGGCTCGCTCAGCACATATACATTCCGGCTCTGTGTAGGGGCTCGGTCAGCACATATACATTCCGGCTCTCGGTCAGCACATATACATTCCGGCTCTGTGTAGGGGCTCGGTCAGCACATATACATTCCGGCTCTGTGTAGGGGCTCGGTCAGCACATATACATTCCGTCTCTGTGTAGGGGCTCGGTCAGCACATATACATTCCGGCTCTGTGCAGGGGCTCGGTCAGCACATATACATTCCGGCTCTGTGTAGGGGCTCGGGCAGCACATATACATTCCGGCTCTGTGCAGGGGCTCGGTCAGCACATATACATTCCGGCTCTGTGTAGGGGCTCGGTCAGCACATATACATTCCGGCTCTGTGTAGGGGCTCGGTCAGCACATATACATTCCGGCTCTGTGCAGGGGCTCGGTCAGCACATATACATTCCGGCTCTGTGTAGGGGCTCGGGCAGCACATATACATTCCGGCTCCGTGTAGGGGCTCCGTCAGCAGGGTGCTTATGTTTGGCTGAAGCAGGTGGGGTAGATTCACACTGTGTCGTCAGTCCCAGATAACTACAATGCACCGGCAGCAGGCGGCGTCCTTATGATATTATACCGCACTGGTCATGGACCCTTAATGCATCCAGTACAAGGGCAACGTGCCAGGTGCCATCTACTCTTCAACCCCCCAAACTGGGAGGGGGTGACTGTCGACATAGCCATTGTCGACCAAATGCTTGTGTCAACCTTGCAACCATATCAACCTATTTCATGTGTCGGCGTGAGCCAAGCTGACCTTCAGTGGTGACCCAATGAGCAATTCCCCTCTATGCACCAAGGATCCAGCTCTCTGTGTGCTGTAAATGGGACCTGGGTCAGATGTTCACTGTTCACACTGCCCTGTACATGGGGTCCGTCCCAGGACCAACCCTGCTCACTACCTGGCCTGGTATCTGGACCCGTTCACACTGTACACGACCAAATCGGGCACTAACCTGGATCAAAGCAGTAGTGTAAAAATTATCTCTGCTCCGGCACTCAGGGAGTGTGTCGGTGATCTCTGTTCCGGCACTCAGTGAGTGTCAGTGATCTCTGCTCCGGCACTGAGTGAGCGTGTCAGTGATCTCTGCTCCGGCACTCAGTGAGTGTCAGTAATCTCTGCTCCGGCACTCAGTGAGTGTCAGTGATCTCTGCTCCAGCACTCAGTGAGTGTGTCAGTGATCTCTGCTCCGGCACTCAGTGAGTGTCAGTGATCTCTGCTCCGGCACTCAGTGAGTGTCAGTGATCTCTGCTCCGGCACTCAGTGAGCGTGTCAGTGATCTCTGCTCCGGCACTCAGTGAGCGTGTCAGTGATCTCTGCTCCGGCACTCAGTGAGTGTCAGTGATCTCTGCTCCGGCACTCAGTGAGTGTGTCAGTGATCTCTGCTCCGGCACTGAGTGAGTGTGTCAGTGATCTCTGCTCCGGCACTGAGTGAGTGTCAGTGATCTCTGCTCCGGCACTGAGTGAGTGTGTCAGTGATCTCTGCTCCGGCACTCAGTGAGTGTGTCAGTGATCTCTGCTCCAGCTCCAGCACTCAGTGAGCGTGTCAGTGATCTCTGCTCCAGCACTCAGTGAGCGTGTCAGTGATCTCTATTCCGGCACTCAGTGAGCGTATCGGTGATCTCTGCTCCAGTACTCAGTGAGCGTGTCGGTGATCTGTGCTCCAGCACTCAGTGAGTGTGTCAGTGATCTCTGCTCCGGCACTGAGTGAGTGTGTCAGTGATCTCTGCTACGGCACTCAGGGAGCATGTCAGTGATCTCTGCTCCGGCACTCAGTGAGTGTGTCAGTGATCTCTGCTCCGGCACTCAGTGAGCATGTCAGTGATCTCTGCTCCGGCACTCAGTGAGTGTGTCAGTGATCTCTGCTCCGGCACTCAGTGAGCGTGTCAGTGATCTCTGCTCCGGCACTCAGTGAGTGTGTCAGTGATCTGTGCTCCGGCACTCTGTGAGTGTGTCAGTGATCTCTGCTCCGGCACTCAGTGAGCGTGTCAGTGATCTCTGCTCCAGCACTCAGTGAGTGTGTCAGTGATCTCTGCTCCGGCACTCAGTGAGTGTGTCAGTGATCTCTGCTCTGGCACTCAGTGAGTGTGTCAGTGATCTCTGCTCCGGCACTCAGTGAGTGTGTCAGTGATCTCTGCTCCGGCACTCAGTGAGCGTGTCGGTGATCTCTGCTCCAGCACTCAGTGAGTGTGTCGGTGATCTCTGCTCCGGCACTGAGTGAGTGTGTCAGTGATCTCTGCTACAGCACTCAGGGAGCGTGTCAGTGTTATATGACTGTGGATTGTATACACATTCCTGGTGTATGTATACACAGTACACGCCTCTCTGGCCTGTGTGGACTATGGGAGGTGCCTCAGTGTGATGGGTGTCAGTGGGGGAGGCATGAGGTGGAGCTGAGATATACAGAGGTTGTTGTTCAGCAGAGGGTGTTGCTATGTCTGTACTCAGCCCTTTACCCCACTGATCAGCCCTGGTAGCTGTATAGCCTGGCACGGTGACATGTGTACATCCCTGTGACAGTAACTATGGCTCTGACGCACATTTCTCCCTCACAGAAGAAGCCGGAGAAGGAGAGAGATGAGGAGAGCGAGGATGAGAGTGAGGTGGTGGAAGAGAGTCCCTGCGGACGCTGGCACAAGAGGAAGGAACAGGTAGGAGAGTAGCGGATTAATAACCTCCTCCATCGTGTGTGTGTGACAGGTAACAGTGATGTGGCCGTGCGTCCAGCTGTGTGCCCAGTGCTGGTGATACGTGCAGGAGACCCGCGCTGTGTGCCCACAGCTGGTGATATGTGCAGGAGACCCACGCTGTGTGCCCAGTGCTGGTGATACATGCAGGAGACCCGTGCTGTGTGCCCAGTGCTGGTGATACATGCAGGAGACCCGTGCTGGTGTGCCCAGTGCTGGTGATATGTGCAGGAGACCCGCGCTGTGTGCCCAGTGCTGGTGATATGTAGAGGAGACCCGTGCTGTGTGCCCGGTGCTGGTGATATGTAGAGGAGACCCGTGCTGTGTGCCCGGTGCTGGTGATATGTAGAGGAGACCCGTGCTGTGTGCCCGGTGCTGGTGATATGTAGAGGAGACCCGCGCTGTGTGCCCGGTACTGGTGATACGTGCAGGAGACCCGCGCTGTGTGCCCGGTGCTGGTGATATGTAGAGGAGACCCACGCTGTGTACCCAGTGCTGGTGATACGTGCAGGAGACCCGCGCTGTGTGCCCAGTGCTGGTGATACATGCAGGAGACCTGCGATGTGTGCCCAGTGCTGGTGATACGTGCAGGAGACCCGCGCTGTGTGCCCGGTGCTGGTGATATGTAGAGGAGACCCGCGCTGTGTGCCCAGTGCTGGTGATACGTGCAGGAGACCCGCGCTGTGTGCTCAGTGCTGGTGATACATGCAGGAGACCTGCGATGTGTGCCCAGTGCTGGTGATACGTGCAGGAGACCCGCGCTGTGTGCCCAGTGCTGGTGATACGTGCAGGAGACCCGCGCTGTGTGTCCGGTGCTGGTGATACGTGCAGGAGACCTGTGCTGTGTGTCCGGTGCTGGTGATACGTGCAGGAGACCCGCGCTGTGTGCCCGGTGCTGGTGATACGTGCAGGAGACCCGCGCTGTGTGCCCGGTGCTGGTGATACGTGCAGGAGACCCGCGCTGTGTGCCCGGTGCTGGTGATACGTGCAGGAGACCCGCGCTGTGTGCCCAGTGCTGGTGATACGTGCAGGAGACCCGTGCTGTGTGCCCAGTGCTGGTGATACGTGCAGGAGACCCGCGCTGTGTGCCCAGTGCTGGTGATACGTGCAGGAGACCTGCGATGTGTGCCCAGTGCTGGTGATCCTTGCAGAAGACCCGCGATGTGTGCCCAGTGCTGGTGATACGTGCAGGAGACCCGCGATGTGTGCCCAGTGCTGGTGATACATGCAGGAGACCCGCGCTGTGCGCCCAGTGCTGGTGATATGTGCAGGAGACCCGCGCTGTGTGCCCAGTGCTGGTGAAACATGCAGGAGACCCTCGCTGTGTGCCCAGTGCTGGTGATACGTGCAGGAGACCCACGCTGTGTGCCCAGTGCTGGTGATACGTGCAGAAGACCCGCGCTGTGTGCCCAGTGCTGGTGATCCATGCAGGAGACCCGCGATGTGTGCCCAGTGCTGGTGATACGTGCAGGAGACCCGCGATGTGTGCCCAGTGCTGGTGATACATGCAGGAGACCCGCACTGTGCGCCCAGTGCTGGTGATACGTGCAGGAGACCCGCGCTGTGTGTCCAGTGCTGGTGATACGTGCAGGAGACCCGTGCTGTGTGCCCAGTGCTGGTGATACGTGCAGGAGACCCGCGCTGTGTGCCCAGTGCTAGGGATACGTGCAGGAGACCCGCGCTGTGTGCCCAGTGCTTGTGATACGTGCAGGAGACCCGCGCTGTGTGCCCAGTGCTGGTGATACGTGCAGGAGACCCGCACTGTGTGCTTAGTGCTGGTGATACGTGCAGGAGACCCGCGCTATGTGCCCAGTGCTGGTGATACGTGCAGGAGACCCGCGCTGTGTGCCCAGTGCTTGTGATACGTGCAGGAGACCCGCGCTGTGTGCCCAGTGCTGGTGATACGTGCAGGAGACCCGCACTGTGTGCCCAGTGCTGGTGATACGTGCAGGAGACCCGCGCTATGTGCCCAGTGCTGGTGATACGTGCAGGAGATCAGTGCTGTGTGCCCAGTGCTGGTGATATGTGCAGGAGACCCGCGCTGTGTGCTCAGTGCTGGTGAAACATGCAGGAGACCCTCGCTGTGTGCCCAGTGCTGGTGATACGTGCAGGAGACCCTCGCTGTGTGCCCAGTGCTGGTGATACGTGCAGGAGACCAGTGCTGTGTGCCCAGTGCTGGTGATACGTGCAGGAGACCCGCGCTGTGTGTCCAGTGCTGGTGAAACATGCAGGAGACCCTCGCTGTGTGCCCAGTGCTGGTGATATGTGCAGGAGACCCGCGCTGTGTGCCCAGTGCTGGTGATACGTGCAGGAGACCCGCGCTGCGTGCCCAGTGCTGGTGATATGTGCAGGAGACCCGCGCTGTGTGCCCAGTGCTGGTGATACGTGCAGGAGATCAGTGCTGTGTGTCCTGTTTTGCTGTGGTGTAATAATATTATGCTCTTTATCTATAGTGCAGCCACCCAGGTCATTCCCATCTCAGCTGCCAGACCCTGTGTAGTACACTGATATCAGGGGCGGCTGCCCTGTAGCTAACCCCACAATACACCAGGGTCAGACCTCCTCTCTCTCCGCAGCCTCCATTCATCTTCTATCGCTAAAGTGTCAGCTAAGGACAAAGAGGGCGTAATGCAATAACCCTCCCCCTCTACACCTATCACTAGTACTGGAGCTGTGAGATCACGCTAATAATTATATGTACAGGAAGGAGGTGCAAGAGCAGTATCACTATAACCAATATGTACAGTATACAGAATCATGGTCTGAGATCACTATTATTATAATCAGTATGGATGCAGGAGAAAGGTGTGTGTTTGTGATCACTATCGCTACAATCAGTATGGATGCAGGGGAGAGGTGTGTGATCGCTATAATCAGTATGGATGCAGGAGAGAGGTGTGAGATCACTATCACTATAATCAGTATAGATGCAGGAGAGAGGTGTGAGATCACTATCACTATAATCAGTATAGATGCAGGAGAGAGGTGTGAGATCACTATCACTATATTAAGTATGGATGCAGGAGAGAGGTGTGAGATCACTATAATCAGTATGGATGCAGGATATATGTGTAAGATCACTATCATTATCAGTATGGATACAGGAGAGAGGTGTAAGATCACTATTGCTACAATCAGTATGGATGCAGGGGAGAGGTGTGAGATCACTATAATCAGTATGGATGCAGGAGAGGTGTGAGATCACTATCTCTATAATCATTATGGCTGCAGGGGAGAGGTGTGAGATCACTATCACTATAATCAGTATGGATGCTGGAGAGAGGTGTGAGATCGCTATCGCTACAATCAGTATGGATGCAGGAGAGAGGTGTGAGATCACTATTACTATAATCAGTATGGATGCAGGGGAGAGGTGTGAGATCAGTATCACTGTAATCAGTATGGATGCAGGAGAGAGGTGTGAGATCACTATCATTATAATCAGTATGGATGCAGGAGAGAGGTGTGAGATCGCTATCGCTACAATTAGTATGGATGCAGGAGAGAGGTGTGAGATCACTATTACTATAATCAGTATGGATGCAGGGGAGAGGTGTGAGATCAGTATCACTGTAATCAGTATGGATGCAGGAGAGAGGTGTGAGATCACTATCCTTATAATCAGTATGGATGCAGGAGAGAGGTGTGAGATCACTATCACTATAATCAGTATGGATGCAGGAGAGAGGTGTGAGATCACTATCACTATAATCAGTATGGATGCAGGAGAGAGGTGTGAGATCACTATCACTATAATCAGTATGGATGCAGGAGAGAGGTGTGAGATCACTATCACTATAATCAGTATGGATGCAAGAGAAAGGTGTGAGATCAATATCACTATAATCAGTATGGATGCAGGAGAGAGGTGTGAGATCACTATTGCTACAGTCAGTATGGATGCAGGAGAGAGATGCGAGATCACTATCACTATAATCAGTATGGATGTAGAAGAGAGGTGTGAGATCGCTATCGCTACAATTAGTATGGATGCAGGAGAGAGGTGTGAGATCGCTATCGCTACAATCAGTATGGATGCAGGAGAGAGGTGTAAGATCACTATCACTATAATCAGTATGGATGCATGGGAGAGGTGTGAGATCACTATCATTATAATCAGTATGGATGCAGGAGAGAGGTGTGAGATCGCTATCGCTCCAAACAGTATGGATGCAGGAGAGAGGTGTGAGATCGCTATCACTATAATCAGTATGGATGCAGGGGAGAGGTGTGTGATCGCTACAATCAGTGTGGATGCAGGAGAGAGGTGTGAGATCACTATCATTATAATCAGTATGGATGCAAGAGAAAGGTGTGAGATCACTATCACTGTAATCAGTATGGATGCAGGAGGGAGGTGTGAGATCAGTATCACTGTAATCAGTATGGATGCAGGAGAGAGGTGTGAGATCAGTATTACTATAATCACTATCGCTGCAGGGGAGAGGTGTGAGATCAGTATTACTATAATCAGTATGGATGCAGGAGAGAGGTGTGAGATCACTATCACTGTAATCAGTATGGATGCAGGAGAGAGGTGTGAGATCAGTATGGATGCAGGAGAGAGGTGTGAGATCAGTATGGATGCAGGAGAGAGGTGTGAGATCAGTATGGATGCAGGAGAGAGGTGTGAGATCAGTATGGATGCAGGAGAGAGGTGTGAGATCAGTATGGATGCAGGAGAGCGGTGTGAGATCACTATGGATGCAGGAGAGAGGTGTGAGATCAGTATGGATGCAGGAGAGAGGTGTGAGATCAGTATGGATGCAGGAGAGAGGTGTGAGATCAGTATGGATGCAGGAAAGAGGTGTGAGATCAGTATGGATGCAGGAGAGAGGTGTGAGATCAGTATGGATGCAGGAGAGTGGAGTGAGATCAGTATGGATGCAGGAGAGAGGTGTGAGATCGCTATCACTGTAATCAGTATGGATGCTAGAGAGCGGTGTGAGATCACTATCACTGTAATCAGTATGGATGCAGGAGAGCAGTGTGAGATCACTATCACTGTAATCAGTATGGATGCAGGAGAGAGGTGTAAGATCAGTATGGATGCAGGAGAGAGGTGTGAGATCACTATCACGGTAATCAGTATGGATGCATGAGAGAGGTGTGAGATCACTATCACTGTAATCAGTATGGATGCAGGAGAGCGGTGTGAGATCAGTATGGATGCAGGAGAGCGGTGTGAGATCAGTATGGATGCAGGAGAGCGGTGTGAGATCAGTATGGATGCAGGAGAGCGGTGTGAGATCAGTATGGATGCAGGAGAGAGGTGTGAGATCACTATCACGGTAATCAGTATGGATGCAGGAGAGCGGTGTGAGATCAGTATGGATGCAGGAGAGAGGTGTGAGATCAGTATGGATGCAGGAGAGCGGTGTGAGATCAGTATGGATGCAAGAGAGAGGTGTGAGATCACTATCACTGTAATCAGTATGAATGCAGGAGAGCGGTGTGAGATCAGTATGGATGCAGGAGAGAGGTGTGAGATCAGTATGGATGCAGGAGAGCGGTGTGAGATCAGTATGGATGCAGGAGAGCGGTGTGAGATAAGTATGGATGCAGGAGAGCGGTGTGAGATCAGTATGTATGCAGGATCATATGGCGCATGGTCCTCTGTGGAGGGCATTACTGACACAATATAGTAAGACAGTCCAGGTGCAGATACCTGTTCTAGGTGATCAGGGTTTGTGGCGCAGCAGGATCCTTGTACCGGTTGTCTGCCAGGTTTATCCTCTGGCCTCATGTCAGTGAGTTATGCGTGTAAACGGTTAAGGCTCCGGATTGCTCCTACAGCGCAGATATAAACACCCCATTGTTTGGGTGATTTATCTGATCGCCATGTTCTGGTAAATGTCCGCGTCTCCGGCCTCCTGTCAGACACACACAATGCCACAGATCTTGGCTAGAACATGAACAGTGTCTTCTCTGAGGGGTCCATTCTGCAGCAGATGAAGCTGAGCAGGGGAGCAGCCATGCATATGAGGCGTTAGGGATATAAGGGTGGGGTGCTGGTTACTCAGGTGCCCTCTATAGGTCATATATCGCCTCTGCACAGATAGACTCTAGGTGGGGGAACCAGAGTTGGTGCAAATATTGGTGATGACATCACAAAGAGGAAAATGACATCACAAACAGGCGGTAATAACACATGCAGGAAATATAGGACATCTGGTGTGTGTGGCTGTGCACCTTTGCATGCGGATGGTTCCAGCGACATGTCTGCTATATGCCCACGCCAGATCAGTCACCCCCCGTACTTCCCAGAAGTGCTCAGTAAAATCCACTGACTTAGCACCCATTTCTGCGCTGCATCTCTGAGCGGTAACAGTCAGGATAGATGCACCAACGTACTGCATCGGTCATCTTACCGAGCCAGCCTGAATGAGAGCCTATGTGCGTAAGCAGCGCTACTCCCAAGGCCTCGATGTGCATAAGTGTTGTATCTCCTGTGTGCGATATGTGTAAGCCACTGTGGGCATATGTGGTCACTACTCCTGTGGGCATATGTGGTCACTACTCCTGTGGGCATATATGGTCACTACTCCTGTGGGCATATGTGGTCACTACTCCTGTGGGCATATGTGGTCACTACTCCTGTGGGCATATGTGGTCACTAATCCTGTGGGCATTGTGTATGTAAGCAGTGTTCCTACCGTGGGCATTGTGTGCATAAGCGGCACTACTACCGTGGGCATTGTGTATGTAAGCGGCACTACTACTGTGGGCATTGTGTATGTAAGCTGCACTACTACTGTGGGCATTGTGTATGTAAGCGGCACCACTACTGTGGGCATTGTGTATGTAAGCGGCACTACTACCGTGGGCATTGTGTATGTAAGCTGCACTACTACTGTGGGCATTGTGTATGTAAGCGGCACCACTACTGTGGGCATTGTGTATGTAAGCGGCACCACTACTGTGGGCATTGTGTATGTAAGCTGCACTACTACTGTGGGCATTGTGTATGTAAGCGGCACCACTACTGTGGGCATTGTGTATGTAAGCTGCATTACTACCGTGGGCATTGTGTATGTAAGCGGCACCACTACTGTGGGCATTGTGTTTGTAAGTGACACTCCTACTGTGGGCATTGTGTGCGTAAGCAGAGCTACTACCGTAGGCATTGTGTATGTAAGCGGCACTACTACTGTGGGCATTGTGTATGTAAGCTGCACTACTACTGTGGGCATTGTGTATGTAAGCGGCACCACTACTGTGGGCATTGTGTTTGTAAGTGACACTCCTACTGTGGGCATTGTGTGCGTAAGCAGAGCTACTACCGTAGGCATTGTGTATGTAAGAGGCACTACTACTGTGGGCATTGTGTGCGTAAGCGGCACTACTACTGTGGGAATTGTGTATGTAAGCGGCACTACTACTGTGGGCATTGTGTGCGTAAGCGGCACTACTACTGTGGGAATTGTGTATGTAAGCAGCACTACTACTGTGGGCATTGTGTATGTAAGCGGCACTACTACTGTGGGCATTGTGTATGTAAGCGGCACTACTACTGTGGGCATTGTGTATGTAAGCAGCACTACTACTGTGGGCATTGTGTATGTAAGCGGCACTACTACTGTGGGCATTGTGTTTGTGTGTAAGTGGCACTACTACTGTGGACATTGTGTGTGTAAGTGGCACTACTACTGTGGGCATTGTGTATGTAAGCGGCACTACTACTGTGGGCATTGTGTATGTAAGCGGCACTACTACTGTGGGCATTGTGTATGTAAGCAGCACTACTACTGTGGACATTGTGTGTGTAAGTGGCACTACTACTGTGGGCATTGTGTATGTAAGCGGCACTACTACTGTGGGCATTGTGTGCGTAAGCAGCACTACTACTGTGGGCATAGCGTGCATAAGTGATGTTACTCTATAGGGCTCTACCTGGCGCAATGTGTACAAGTGGTGAATAATGGACACCACTCCATGGTGTAATGTGAATTGGTCTAAGGGAGTAATGAGGCCGCCGGTGTCTGCACATATTACTGACCTTGCAGCAGGGCCAGGTAGACACTTGCATGACGGCCAATCAGCGAGAAGTAAGACAACACTGTGCAATTTTATTTCTTAATTTAGCTGCACCACATTGTACACCATCTTCTGTTTGGCTGTCCAGCATGGCCGACCAGAATATATATATGTCATCCCCATTATCCTGGAAATGGCATATCGTGCCGGTAAGTGTGTTCTTGGCCTACGTTTAGGCGTACTCATATCTCAGATGCTGCTGCCATCAGGACCATTGGCAGGTAGTATGTAGTCTGACATTGCGCCCACTGGTCCCTCACTATGGACCAGTCTGCACAGAGTAGCTGGCATAGGGTTTCAGCCTGGAGACGCCGGGCACAGTCCAGATCAGCCGGAGAACAAGTAGCGTTTGGTGCTCCTCTGGCAGTCACAGGAGGTACAGAAATACTGTAGGTGACGTGCTTGGCACAGTCCCAGCGTACAGAGACCCCTCAGAAGTACAATGCTGTCTGGGTGGTCAGAGGACACCCACATTCAGGACTTGCCCTCTTTTCATCCAGTGGTAATTGGAACGTAGCTAATGTGCTTCCTGATGGGATTGTGTTTGGTTGGCGTTCGGTGAGCAGTTGCCGTAGGTAACAGGCACACTGAGCCAAATGCCGGTGTGCCGTGACCTCTTACAGAGGCGTGTCTCAGCTTCTGTGATTGTAAAGGCTCCGCTGTGTCCCATGTGTGGCCAGTGTATGGAATTTGATATAGAATAAAAAGTTTGAGCCTGTTTGTATAATTACTGTCAAAGTTTTGTTATCTAGATAACATCGGAGGCGTTCATTCCCTGCAATTATCGCTGGTGACATCTTCTGCGCCTTTCACCGCCATAAACAAGAGAGGACGGAGTTCTTTACCACCGCGGACCCCACTTCTAGCCTGGAAATAGAGGATTTGTCCCCCGACTCCCGAGTATATAATAGGTGTATAGTCCTGGCGCTTCTAACATAGGCGGAGTCTGTTCCTTAGGGCCACATGTGCTAAGCTTCAAAAAGTGATCAAATGGAGAGTGAAAAACAGCCAGCCAATCAGTTCCTATCTGTCATGTTACAGGCTGGGTATAAAAATTGCAGGTAGGAGCTGATTGGCTGGTTGTTTATCACTCTCCATTTAAGCACTTTTTGAAGCTGATAAATCTGGCCCTTATAATACCTTCATACACTAGGCCGCGGTATCGACTGCAGCCTCGTGTGTGTGATACCTCAGTAACTCTTTGCTGCCCTTGGCGGATATATATATCGCATGTGATACCTCAGTAACTCTCCACTGTTCCCCGGCGGCTAGATATATTGCGTGTGATACCCAGGGCTGGATTTAGGGGTCAGGCCGCCCCTAGGCACAACATTTTTGTCTGCCCCCCCCCCCCCCCCCCTATTAGAGAGGGGGTTATAGTGCACAGTGAGTAATAGAGAGGGAGAGAGAAGGAGGAGTGAAGAGAGGGGGAAGGGGGTGAGGGAACAGTCAGAGAGAGAGAGTAAACAGTGTATATATAGCTTTATATTTGACTATCACCTCCCTTGTCTGCTTTCCCACTAGAGTCCTCCTCCTCCTCTGGCCTCCCAGCTCTCAGCTCCCGCGGAAGGTGTCAGGTGGGTCCGGCGATGTGCGGCTCTGGGCTCCCGCGGGAGGTGTCAGACGGGAACCGACCGATGGCGGTCAGGTATCTTTTATTGTAGCTGTTTTTTATTTTCTAAATCATCTAAATGACAGGGGGCACGTGCTGCCGCCCATAACAGGTGCCGCCCCTAGTAACTCCTCGCGGTCCCCGGGGGCATGGGATCCCATTCACCACCCACCTTGGTGCAGCAGTGACAATCCCTGGATCCGGTCCCATTCACCAGGGACTGCTGCGATCCAATGTGTCTAAATTGTGTAGAAAAGGGCCAAATCGTAGCAGCGTACGGGGGCCTTTAGGGGCCTAATTCTCATTCACTATTTGCACCATATCCACCTGAAATCACCCGTTTTGGGGGGATAACTGCAAATATTAGGTATCACCCGACTGATCCAAGGAGTCCAGCAGCTCAGATTCCCGCCCCGGTCCCTCCGTTTCCGCCATAGAAACCTATGGGGGCTGCTGAGCAGTCAGATTTGCCAAGTTTGGGAGTTTGGCCCCTGGCGATATCCTGCAGGATTGTGGGCACAATTCAGACCTGATCGCAGCTCAGCGATCAGTTAGCCGCCACCCTGCCACAGTGAAATCCCACCCGGGTGCTTGTCTGTGAATGTGCTCGCAGCTGTGCGAATATGGCGGAAATCCATTCACAGCCACTCCCCAATGAATGGATTTCCCACCCGCTCCCGCGTGCAGCGGCCGCGTTAGACTTCCTCAGTGATAGGTGAGGGGAGATTGGGGCCGTTGATGATGTCAGCATCCAACGGGCAGGATCCGCTTGTGTTTCTCGGTGCCACTCCCAGAAATCGCCGGGTTCCCACCCACAAACACCTGGCACCTGTCACCACTTGCAAATGGACAGCGATGGCTTTGTGTGCAGGGGGACTTCGCGCAAGCGCACTAAGAATCGTTACGATGTGCAGTATTATGTCATCGATGTTCAGGTCTGAATCGGCCTGTATACGGCGATACCGGTGACGAGCATTAGCTGACAGCAGCGCTGATTCAGTGATGTGCGCGAACCCGATGGTTAACGAACATCTCCGATGGTTGCTGATCTGCGCATTTGCAGATCAGTGGATGCGGTAACAATCACAGTACCATTTTGGGACGGGGGTGAGCCTTTTATAAATTATAGCTGTGTCGGTGATGTGTCAACCATGCAGACTTCCCACCATCTGAGGGTTACTGAGTCGTCCGATGTTCATGTAGACGATCCGTCGCTGCGTTATCGGACGTCCGATGTTCATGTAGACGATCCGTCGCTGCGTTATCGGACGTCCGATGTTCATGTAGACGATCCATCGCTGCGTTATCGGACCCGTCAGTAGTTGGCCTGTGGCATCAGCACAGCGGCTGCACCCAATCTCTGTACGTGGCCCATTGCACCCTGATAGGCTGACACAGGCAGCACTACACACACACACACGTGGTGGATCCAGGATCAGGCACGCGCCAGGCTGCCACACTTACTTCTGCTCCAGTTGGTAGGTTCCCTCGCTCCACAGATTATTTTTAGCCTGTGCACTTTTACATTGACCTCAATCATAGAGCAAAGCATTCTGGGAGCGTTCCTCTGCCCTTCCGGCTTGTCCCCTGTCCGAGCACACATCCCTCAGGAACACATGACCCTCACACAAGGGAGCATTGTCCCGGGCAGAGTCCAGCAGTCAGCTCTGTGTATCTGATACACAAGGGATTGGCCTGGTTGTTATCAGCACCTGACCAGAGGCACCTTCCCATCTCTATATGTACACACCTGTGGTGTGCCGCAGCCTGGGACTGGCGTCTCCTTCACAGCGCAGGATTGTAACCCTGAGGGCTTATCATTTCATTGACCGCAGTGTCACGTGGCACTATGTTGCGTGGCACGTGGCACTACTCAATCATGTTGGATCACTGGCGTAAATCCAGGCGCTCACCCCCGAGGATTTCCCTCTGCCCCTCTGTAACTATATGTTTCATATATGCTCTCACTCTGAGCAAGACCACTGTGCCCTGGGGAGCCACGTGTGGCCCTTCTGAGGCCATATACGGGGCTCCATTTTCTTCTTGTCCATGGAAAGTGTTTATAAATCTCCCGGATGCTCCCATGAATGTCCCCCTGTTATTGGTGGCAGCGCTTGAACCTTAGATGCCCTCTGTCCTCTGAAGCGCGGAGTCTCTCTCCTGTAGTCGGTAACCTCCTAGCGAGCTTCAGCCACCTCACAGCCCACTCGTGGGGTCCTCTGGTGCAAATGCAGAGACCACGAGATGTAACGGTGCAATTTTATAGACAGCTAAATAATCGCACTATATCGCACATGTCACGAAAATCGCTCATGTGATATGGTGCGAAAGTCAAAAATCATTTGCAATTTCTGGCGATTTTTTTTTTTGTAATGGGAATGTGCAATTTTTAGGGCATTTTTGACCAAAAAATCGCACATTCTAAAAATCGCTCCCTATGACATCTCGCACCACATCCCTGAGGAACCTGAATCTCCAATTGAAGCCGTGGGGATCCAGTTATTCTTACTCATAAACAATGAAATAATCCCATTAATAGTGATAACAGAACAGGACATATAACGCCAATGCAACATTGCATTATTAGCGCATAGTCAGTATCATGAATCAAGTGTCTCTCTGGCCCTTATTCTGATCGGTGCGGCCGGAGCCGATTATGCGGCCAGGACTGTGCGTGCGAAACCCCGCCTTCCATACGGATCGCCAACTCCGTCCGTATGCGATAAGAAGCTGTCCGAACGGACCGCACGTGTATTTTTCACGGAATACGCCTCCTCCATCTAAGGGAACCTCCCCCATGCAGGACCGAGTGCTCCACCAGCACCCGCAACCTCAGACCACACGGACATTTTTCCGTGCAAAAGCAGGGATCTGGGCGGGCAGCTGACATCCGGCGATGTCATATGTCCGCCCCCTACACGTGCGTCACGGCCGCATTACCATACGTACGCCCAGCGTTTTCATGGGAACTCCCATGAAACGCGGGGCGTATGCATATGGTAATGAGCCCAAATAGCCCTTCACGCCCCTCTCCACCCCCTGTTCGGAGTGTTCACATTTCATGCGGGATTTGGCCGTACGCCCCGCTCGCACATGCGCAGAGACGCCTCTGCACATGCGCAGACACAAAACATCGGCGGGCCGAACGCACGCGGATATATCCGCACCGATCAGAATAAGGGCCTCTGTGTTCTGTAACCATGGCGGCAAAGCGCGGGGGTGTCGCAAACATTTCCTTGGTTTCGTTTCAGCCTACATCTGCGATCTTGAGCGCAGAAAGCATGGCGCAAGCGCCTCAGTGCATCGGCAGCAATAGCAAATCGTCACACATCCTCCGCGTACGGGATCGCAGCTGCAAACGTATTCGCCCCCCGAGTACGCAATGACACAGATTTGGCTGCAGCATTAACGCAAAGAAGGCATGTCCAAACTATGGCCCTCTAGCTGTTGAGAAACTACAAGTCCCATAATGCTTGCCACAGTTTTGCTATTAGAGAATGCTAAAACTATGGCAAGGCATGCTGGGATGTGTAGTTCCACAACAGCTGGAGGGCCACAGTTTGGACATGCCTGGCGTAAAGGCTCAGAGGTGATACAGTAATGGGCGCTCCTGCGTCAGGCTGCTGTAATGTTGCTGAGACCACAGGATGGACCGCCGCTGCTCAGCGCCTCATACATGCTGATAAAATAATAATGATCTAGCGGAGGGAAATGTTGTGTTTCAGGCTGGAAATGGACGGGGGGAGCTCCGCTCGGTACCCCAGAGACTGGGAAGAAGGCGTGCGAATGAGTCTGTGGCCGAGTAATGGAAACCTGCGGTTTTGCACATTTCAGACTGTGTGCGAATACCAGCAGTAGCTCCGGAGGAGGCCGACGGGTGATACATGTACAATACGGCCAGATTCGTGTGTTACTGGGGGATACGACGGGGTTGGAAGGTTGACAGAAGCATTAGGTCGACAGTCAAAAGGTTGACATTAGATTGTCACAGTTTTTTTGAGCCGACATGTGCCGACAGGGGGTATTTCATGCCTACCATCCACTAGGGCGTGGTGGGAGAATAGAATAGTGCACCAAGCATAGTGAGGCACCATTTCGACACATCAAGCCGACAGTAATGTGATGTTGACATTGCAGTATGTGAAAACATCCCTGTAGTCTAGTAGTGACTTAGCTGGTGGGGCTGATATGGCGGCTCGTGTAATATCTTCCAGGTCTATTATCGTATCGCTACCCGGTGCCCGGAGGTGAAATAGGAGTGGATTGGATGGGATTTTATCTCTCTCCAAGCTTTCATAAAAAACCTGTAATAGAGTTATCAGTGTATTTCCCTAAAACAGCGTCTGCTCTCCTTTCTATCTCATATCAGACAGAGCCGAGCTGTAGCTCACTGTATACTGTATACACTACATCATTCGATGGTTGGTGACTATCGATGGATTTTTTGCAGGCGTTAAAGTGCCCAGTAAACAGTGATTTCCGATGCTTACCGTCCTGAATTACCCCCTATGTTCTGTTATCACACATTCACCACACTTTGGTACAAGGGGACGGCTAAGGGGTTTGTGAGCCAGGACCACAGTCAGCAGTGACTGTAATACATCACTGTGAGTGGAGAGAGATCTGTCCTTGTTCAGCAGCCCATTTGCGCTTTCTTTCTTGGTGCCCCTCTGACTGCAGGAGCCCAGCAGCCAGTGCCTCCAGTGTTGCCACTGGCTTTCTCTAGCGCTGCAGTACTATCACATTTCCTGCCTCTCTCTTGTTATTACTTATCTGTGCTATAACATTACTTTGTTGGCCGCAGGTGAATCAGGGGAACATGCCTGGCATTGAGAGCACGTTTCTGGCTATGGATACGGAGGAAGGCGTGGAGGTCGTGTGGAACGAGCTGAATTTCACTGATAAAAGAATCTTCAAGGTCCATGAGGTAAGTGCTGCTCCCTGTACAGGTGTCGTAGCTCTGTGTGGTGTACCTGACAGTCACGTTACCAAGTGTGGGCTGTGTCGCTCTCCTCACCCCTTACTCCCTGTACAGGTGCCGTAGCTCTGTGTGGTGTACCTGACAGTCACGTTACCAGGCGAGGGCTGTGTCGCTCACCTCACCCCTTACTCCCTGTACAGGTGCCGTAGCTCTGTGTGGTGTACCTGACAGTCACGTTACCAGGCGAGGGCTGTGTCGCTCTCCTCACCCCTTACTCCCTGTACAGGTGCCGTAGCTCTGTGTGGTGTACCTGACAGTCACGTTACCAGGCGAGGGCTGTGTCGCTCTCCTCACCCCTTACTCCCTGTACAGGTGCCGTAGCTCTGTGTGGTGTACCTGACAGTCACGTTACCAGGCGAGGGCTGTGTCGCTCACCTCACCCCTTACTCCCTGTACAGGTGCCGTAGCTCTGTGTGGTGTACCTAACAGTCACGTTACCAGGCGAGGGCTGTGTCGCTCTCCTCACCCCTTACTCCCTGTACAGGTGCCGTAGCTCTGTGTGGTGTACCTGACAGTCACGTTACCAGGCGAGGGCTGTGTCGCTCACCTCACCCCTTACTCCCTGTACAGGTGCCGTAGCTCTGTGTGGTGTACCTGACAGTCACGTTACCAGGCGAGGGCTGTGTCGCTCTCCTCACCCCTTACTCCCTGTACAGGTGTCGTAGCTCCGTGTGGTGTACCTGACAGTCACGTTACCAGGCGAGGGCTGTGTCGCTCTCCTCACCCCTTACTCCCTGTACAGGTGCCGTAGCTCTGTGTGGTGTACCTAACAGTCACGTTACCAGGCGAGGGCTGTGTCGCTCTCCTCACCCCTTACTCCCTGTACAGGTGCCGTAGCTCTGTGTGGTGTACCTGACAGTCACGTTACCAGGCGAGGGCTGTGTCGCTCTCCTCACCCCTTACTCCCTGTACAGGTGCCGTAGCTCTGTGTGGTGTACCTGACAGTCACGTTACCAGGCGAGGGCTGTGTCGCTCTCCTCACCCCTTACTCCCTGTACAGGTGTCGTAGCTCTGTGTGGTGTACCTGACAGTCACGTTACCAGGCGAGGGCTGTGTCGCTCTCCTCACCCCTTACTCCTTGTACAAGCGTCGTAGCTCTGTGGGGTGTACCTGACAGTCACGTTACTAGGCGAGGACTGTGTCGCTCTCCTCACCCCTTACTCCCTGTACAGGCGCCGTAGCTCTGTGTGGTGTACCTGACAGTCACGTTACCAAGCGAGGGCTGTGTCGCTCTCCTCACCCCTTACTCCCTGTACAGGTGTCGTAGCTCTGTGTGGTGTACCTAACAGTCACATTACCAGGCGAGGGCTGTGTCGCTCTCCTCACCCCTTACTCCCTGTACAGGTGCCGTAGCTCTGTGTGGTGTACCTGACGGTCACGTTACCAGGCGAGGGCTATGTCGCTCTCCTCACCCCTTACTCCCTGTATAAGCGTCGTAGCTCTGTGTGGTGTACCTGACAGTCACGTTACTAGGCGAGGGCTGTGTCGCTCTCCTCACCCCTTACTCCCTGTACAGGTGCCGTAGCTCTGTGTGGTGTACCTGACAGTCACGTTACCAGGCGAGGGCTGTGTCGCTCTCCTCACCCCTTACTCCCTGTACAGGTGTCGTAGCTCTGTCTGGTGTACCTAACAGTCACATTACCAGACGAGGACTGTGTCGCTCTCCTCACCCCTTACTCCCTGTATAGGCGTCGTAGCTCTGTGTGGTGTACCTGACAGTCACGTTACCAGGCGAGGGCCGTGTCGCTCTCCTCACCCCTAACTCTCTGTACAGGTGCCGTAGCTCTGTGTGGTGTACCTGACAGTCACGTTACTAGGCGAGGACTGTGTCGCTCTCCTTACCCCTTACTCCCTGTACAGGCGCCGTAGCTCTGTGTGGTGTACCTGATGGTCACGTTACTAAGCGAGGGCTGTATCGCTCTCCTCACCCCTTACTCCCTGTACAGGTGTCGTAGCTCTGTGTGGTGTACCTGACAGTCATGTTACCAGGCGAGGGCTGTGTCGCTCTCCTCACCCCTTACTCCCTGTACAGATGTCGTAGCTCTGTGTGGTGTACCTGACAGTCATGTTACCAGGCGAGGGCTGTGTCGCTCTCCTCACCCCTTGTCGTAGCTCTGTGTGGTGTACCCGACAGTCACGTTACCAGGCGAGGGCTGTGTCGCTCTCCTCACCCCTTACTCCCTGTACAGGTGCCGTAGCTCCGTGTGATGTACCTGACAGTCACGTTACCAGGCGAGGGCTGTGTCGCTCTCCTCACCCCTTACTCCCTGTACAGGTGCCGTAGCTCTGTGTGGTGTACCTGACAGTCACGTTACCAGGAGAGGGCTGTGTCGCTCTCCTCACCCCTTACTCCCTGTACAGGCGCCGTAGCTCTGTGTGGTGTACCTGACAGTCACGTTACCAGGCGAGGGCTGTGTCGCTCTCCTCTCCCCTTACTCCCTGTACAGGTGCCGTAGCTCTGTGTGGTGTACCTGACAGTCACATTACCAGGCGAGGGCTGTGTCGCTCTCCTCACCCCTTACTCCCTGTACAGGTGCCGTAGCTCTGTGTGGTGTACCTGACGGTCACGTTACCAAGTGTGGGCTGTGTCGCTCTCCTCACCCCTTACTCCCTGTACAGGTGTCGTAGCTCTGTGTGGTGTACCTAACAGTCACGTTACCAGGCGAGGGCCGTGTCGCTCTCCTCACCCCTTACTCCCTGTACAGGTGCCGTAGCTCTGTGTGGTGTACCTGACAGTCACGTTACCAGGCGAGGGCTGTGTCGCTCTCCTCACCCCTTACTCCCTGTACAGGTGCCGTAGCTCTGTGTGGTGTACCTGACAGTCACGTTACCAGGCGAGGGCTGTGTCGCTCTCCTCACCCCTTACTCCCTGTACAGGTGTCGTAGCTCTGTGTGGTGTACCTGACAGTCACGTTACCAGGCGAGGGCTGTGTCGCTCTCCTCACCCCTTACTCCCTGTACAGGTGCCGTAGCTCTGTGTGGTGTACCTGACAGTCACGTTACTAGGCGAGGACTGTGTCGCTCTCCTCACCCCTTACTCCCTGTACAGGTGCCGTAGCTCTGTGTGGTGTACCTGACGGTCACGTTACCAGGCGAGGGCTGTGTCGCTCTCCTCACCCCTTACTCCCTGTACAGGCGCCGTAGCTCTGTGTGGTGTACCTGACAGTCACGTTACTAGGCGAGGACTGTGTCGCTCTCCTCACCCCTTACTCCCTGTACAGGTGCCGTAGCTCCGTGTGGTGTACCTGACAGTCACGTTACCAGGCGAGGGCTGTGTCACTCTCCTCACCCCTTACTCCCTGTACAGGTGCCGTAGCTCCGTGTGGTGTACCTGACAGTCACGTTACCAGGCGAGGGCTGTGTCGCTCTCCTCACCCCTTACTCCCTGTACAGGTGCCGTAGCTCTGTGTGGTGTACCTGACAGTCACGTTACCAGGAGAGGGCTGTGTCGCTCTCCTCACCCCTTACTCCCTGTACAGGTGCCGTAGCTCTGTGTGGTGTACCTGACAGTCACGTTACCAGGAGAGGGCTGTGTCGCTCTCCTCACCCCTTACTCCCTGTACAGGCGCCGTAGCTCTGTGTGGTGTACCTGACAGTCACGTTACCAGGCGAGGGCTGTGTCGCTCTCCTCTCCCCTTACTCCCTGTACAGGTGCCGTAGCTCTGTGTGGTGTACCTGACAGTCACGTTACCAGGCGAGGGCTGTGTCGCTCTCCTCTCCCCTTACTCCCTGTACAGGCGCCGTAGCTCTGTGTGGTGTACCTGACAGTCACGTTACCAGGCGAGGGCTGTGTCGCTCTCCTCACCCCTTACTCCCTGTACAGGCGCCGTAGCTCTGTGTGATGTACCTGATGGTCACGTTACCAGACGAGGGCTGTGTCGCTCACCTCACCCCTTACTCCCTGTACAGGCGCCGTAGCTCTGTGTGGTGTACCTGATGGTCACGTTACCAGGCGAGGGCTGTGTCGCTCTCCTCACCCCTTACTCCCTGTACAGGCGCCGTAGCTCTGTGTGGTGTACCTGATGGTCACGTTACCAGGCGAGGGCTGTGTCGCTCACCTCACCCCTTACTCCCTGTACAGGCGCCGTAGCTCTGTGTGGTGTACCTGATGGTCACGTTACCAGGAGAAGGCTGTGTCGCTCTCCTCACCCCTTGTCGTAGCTCTGTGTGGTGTACCTGACAGTCACGTTACCAGGCGAGGGCTGTGTCGCTCTCCTCACCCCTTACTCCCTGTACAGGTGCCGTAGCTCTGTGTGGTGTACCTGACAGTCACGTTACCAGGAGAAGGCTGTGTCGCTCTTCTCACCCCTTGCCGTAGCTCTGTGTGGTGTACCTGACAGTCACGTTACCAGGCGAGGGCTGTGTCGCTCTCCTCCCCCCTTACTCCCTGTACAGGTGCCGTAGCTCTGTGTGGTGTACCTGACAGTCACGTTACCAGGCGAGGGCTGTGTCACCCCTTACTCACCCCTTACTCTCACATCTGTCTCTAGGAGAAGATCCGCACCATGTTTCAGAACCTTATCGTCATAGATCATCCAAATGTAGTGAAGTTCCACAAGTACTGGCTGGATGTGAGGGACACATCAGCACGGGTGAGACAAATCGGCATTTATGGGACATAGAGCTAGCACTCCATCTCTACTGTGTAACACTGATTATCTGGGGATCCCTCTCCTGTGTATGTCTGACAGACTGGGGGATCCCTCTCCTGTGTATGTGTGACAGACCGGGGGAAGATCCCTCTACTGTGTATGTGTGATACTGATTATCTGGGGATCCCTCTCCTGTGTATGTGTGACAGACCGGGGGAAGATCCCTCTCCTGTGAATGTGTGATACTGATTATCTGGGGATCCCTCTCCTGTGTATGTGTGACAGACCGGGGGAAGATCCCTCTCCTGTGTATGTGTGACAGACCGGGGGTAAGATCCCTCTCTTGTGTATGTGTGACAGACCGGGGGAAGATCCCTCTCCTGGGTATGTGTGACAGACCGGGGGTAAGATCCCTCTCCTGTGTATGTGTGACAGACCGGGGTAAGATCCCTCTCCTGTGTATGTGTGACAGACCGGGGGAAGATCCCTATCCTGTGTATGTGTGACATCCCGGGGGGGGTGGAAGATCCCTCTCCTGTGTATGTGTGATACTGATTATCTGGGATCCCTCTCCTGTGTATGTGTGACAGACCGAGGGTAAGATCCCTCTCCTGTGTATGTGTGACAGACCGGGGGAAGATCCCTCTCCTGTGTATGTGTGACAGACCGAGGGTAAGATCCCTCTCCTGTGTATGTGTGACAGAACTGGGGAAGATCCCTCTCCTGTGTATGTGTGACAGACCGGGGGGAAGATCCCTCTCCTGTGTATATGTGACAGATCGGGGTAAGATCCCTCTCCTGTGTATGTGTGTCAGCTCGGGAGGAAGATCCCTCTCCTGTGTATGTGTGACAGACCGGGGGAAGATCCCTCTCCTGTGTATGTGTGACAGACCGGGGGAAGATCCTTATCCTGTGTATGTGTGACAGACCGGGGGTAAGATCCCTCTCCTGTGTATGTGTGACAGACCGGGGGTAAGATCCCTCTCCTGTGTATGTGTGACAGAACTGGGGAAGATCCCTCTCCTGTGTATGTGTGACAGACCCGGGGAAGATCCCTCTCCTGTGTATGTGTGACATCCCGGGGGGGAAGATCCCTCTCCTGTGTATGTGTGACATCCCGGGGGGGAAGATCCCTCTACTGTGTATGTGACAAACCGGGGGGAAGATCCCTCTCCTGTGTGTGACATCCCAGGGGGGAAGATCCCTCTCCTGTGTGTGACATCCCGGGGGGGAAGATCCCTCTCCTGTGTATGTGTGACAGACCGGGGATAAGATCCCTCTCCTGTGTATGTGTGACAGACCGGGGGGAAGATCCCTCTCCTGTGTATGTGTGACAGACTGGGGGAAAGATCCCTCTCCTGCGTATGTGTGACAGACCGGGGATAAGATCCCTCTCCTGTGTATGTGTGATAGACCAGGGGAAGATCCCTCTCCTGTGTATGTGTGACAGACCGGGGGGAAGATCCCTCTCCTGTGTATGTGTGACAGACCGGGGGAAGATCCCTATCCTGTGTATGTGTGACATCCCGGGGGGGGGGGGAAGATCCCTCTCCTGTGTATGTGTGATACTGATTATCTGGGATCCCTCTCCTGTGTATGTGTGACAGACCGAGGGTCAGATCCCTCTCCTGTGTATGTGTGACAGACCGGGGGAAGATCCCTCTCCTGTGTATGTGTGACAGACCGAGGGTAAGATCCCTCTCCTGTGTATGTGTGACAGAACTGGGGAAGATCCCTCTCCTGTGTATGTGTGACAGACCGGGGGGAAGATCCCTCTCCTGTGTATGTGTGACATCCCGGGGGGGGGGGGGAAGATCCCTCTCCTGTGTATGTGTGATACTGATTATCTGGGATCCCTCTCCTGTGTATGTGTGACAGACCGAGGGTAAGATCCCTCTCCTGTGTATGTGTGACAGACCGAGGGTAAGATCCCTCTCCTGTGTATGTGTGACAGACCGGGGGAAGATCCCTCTCCTGTGTATGTGTGACAGACCGAGGGTAAGATCCCTCTCCTGTGTATGTGTGACAGAACTGGGGAAGATCCCTCTCCTGTGTATGTGTGACAGACCGGGGGGAAGATCCCTCTCCTGTGTATATGTGACAGATCGGGGTAAGATCCCTCTCCTGTGTATGTGTGTCAGCTCGGGAGGAAGATCCCTCTCCTGTGTATGTGTGACAGACCGGGGGAAGATCCCTCTCCTGTGTATGTGTGACAGACCGGGGGAAGATCCTTCTCCTGTGTATGTGTGACAGACCAGGGGTAAGATCCCTCTCCTGTGTATGTGTGACAGACCGGGGGTAAGATCCCTCTCCTGTGTATGTGTGACAGAACTGGGGAAGATCCCTCTCCTGTGTATGTGTGACAGACCCGGGGAAGATCCCTCTCCTGTGTATGTGTGACATCCCGGGGAGGAAGATCCCTCTCCTGTGTATGTGTGACATCCCGGGGGGGAAGATCCCTCTACTGTGTATGTGACAAACCGGGGGGAAGATCCCTCTACTGTGTATGTGACAAACCGGGGGGGAAGATCCCTCTCCTGTGTATGTGTGACAGACCGGGGATAAGATCCCTCTCCTGTGTATGTGTGACAGACCGGGGGGAAGATCCCTCTCCTGTGTATGTGTGACAGACTGGGGGAAAGATCCCTCTCCTGCGTATGTGTGACAGACCGGGGATAAGATCCCTCTCCTGTGTATGTGTGATAGACCGGGGGAAGATCCCTCTCCTGTGTATGTGTGACAGACCGGGGGGAAGATCCCTCTCCTGTGTATGTGTGACAGACCGGGGGAAGATACATCCTGTGTATGTGTGACATCCCGGGGGGGGGGGGGGGAAGATCCCTCTCCTGTGTATGTGTGATACTGATTATCTGGGATCCCTCTCCTGTGTATGTGTGACAGACCGAGGGTAAGATCCCTCTCCTGTGTATGTGTGACAGACCGGGGTGAAGATCCCTCTCCTGTGTATGTGTGACAGATCGGGGTAAGATCCCTCTCCTGTGTATGTGTGACAGACCGGGGGAAGATCCCTCTCCTGTGTATGTGTGACAGACCGGGGGAAGATCCCTCTCCTGTGTATGTGTGACAGACTGGGGGGAAGATCCCTCTCCTGTGTATGTGTGACAGACCGGGGGGGGGGGGGGGGGATACCTCTCCTGTGTATGTGACATCCCGGGGGGGAGATCCCTCTCCTGTGTATGTGTGACATCCCGGGGGGGGGGGGAAGATCCCTCTCCTGTGTATAACATTGCTCTGTCTCCCCAGGTGGTCTTTATAACAGAATATGTCTCTTCAGGGAGTCTGAGGCAGTTCCTAAAGAAGACCAAAAAAAATCGTAAAACAATGAATGCGAAGGTGAGTCTGTGTAGGGACAGGGGCCCTGTAATGTGGCCCTATCGACCAAGACCTGAACCCTATAGGCCTATGCTGGGACTGTTGTCTAACTATTACCCCAGGGCAGGGATGGACTGGGCCTCCGAATCGGCCCTGGCATTTGTGCCCTCGCACGCTGAAGCTGCATGTGATGCCCCCAATCTCTCCTGGACCCTGTTGGCACCAGATGCACTAAGCTTCAAAAGTGATAAAATGGAGAGTGATAAACAACCAACCAATCAGCTCCTAAATTCCATGTTACAGGCTGGGTTTGAAAAATGACAGGTTGGAGCTGATTGGCTGGCTGTTTAACACTTTCCATTTTATCACTTTTTGAAGCTTTTTGTGCATCTTGCCCAGAGAGAGCCGCCGGACCCACCATGATTTCAGCATCTCTCTCTGTGTGCGGATCAGGAGCTGGTGCTTCCACTCTGATTGGACAAATCGGCCCACCTGGTCATCGGCCCCTCTGCCATTTGCCAGTCCGGCCCTGCCCCAGGATATACATTATGGCACGGTTTATGAATAGTACACCCAGGAACAGGAAAATCCACCCAGTCAGGAACACCTGTTAGTCGGCATCTCACAGTCCTGTGTTAATGGTTGATATTCAAGACACATAGGGTGGCATTCTATGGGATGAGATAAATGCGCATTTTTTTATCTCGCACCACATCGCCGCTCTTCGCATTTTTGGTAATAATTCGCATATTTAATGGGATACGATTTGGAGGCTGAAAAGTGCGAAGTGGTGCGATTTTATGACACAAAAAAGTGTGATTTCTTCCGCCGGTCATGTGCGAGTTTTGGACCAACCGGAGTGCGATTTACAAGACTGTCTCTGCATGAATAAGAACACCCTAACCGAGTGGTTCCCAAACTTTTTTGCATCACGGCACCCTAGATTATCAGAATATTTGTCACGACACCCCTAGGTGCAAAGTTTGCTACTGAGAATTTCAGAAAACAATATTAAATTAAATAAGTTGTGCTTATATTTCATCGTGAGGGACAGGATTCACTTCTGTTTATCCATATATTTTAAAAGTGGAAACCACAAGCTCTGGTTTTGCCTACTACATTGACCACAAAAACTTTAATCGGTTCTGGACCAGCAAACCGAGGCACCCCTGCAAGTGCTCCGAGGCACCCCAGGGAGCCTAGGCGCACAGTTTGGGAACCACTGCCCTAACCTATTGGCCCACCTCTGTCCCCTCCATTATGCATCACACCCCCTATATAAAGGGGCATTGGCGCCATTTCACTCTTTGATAGGAAGTAAGGAGCATGGAGAGGAGCAGTGGCAGTGTGAGAAGAGGAAGAGGTGTTGGTGGCAGAGGGAGGAGTGGCAGAGTGAGGAGTGGCAGAGTGAGGAGTGGCAGAGGGAGCAGTGGCAGAGGGAGCAGTGGCAGCAGCCAGCCAAGTGGGAGAGGCAGCAGAGGACTGCTGAGGTCGTCCTCCATTACAGGGAGTGGCAGCAGTGTGGCAGGCAGCATGGCCACAGCAAGGCCAGCCCCAGACCAGGCCCTGGCAGACCAGCCCCAGCAGGAGGAGGTGGAGGATCCGCTGGCATCCCCATCCTATACCCCAGAGCAGCTGCAGGAGGGCCACATGTCAGTGGTGGAGGAAGATGGAGGTGAGGAGGAGGAAGACACTGGCATGGAGAAGGAGGGGTACATGGCTAGAGTAGAAAATGAGGAGGAGGAGGAGGTAGAAGCTGGCCGCACAAAAAGTGGCCGAAAGGTGAGATTCTCATATGAGGAAAATGCTGCACTTGTCCGGGCTATCATGCCAGTGTTTGACCGGTTACTGGGGAAAAGTCACCACAAGACCACTGCACAGCGGAAAAGGGCTATGTGGAAGGACATCACCCAGGCGGTGAACGCTGTCAGTCAGCACAAGCGCCTGGTCAGAAATGTCAAGAAGAGATTCAATGACATCAAAAGGCAGCTGAAAAGTAAAATGGCCATGGAGTTGGAGGAGGCCACCAAGACTGGCGGAGGAAGCCCCACCACTGTCTGCTACACGTCCTATGAGGTCAAGTTAAAGCGCATCATACCCCCTGAGGTCCTGCCTGGCATGCACGTCGCGGAGCATCACATACAACCTGCACGTTCAGGGACAGCCGCCCACGCCTATTGACATAGACGTGGCCCCGCACGTGCGGTGCCCTAATCCCAATGTGTGTGCAGTCTATAGCTCCCAGCACGTGCGGGAATGCTGAGAGTCTATAGAAAGCCAACTTGTGGTCCTGCCACTCCAACTCAGAACTGGGGAATCTGATGTATGTCCGCCACAACTTCTTTAAAGCAAGTAACACTTGAGTAAAATGCTTAGAGAAAGTGGCCTGTGATACCCCCAAGGACCATGAGGTCACAGACTGAGTGGAGCCTGTGGCCAAATAGTAGAGGGCACACATTAATTTCTGCAGCCCAGACACTGCATAGTTGGCTCCCCCCAAAAGGGTCCAAATCATCTCTCACCTGCTCATATAAGTCCAACAGATTATTGCGGTTCAGCCTAAACATCCCCACAACCTGCTGATCCGAGAGGGAGTCCAGGTACAGCCGAGCACGATACATACGGGGGGTACGCAGTAGTTGGGGGGCTACCTGGATCTGGTGCGCAGCATCCTCCCTCCTGCGCAGCTCCTCCAAATGGGCCACATCACAGATAAGCAACTCCAAACCACTCTGCAAAATCTCCATGTCTCAAACCCTCACAGGTGTCCTTAATGATGTTGGGGTATATGTAGGGGTGTTTCTGAGTGAAATTGAGGGCACCTGTGTTGAAATTAACCATTTGTGCACTTGACCAAAGTGAGTTCTGGGCCAAATCGCTCAACAGAACCTGGTCTGAAAAAAATGTGATTTGAGAAAACGCATGCCATTAAATAAGCGAGTTGAATACTTTTCTGTACGAAAACATCTGGATGCGATAAAAATTTGATTTTTTTTCCCACACTTTCAGTCCGCATGAGTTATCGCACATAATATGCGATATCCGTCCCTTAGCGCATCCTATTAAATATGCGATTTCAAGGAAAAATGCGATGTCGCCATTTTTTTTTACTAATATTCGCCAAAAAACACAAATCTCATCCCATAGAATGTCACCCATAGGGTCAAAAGTGAGAGATTTGGGAGAGTTTTCCCATTTTTTTAAAGCGGCAATCATTTACACTGCACAACCAGGATGATTTTGCCATATAAATTATTGCCGCTTTAAAAAAAAAAAAGGGAAAACTCTCCAAATCTCTGACTTTCTGATTCTCACACCCTATTACCTTTGGCCCTCAGCATCTGTCACAGGTAAGACATTGCCCTTTAGATATGATTCTGATGCGTTCCGTTGCTCTGGTTGTGGTTTCATCAGATGATTTGATTGTGTTGTCTGCACCTTCTGAGATAATGACCTTAACAATCAGTGATACTACTGCCCTAACTTTGTGTAACTTGTGTCCCAGGCATGGAAGAGGTGGTGCACACAG
The DNA here is from genome assembly GCF_055691185.1 of Crinia signifera. Lineage (NCBI taxonomy): Eukaryota > Metazoa > Chordata > Amphibia > Anura > Myobatrachidae > Crinia > Crinia signifera. The sequence continues at coordinate 331,246,010 of NC_139221.1, forward strand.
ATCCTGTCAGCGCTGAGGTGAGATGAGGCCCATAATAGGATGTAACCGCTGTGTATGTACAGGAGAGACTGGCACTACCACTTTGTATGTACAGGGGTGACTGGCACTACCACTGTGTATGTACAGGGGTGACTGGCACTACCGCTGTGTATGCACAAGGGAGACTGGCACTACCGCTGTGTATGCACAGGGGAGACTAGCACTACTGCTGTGTATGTACAGGGGAGACTGGCACTACTGCTGTGTATGTACAGGGGAGACTGGCACTACTGCTGTGTATGTACAGGGGAGACTGGCACTACTGCTGTGTATGTACAGGGTAGACTGGCACTACCGCTGTGTATGTACAGGGGAGACTGGCACTACTGCTGTGTATGAATACAGGGGAGACTGGCACTACTGCTGTATGCACACAGAGCAGACTGGTACTACCACTGTGTATGTGTACAGGGGAGACTGGCACTACCGCTGTGTATGTACAGGGGAGACTGGCACTACTGCTGTGTATGAATACTGGGGAGACTGGCACTACTGCTGTATGCACACAGAGCAGACTGGTACTACCACTGTGTATGTGTACAGGGGAGACTGGCACTACCACTGTGTATGTACAGGGGAGACTGGCACTACTGCTGTGTGTGTACAGGGGAGACTGGCACTACTGCTTTGTATGTACAGGGGTGACTGGCACTACCGCTGTGTATGCACAAGGGAGACTGGCACTACCGCTGTGTATGCACAGAGGAGACGCGCACTACTACTGTGTATGTGTACAGGGGAGACTGGCACTACTGCTGTGTATGAATACAGGGGAGACTGGCACTATTGCTGTATGCACACAGAGCAGACTGATACTTCCACTGTGTATGTGTACAGGGGAGACTGGCACTACCACTGTGTATGTACAGGGGAGACTGGCACTACTGCTGTGTGTGTACAGGGGAGACTGGCACTACCGCTGTGTATGCACAAGGGAGACTGGCACTACCGCTGTGTATGCACAGGGGAGACTGGCACTACCGCTGTGTATGCACAGGGGAGACTGGCACTACCGCTGTGTATGCACAGGGGAGACTGGCACTACCGCTGTGTATGCACAGGGGAGACTGGCACTACCGCTGTGTATGCACAGGGGTGACTGGCACTACCGCTGTGTATGTACAGGGGAGACTGGCACTACCTCTGTGTATGTACAGGGGAGACTGGCACTACCGCTGTGTATGCACAGGGGAGACTGGCACTACCGCTGTGTATGCACAGGGGAGACTGGCACTACCGCTGTGTATGCACAGGGGAGACTGGCACTACCGCTGTGTATGCACAGGGGAGACTGGCACTACCGCTGTGTATGCACAGGGGAGACTGGCACTACCGCTGTGTATGCACAGGGGAGACTGGCACTACTGCTGTGTATGCACAGGGGAGACTGGCACTACCGCTGTGTATGCACAGGGGTGACTGGCACTACCGCTGTGTATGTACAGGGGAGACTGGCACTACCGCTGTGTATGTACAGGGGAGACTGGCACTACTGCTGTGTATGTGTACAGGGGAGACTGGCACTACTGCTGTGTATGAATACAGGGGAGACTGGCACTACCACTATGTATGTGTACAGAGGAGACTGGCATTACCACTGTGTATGTGTACAGAGGAGACTGGCACTACCGCTGTGTATGTGTACAGGGGCAACTGGCACTACCGCTTTGTATGCACACAAGGGATACTGGCACCACCGCTGTATAAGTAAAGGGGGTGACTGACACTGCCATGATGTATGTGGAAGGGACAGGGTGGCATTACCAATGTGTAATAGTAAGGGTGGAGAGTGGCATTGTCTTTGTTTAAGTATAAGTGAGAGACTGGCACTGCCATCATGTGTGTGTATATTATATGTATATAACACACATACATACATACATACATACATACATACACATGAGAAGATGCGCTTCATGGTGCATTAAAAACAAGTTGGTATAAGTTTTGCTCGTACCAAAGTAAAAATGGCATGGGCTGTTACCACATGGCGTGAAACATATCGCCAAGGCAAATCTGCTCTCACCGTGCCCGGATTCCTGCAGCGCTTCTCCCCTGCAATGTGGCGCCTGGACGGTGTCAGGTTGGAGGGGGTCAACAGGAGCAGCAGCCATGCCCTCTGATGTCAGGGTGAAGCGTTCTGCTGCGCCTGGTGACCCCCTCCAGCCGGTGACCTGCAGAAATTGGACTTTGGTGACAGCCATTAACCCCTTGTTTCACAACTAGTTTATACTGCTGGACTTGTTGGTTTTAGTACTTAGTGCTGGTTCAACTACATTTGTGTATATATATATATGAGACTGGCACTGCCACCATGTATATATATGAGGGAGACTGGCACTGCCACCATGTATATATATGAGGGAGACTGGTAATGCCATGTATATGTAAGGGTGGCACTGTAGCAGGGAAGGTCCATGTCTGAGTTGCATGTTCTGTGTCCCCCCAGCTACCTGCACTCATGTGATCCCGTGATCATACATGGAAATCTCACCAATGACACAATATTCATCCAGCACAACGGGCTCATCAAGATCGGCTCAGGTAAGAGGAGATGTCAGGCAGATCTCCCCCGGGGGTGGGGAGGTTACAGGACAGGGTGGGGGTTTATCCCCCCGGGGTGCACCCTCCTGACCTCAGGATAGCAGTAGTGTGAGCTTCCTGTCTGCGTGGGATCTGTACTCTGACAGGGGGAAGGGATGTGCCTTGTTCTGTCTGATATGGGGGTAACAGTGGAGCCCACTTTGTGACCACGGATATCTGCGCCTCTCCCGCTGCCCACACAAGCGCCACACCCTGGTTCCTGTAGCTGCCTCCTTCGGTGGGTCTCAGGTCCAATTAAAGGGTTAAACTAATACTAATTCCCCTTCCAGGCTGGCAGAAACGTCCCAGCTTATTGCACGAGAACGTACATCATGGCTGACCCGGGACCCTCTCATGTCGCTGCGCCATGTGAATGGGTAATCCAGGTCAATGTGACCCAGGACCCTCTCGTGTCGCTGCGCCATGTGAATGGGTCATCCGGGTCAATGTGACCCAGGACCCTCTGGTGTCGCTGCGCCATGTGAATGGGTAATCCAGGTCAATGTGACCCAGGACCCTCTGGTGTCGCTGCGCCATGTGAATGGGTCATCCGGGTCAATGTGACCCAGGACCCTCTCGTGTCGCTGCGCCATGTGAATGGGTAATCCGGGTCAATGTGACCCAGGACCCACTCGTGTCGCTGCGCCATGTGAATGGGTCATCCGGGTCAATGTGACCCAGGACCTGTTCACAGCCAGCAGTTGGAAATGATCTGCAATCGCTGACCAGGCAATAAGCCAGTCTGAAAGGGGGTCACCCAGGCGGCCTCTGGGGTGCACCCATGGACATAATCCCAGGTGTGACCCGGCTTTGTCATCTGATCGGGGTGAATTGCCGGCTGCTTTCTGACATGTGATGCAGGAATTTGCTGAGTCACCCAAACGAGGCAGCAAATTCCCGGGTGTCAGCTGGTCGTGGACACGGGAGCCTGACTCTGTTAGCAATATCTGCAGATGGACAAACCATGCTGCTCTGCAGGTGGGGCAGATGTAACAGGTGCAGAGGGAGTTACATTTGGGTGGAGTGTGCTCAAACGGAGATCTATATTGCAGTGTAAGAATATAGCAGCCAGTGTTTACCCTGCACAGAAACAAAATAACTCCCCCAAAGCTAACTCTCTCTGCACCTGTTACATCTGCCCCACCTGCAGCGCAGCATGGTTGTGATCACCGACTAGGGCCTGATTCAGACGTGTGCTGGCTGGTAATCTGTGTAGGATCTGGGAAGGATCGCTGTGAGCGCACATACTGGTCCTTATTCTGGTTGACTCACAAGGCTGCGAAAGTCCCCCAGATGCCGCCCGCACGCTCCCCCCCCTGAACCCCTGCAGGTATGTGAATGCATGACTTGTATAATCATCGCTTCGCAGCCTTGGGTGCGGGGGGGAAACCGTCCCATGGTCGGCCAATGATCTCTTCAGCACTCGCAGACCTGAGACATCTCTATGGTGACATCCGCTGACGCCAACTGCCCCACGTCATGGGGAATCACCATGGGAACGCCCATGAAACACTCAGGGTTCCCATAGTCAAATTCCCTGGCCGCCCCTCCCCCCGGAGTTCTGTGGTGCATGTGCATAAAAACCTACGCGCACTGTGAACACTCAGATTAGAATGAGAATAACCCCCACTGTGTGTAAGTGACACTCTGATTCCCAGTCCCCCGTGCAAACACGATTTGAATGAGAATAACCCCCACTGTGTGTAAGTTACACTCTGATTCCCAGTCCCCCGTGCGAACACGATTTGTATTAGAATAACCCCCACTGTGTATCAGTCACAGTGATTCCCAGTCCCCCGTGCGAACACGATTTGTATTAGAATAACCCCCCCTGTGTATCAGTCACACTCTGTTTCCCAGTCCCCCTGGAACACATGACCGACTCACTGCAGTGCTGCAGAGCCAGGTTTTCTGGAGCACAGGGCCCCAGATCTCCGTAGGGAACACGGCTTACATACTAATTCCACGGCTGCATTTCTTCGTGCGTCGTCTTGGGCTGCTGAGCGCTGCTGGCAATATAAACCTCCTGGATGTACTATATATAGCGGCCACCTCCAGCGCAGACAGCGTAAGAATGTCGGCCAGGACGTCGCTCTGTTCTCCCTGTGCTCTGTATGACGCATCAGCAAAGCTGCAGAGAATTCCAGGTTCCCAATGAAATGTTCCTGTTCTCTCGTTCTGTTCATCCGTAACTGTCGCATTCAGAAGAATGGGACAATAACAAGGATCCCGCTTAGCTGCAGGTTATCAGGATATACCCGTGGGGCAGCTGAGCCATCTCCTGTGCCCTGGTGATCTGGCCCAAAGCATAAGGTTCTGCGTCACCATTGCCATTGGGCACTATAGGACCCTGGATTCTGCCCCCCCCCCCCCCCCCTCACCCCCTGGACAATGACCCTGATGTAGATGTGGGTGTAGCCGCTGTCGCCTCTGCTGACACGGTAATGCCACAGGACGCTGCGCTAGGAATCTGTTCTATGACCGCAGGGCAAATTTGTTCTCAAAATGGGCAAAACCATGGTGCGCTGCAGAGGGGCAGATGTAACAGGTGCAGAGTGAGTTAGATGTGGGTGAGGTGTGTTCAAACTGAAAACTAAATTGCAGTGTAAGAATAAAGCAGCCAGTATTTATTTACCCTGCACAGAAACATATACCCAACCCCTAACTCTTTCTGCACATGTTACATCTGCCCCATCTGCAGTGCAGCATGAATTTGCCCATTTTGAGAACAAATTTGCACTGCCATCAAATCTGAATTGGGCCCTAATGTGCTAAGAGGCAGCACCGGATCACCTGTGACACCATTGGCCGGGTGCATATCTGGCCATGCTCCTCCCCTAAAGCAGCAGCAATCCGCCCCCTCACCGCCTCCATCTGTCAATCACTGATAGTTTGCAGCTTCTCCATCCGTGGTGAAGGATGAACAAGTCAGTTTCAATGAAAAAGATCAGGAAAATCTCATGTTGACTCTTTGACCTGTCGACGTTTTAGATGTCGATATTTTGACCATCTCTGCATTTTCACCATGTCGGCATAATCAATGTTGGTCAAAATACCGACACGTTCCACACACCATCGGTCATTGGTGGTCCGCGCTTTGGCCGTCGGGATTTGACTGTATGCGTTATATACATATGGCTGCTTGTACTACTGACTTTGTGTCTTTGTCTCTCTGTTCTGTTTCCGGTCTCTCCGCGGAACGATCACTCCTCAGTCTGGCACCGGGTGTTTGTGAACGGTAAGTCACATGTACATAGAATAACGGGGTAACAAGTGCCACCAACTACGTGGCTGTAACACACCGTCCCTGAGGTTCCGCATTCCACAGTTCATTAAATAAGTGTCCACCAAAAGTTGCAAAAAGTTCAGTAATGCCTCGTTCTCTCGCCATGACACTGTAAAGAGGGGGCATGACACGGGAACAGCCCCCAACGTGGCCACTTCTATGTGGCCACTTCCCCTTTTCTTGACTCCTCCCCTCACAGACATTGGTTTGCAAGACTGGGACATTTGGTAGAACTGTAAATGTGTGATGTGGGGAAAGGATGCATCCTATTGGCCGGAGGTGTGGATGATGGGAGACCGATATTAGCCGTGGTCTATCTGACGGCAAATGCAGCAGCCGTGGTTCTCTGTGGTGGCTGCTGCGCTCTGGTTTTGACCTATATTCCAATAGAAGCTTATGACTGCTATATTACAAATATTACTGGAAAGGGATCTTCAGGACCCCTCTCCTACAGCCTCCAGTGATGCATTTGCTGGCTGCAGAAAGATGGTTTCCAGCTCCTCACGGAGGGAGTTGTTATCAGGATCCCAGTAACAGCTTCATTTTATTTCGTCTTTTTTTCATATGAACAATCCTCATAAAAATAGTGTTAAATGGCCGCAGTGCTTGATGGTGCATTGTAGATATATGCTGCAATACAAGAGTGTTGTGCAGGTAGGCTTCATGCCCTATCCCAAGATGGCTGCCAAGTTCACTTTGTGTGTAGAATCACAAGGTGGGAGGCAGAAGTCCTGTCTAATAACTGCTACCAAGCTGTTCCAGCAGCCCTGCACATGTATCTGTTTGCAGAACACGCTCCACAGCTGGAGTCAGAGCTGTATGACATGCTACAAAACTCGGTCATTGGTGCGCATGTAACAGTGAGTACAGCTGTATGTGCTATCAGTTAGTCAGCAGCACTGGTTAAGTAACTGGTCTGTTCATGCTGTGAGGCATCCTCTGATGCGTACCTATATAACTGCAGTATCATCACCTGCACTGCCCGCACCTGCACTGCCCACACCTGCACTGCACACACCTGCACTGCCCACACCTGCACTGCACACACCAGCACTGCCCGCACCAGCACTGCCCGCACCTGCACTGCCCACACCAGCACTGCCCGCACCTGCACTGCCCACACCTGCACTGCCCGCACCTGCACTGCCCACACCTGCACTGCACACACCTGCACTGCCCGCACCTGCACTGCCCGCACCAGCACTGCCCACACCTGCACTGCACACACCTGCACTGCCCGCACCTGCACTGCACCTGCACTGCACGCACCAGCACTGCCCGCACCTGCACCGCACCTGCACTGCACCTGCACTGCCCGCACCTGCACTGCACACACACCTGCACTGCCCGCACCTGCACTGCCCGCACCTGCACTGCCCGCACCAGCCCTGCCCGCACCTGCACTGCACACACCTGCACTGCCCGCACCAGCACTGCCCACACCTACACTGCACACACCTGCACTGCCCGCACCTGCACTGCCCGCACCTGCACTGCCCGCACCTGCACTGCACCTGCACTGCACGCACCAGCACTGCCCGCACCTGCACTGCCCGCACCTGCACTGCACCGCCCGCACCTGCACTGCCCACACCTGCACTGCACACACACCTGCACTGCCCGCACCTGCACTGCCCGCACCTGCACTGCCCAAACCTGCACTGCCCGCACCTGCACTGCCCGCACCAGCACTGCACACACCAGCCCTGCCCGCACCTGCACTGCATGCACCAGCACTGCCCGCACCTGAACTGCCCGCACCTGCACTGCACACACACCTGCACTGCCCGCACCAGCACTGCCGACACCTGCACTGCACACACCTGCACTGCCCGCACCTGCACTGCCCGCACCTGCACTGCCCGCACCTGCACTGCCCGCACCTGCACTGCCCACACCTGCACTGCACACACACCTGCACTGCCCGCACCAGCACTGCCCGCACCTGCACTGCCCACACCTGCACTGCACACACCTGCACTGCCCGCACCAGCACTGCCCGCACCTGCACTGCCCGCACCTGCACTGCCCACACCTGCACTGCCCGCACCTGCACTGCCCACACCTGCACTGCACACACCAGCCCTGCCCGCACCTGCACTGCACCTGCACTGCCCGCACCTGCACTGCCCGCACCTGCACTGCCCACACCTGCACTGCACACACCAGCACTGCCCACACCTGCACTGCACACACCAGCACTGCCCGCACCTGCACTGCACACACCAGCACTGCCCGCACCTGCACTGCCCGCACCTGCACTACCCGCACCTGCACTGCCCACACCTGCACTGCACACACCTGCACTGCACACACCTGCACTGCCCGCACCTGCACTGCCCTCACCTGCACTGCCCGCACCTGCACTGCCCGCACCTGCACTGCCCGCACCAGCACTGCCCGCACCTGCACTGCCCGCACCAGCACTGCCCGCACCTGCACTGCCCGCACCAGCACTGCCCGCACCTGCACTGCCCGCACCAGCACTGCCCGCACCTGCACTGCCCGCACCTGCACTGCCCGCACCTGCACTGCACACACAGTGATAAAAAGGACACTAAACCATTCACTGCTTCTCTGGACACACATGTATAGTAATGCGCACACTGCCATATAAACCTCTACTTATTTACTTAGCACCTTCTAGACCAGGCATGCCCAAAGTCAGGCCCGGGGGCCAATTGCGGCCCGCAGCCTCCAGCTGGAAGCGGGCAGAGCATCAGATGTGGGAAGCACAGGACACTAAAGGTGGGGCCCCGGTGAGCGCGCCTTTACCTTGCTGTCTGCTGCAGTGAGGAGGTGCCGGCCGCCACAGTCAGATGTGTTTGGTGTCCTACCCCTGCTGCTGCAATCGTAGATCACCCTACTCCACAATCACAGTGACAGCAGTGTGCGGGGAGGGGGGCAGCAAGGGGGAAGCTTGCGCCCATAACATGCAGAGTGGAGGAGGGTGGCAGCGGGAGCCCAAGCATCTCCTGTCCTTGCAGTGCCTGCTTTGCCTTTCCGTCCTCTGGCTCACACAAGGGGCTGGGAAACATACAGAGAAGGGAGGGGGCAGAGTGGGGGACATACAATGAATGGAGGCAGTGATGGCCATTCAGAGAAGGAGGAGCAGGCGCAGGCTGGGGGACATACAGTGAATGGGGGCAGAGTGGGGTACATAGTGGAGGCACTGATGGACATTAAGAGAAGGGGGCAGGATGTGGGACAGGGTGAATGGGTGCAGAGTGGGGAACATACAGTGAATGGGGGACATACAGTGAAGGAGGGGCAGGCTGGGGGACATACAGTGAATGGGGGCAGGCTGGGGGAAATACAGAGAAGGGGAAGGCTGGGGAACATAGTGAATGGGGGCAGAGTGGGGGACCATTCTGATGTGATTAATGCTTCTAAGAATGTCAGGCTGAATGGTCGGCCCCCCACATTTTCACCTCACCAAATCTGGCCCTCGTCCCAAAAAGTTTGGACACCCCTGTTCTAGAAGATAAAAGATAGCATAAGATCGGTTACCCATAGCAACATCACATGTGAAGCAGAACTCCCATCTTTGTAAATTTCCACCAGACTCACTGTTCCTAAACCCTTTCTGCAGCACTTCAGATTTTTCCTGTAGAAAAGAAGGTTAATGGTTAAGAAAGATGGATTAGTAAGAATTAGAGGATAAATCCCTTCTATCTGGGCTTAGAGGCGACTGGAGAGGACGGCGTCAGCAGAATACAGTCAGGTATCAGAAAATGGCGGGTATCAGAGACCTAATGATAACTATAACGTATCGCACGTACGGCGCTAGACGCAGGCAGCGATGCGGAGGGATCAGGCGGGAGAGGACGGCGAGAGCAGAATACGGTCAGGTATCAGAGAATGGCGGGTATCAGAGACCTAATGATAACTATAACGTATCGCACGTACGGCGCTAGACGCAGGCAGCGATGCAGAGGGATCAGGGGGAGAGGACGGCGAGAGCAGAATACGGTCAGGTATCAGAGAATGGCGGGTATCAGAGACCTAATGATAACTATAACGTATCGCACGTACGGCGCTAGACGCAGGCAGCGATGCGGAGGGATCAGGCGGGAGAGGATGGCGAAAGCAGAATACGGTCAGGTATCAGAGAATGGCGGGTATCAGAGACCTAATGATAACTATAACGTATCCCACGTACGGTGCTAGACGCAGGCAGCGATGCGAAGGGATCAGGGGGAGAGGACGGCGAGAGCGGAATACGGTCAGGTATCAGAGAATGGCGGGTATCAGAGACCTAATGATAACTATAACGTATCCCACGTACGGCGCTAGACGCAGGCAGCGACACGGAGGGATCAGGTGGGAGAGTACGGCGAGAGCAGAATACTGTCAGGTATCAGAGAATGGCGGGTATCAGAGACCTAATGATTACAATAACGTATCCCACGTATGGCGCTAGACGTAGGCAGCGATGCGGAGGGATCAGGGGGAGAGGACGGCGAGAGCAGAATACGGTCAGGTATCAGAGAATGGCGGGTATCAGAGACCTAATGATAACTATAACGTATCCCACGTACGGCGCTAGACGCAGGCAGCGATGCGGAGGGATCAGGCGGGAGAGGACGGCGAGAGCAGAATACGGTCAGGTATCAGAGAATGGCGGGTATCAGAGACCTGATGATTACTATAACGTATCCCACGTACGGTGCTAGACGCAGGCAGCGATGCAGAGGGATCAGGCAGGAGAGGACGGCGAGAGCAGAATACGGTCAGGTATCAGAGAATGGCGGGTATCAGAGACCTAATGATAACTATAACGTATCCCACGTACGGTGCTAGACGCAGGCAGCGATGCGGAGGGATCAGGCGGGAGAGGACGGCGAGAGCAGAATACGGTCAGGTATCAGAAAATGGCGGGTATCAGAGACCTAATGATAACTATAACGTATCCCACGTACGGCGCTAGACGCAGGCAGCGATGCGGAGGGATCAGGTGGGAGAGGACGGCGAGAGCGGAATACGGTCAGGTATCAGAGAATGGCGGGTATCAGAGACCTGATGATTACTGTAACGTATCCCACGTACGGTGCTAGACGCAGGCAGCGATGCAGAGGGATCAGGCGGGAGAGGACGGCGAGAGCAGAATACGGTCAGGTATCAGAGAATGGCGGGTATCAGAGACCTGATGATTACTATAACGTATCGCACGTACGGCGCTAGACGCAGGCAGCGATGCGGAGGGATCAGGGGGAGAGGACGGCGAGAGCAGAATACGGTCAGGTATCAGAGAATGGCGGGTATCAGAGACCTAATGATAACTATAACGTATCCCACGTACGGTGCTAGACGCAGGCAGCGATGCAGAGGGATCAGGGGGAGAGGACGGCGAGAGCAGAATACGGTCAGGTATCAGAGAATGGCGGGTATCAGAGACCTAATGATAACTATAACGTATCCCACGTACGGCGCTAGACGCAGGCAGCGATGCAGAGGGATCAGGCGGGAGAGGACGGCGAGAGCAGAATACGGTCAGGTATCAGAGAATGGCGGGTATCAGAGACCTAATGATAACTATAACGTATCCCACGTATGGTGCTAGACGCAGGCAGCGATGCGGAGGGATCAGGGGGAGAGGACGGCGAGAGCAGAATACGGTCAGGTATCAGAGAATGGCGGGTATCAGAGACCTGATGATAACTATAACGTATCCCACGTACGGCGCTAGACGCAGGCAGCGATGCAGAGGGATCAGGCGGGAGAGGACGGCGAGAGCAGAATACGGTCAGGTATCAGAGAATGGCGGGTATCAGAGACCTGATGATTACTATAACGTATCGCACGTACGGCGCTAGACGCAGGCAGCGATGCGGAGGGATCAGGGGGAGAGGACGGCGAGAGCGGAATACGGTCAGGTATCAGAGAATGGCGGGTATCAGAGACCTAATGATTACTATAACGTATCCCACGTACGGTGCTAGACGCAGGCAGCGATGCAGAGGGATCAGGCGGGAGAGGACGGCGAGAGCGGAATACGGTCAGGTATCAGAGAATGGCGGGTATCAGAGACCTAATGATAACTATAACGTATCCCACGTATGGTGCTAGACGCAGGCAGCGATGCAGAGGGATCAGGGGGAGAGGACGGCGAGAGCAGAATACGGTCAGGTATCAGAGAATGGCGGGTATCAGAGACCTAATGATTACTATAACGTATCCCACGTATGGTGCTAGACGCAGGCAGCGATGCGGAGGGATCAGGCGGGAGAGGACGGCGAGAGCAGAATACGGTCAGGTATCAGAGAATGGCGGGTATCAGAGACCTAATGATTACTATAACGTATCCCACGTATGGCGCTAGACGCAGGCAGCGATGCGGAGGGATCAGGGGGAGAGGACGGCGAGAGCGGAATACGGTCAGGTATCAGAGAATGGCGGGTATCAGAGACCTAATGATAACTATAACGTATCCCACGTACGGTGCTAGACGCAGGCAGCGATGCAGAGGGATCAGGCAGGAGAGGACGGCGAGAGCAGAATACGGTCAGATATCAGAGAATGGCGGGTATCAGAGACCTAATGATTACTATAACGTATCCCACGTATGGCGCTAGACGCAGGCAGCGATGCAGAGGGATCAGGCAGGAGAGGACGGCGAGAGCGGAATACGGTCAGGTATCAGAGAATGGCGGGTATCAGAGACCTAATGATAACTATAACGTATCCCACGTATGGTGCTAGACGCAGGCAGCGATGCGGAGGGATCAGGCGGGAGAGGACGGCGAGAGCAGAATACGGTCAGGTATCAGAGAATGGCGGGTATCAGAGACCTAATGATAACTATAACGTATCCCACGTATGGTGCTAGACGCAGGCAGCGATGCGGAGGGATCATGGGGAGAGGACGGCGAGAGCAGAATACGGTCAGGTATCAGAGAATGGCGGGTATCAGAGACCTAATGATAACTATAACGTATCCCACGTACGGTGCTAGACGCAGGCAGCGATGCAGAGGGATCAGGCGGGAGAGGACGGCGAGAGCAGAATACGGTCAGGTATCAGAGAATGGCGGGTATCAGAGACCTGATGATTACTATAACGTATCGCACGTACGGCGCTAGACGCAGGCAGCGATGCGGAGGGATCAGGCGGGAGAGGACGGCGAGAGCAGAATACGGTCAGGTATCAGAGAATGGCGGGTATCAGAGACCTAATGATTACTATAACGTATCCCACGTACGGTGCTAGACGCAGGCAGCGATGCAGAGGGATCAGGGGGAGAGGACGGCGAGAGCAGAATACGGTCAGGTATCAGAGAATGGCGGGTATCAGAGACCTAATGATTACTATAACGTATCCCACGTACGGTGCTAGACGCAGGCAGCGATGCAGAGGGATCAGGGGGAGAGGACGGCGAGAGCAGAATACGGTCAGGTATCAGAGAATGGCGGGTATCAGAGACCTAATGATAACTATAACGTATCCCACGTATGGTGCTAGACGCAGGCAGCGATGCGGAGGGATCATGGGGAGAGGACGGCGAGAGCAGAATACGGTCAGGTATCAGAGAATGGCGGGTATCAGAGACCTAATGATAACTATAACGTATCGCACGTACGGCGCTAGACGCAGGCAGCGATGCGGAGGGATCAGGCGGGAGAGGACGGCGAGAGCAGAATACGGTCAGGTATCAGAGAATGGCGGGTATCAGAGACCTAATGATTACTATAACGTATCCCACGTACGGTGCTAGACGCAGGCAGCGATGCGGAGGGATCAGGGGGAGAGGACGGCGAGAGCAGAATACGGTCAGGTATCAGAGAATGGCGGGTATCAGAGACCTAATGATTACTATAACGTATCCCACGTATGGCGCTAGACGCAGGCAGCGATGCAGAGGGATCAGGCGGGAGAGGACGGCGAGAGCAGAATACGGTCAGGTATCAGAGAATGGTGGGTATCAGAGACCTAATGATAACTATAACGTATCCCACGTATGGTGCTAGACGCAGGCAGCGATGCGGAGGGATCAGGGGGAGAGGACGGCGAGAGCAGAATACGGTCAGGTATCAGAGAATGGCGGGTATCAGAGACCTAATGATAACTATAACGTATCGCACGTACGGCGCTAGACGCAGGCAGCGATGCGGAGGGATCAGGCGGGAGAGGATGGCGAAAGCAGAATACGGTCAGGTATCAGAGAATGGCGGGTATCAGAGACCTAATGATAACTATAACGTATCCCACGTACGGTGCTAGACGCAGGCAGCGATGCGAAGGGATCAGGGGGAGAGGACGGCGAGAGCGGAATACGGTCAGGTATCAGAGAATGGCGGGTATCAGAGACCTAATGATAACTATAACGTATCCCACGTACGGCGCTAGACGCAGGCAGCGACACGGAGGGATCAGGTGGGAGAGTACGGCGAGAGCAGAATACTGTCAGGTATCAGAGAATGGCGGGTATCAGAGACCTAATGATTACAATAACGTATCCCACGTATGGCGCTAGACGTAGGCAGCGATGCGGAGGGATCAGGGGGAGAGGACGGCGAGAGCAGAATACGGTCAGGTATCAGAGAATGGCGGGTATCAGAGACCTAATGATAACTATAACGTATCCCACGTACGGCGCTAGACGCAGGCAGCGATGCGGAGGGATCAGGCGGGAGAGGACGGCGAGAGCAGAATACGGTCAGGTATCAGAGAATGGCGGGTATCAGAGACCTGATGATTACTATAACGTATCCCACGTACGGTGCTAGACGCAGGCAGCGATGCAGAGGGATCAGGCAGGAGAGGACGGCGAGAGCAGAATACGGTCAGGTATCAGAGAATGGCGGGTATCAGAGACCTAATGATAACTATAACGTATCCCACGTACGGTGCTAGACGCAGGCAGCGATGCGGAGGGATCAGGCGGGAGAGGACGGCGAGAGCAGAATACGGTCAGGTATCAGAAAATGGCGGGTATCAGAGACCTAATGATAACTATAACGTATCCCACGTACGGCGCTAGACGCAGGCAGCGATGCGGAGGGATCAGGTGGGAGAGGACGGCGAGAGCGGAATACGGTCAGGTATCAGAGAATGGCGGGTATCAGAGACCTGATGATTACTGTAACGTATCCCACGTACGGTGCTAGACGCAGGCAGCGATGCAGAGGGATCAGGCGGGAGAGGACGGCGAGAGCAGAATACGGTCAGGTATCAGAGAATGGCGGGTATCAGAGACCTGATGATTACTATAACGTATCGCACGTACGGCGCTAGACGCAGGCAGCGATGCGGAGGGATCAGGGGGAGAGGACGGCGAGAGCAGAATACGGTCAGGTATCAGAGAATGGCGGGTATCAGAGACCTAATGATAACTATAACGTATCCCACGTACGGTGCTAGACGCAGGCAGCGATGCAGAGGGATCAGGGGGAGAGGACGGCGAGAGCAGAATACGGTCAGGTATCAGAGAATGGCGGGTATCAGAGACCTAATGATAACTATAACGTATCCCACGTACGGCGCTAGACGCAGGCAGCGATGCAGAGGGATCAGGCGGGAGAGGACGGCGAGAGCAGAATACGGTCAGGTATCAGAGAATGGCGGGTATCAGAGACCTAATGATAACTATAACGTATCCCACGTATGGTGCTAGACGCAGGCAGCGATGCGGAGGGATCAGGGGGAGAGGACGGCGAGAGCAGAATACGGTCAGGTATCAGAGAATGGCGGGTATCAGAGACCTGATGATAACTATAACGTATCCCACGTACGGCGCTAGACGCAGGCAGCGATGCAGAGGGATCAGGCGGGAGAGGACGGCGAGAGCAGAATACGGTCAGGTATCAGAGAATGGCGGGTATCAGAGACCTGATGATTACTATAACGTATCGCACGTACGGCGCTAGACGCAGGCAGCGATGCGGAGGGATCAGGGGGAGAGGACGGCGAGAGCGGAATACGGTCAGGTATCAGAGAATGGCGGGTATCAGAGACCTAATGATTACTATAACGTATCCCACGTACGGTGCTAGACGCAGGCAGCGATGCAGAGGGATCAGGCGGGAGAGGACGGCGAGAGCGGAATACGGTCAGGTATCAGAGAATGGCGGGTATCAGAGACCTAATGATAACTATAACGTATCCCACGTATGGTGCTAGACGCAGGCAGCGATGCAGAGGGATCAGGGGGAGAGGACGGCGAGAGCAGAATACGGTCAGGTATCAGAGAATGGCGGGTATCAGAGACCTAATGATTACTATAACGTATCCCACGTATGGTGCTAGACGCAGGCAGCGATGCGGAGGGATCAGGCGGGAGAGGACGGCGAGAGCAGAATACGGTCAGGTATCAGAGAATGGCGGGTATCAGAGACCTAATGATTACTATAACGTATCCCACGTATGGCGCTAGACGCAGGCAGCGATGCGGAGGGATCAGGGGGAGAGGACGGCGAGAGCGGAATACGGTCAGGTATCAGAGAATGGCGGGTATCAGAGACCTAATGATAACTATAACGTATCCCACGTACGGTGCTAGACGCAGGCAGCGATGCAGAGGGATCAGGCAGGAGAGGACGGCGAGAGCAGAATACGGTCAGATATCAGAGAATGGCGGGTATCAGAGACCTAATGATTACTATAACGTATCCCACGTATGGCGCTAGACGCAGGCAGCGATGCAGAGGGATCAGGCAGGAGAGGACGGCGAGAGCGGAATACGGTCAGGTATCAGAGAATGGCGGGTATCAGAGACCTAATGATAACTATAACGTATCCCACGTATGGTGCTAGACGCAGGCAGCGATGCGGAGGGATCAGGCGGGAGAGGACGGCGAGAGCAGAATACGGTCAGGTATCAGAGAATGGCGGGTATCAGAGACCTAATGATAACTATAACGTATCCCACGTATGGTGCTAGACGCAGGCAGCGATGCGGAGGGATCATGGGGAGAGGACGGCGAGAGCAGAATACGGTCAGGTATCAGAGAATGGCGGGTATCAGAGACCTAATGATAACTATAACGTATCCCACGTACGGTGCTAGACGCAGGCAGCGATGCAGAGGGATCAGGCGGGAGAGGACGGCGAGAGCAGAATACGGTCAGGTATCAGAGAATGGCGGGTATCAGAGACCTGATGATTACTATAACGTATCGCACGTACGGCGCTAGACGCAGGCAGCGATGCGGAGGGATCAGGCGGGAGAGGACGGCGAGAGCAGAATACGGTCAGGTATCAGAGAATGGCGGGTATCAGAGACCTAATGATTACTATAACGTATCCCACGTACGGTGCTAGACGCAGGCAGCGATGCAGAGGGATCAGGGGGAGAGGACGGCGAGAGCAGAATACGGTCAGGTATCAGAGAATGGCGGGTATCAGAGACCTAATGATTACTATAACGTATCCCACGTACGGTGCTAGACGCAGGCAGCGATGCAGAGGGATCAGGGGGAGAGGACGGCGAGAGCAGAATACGGTCAGGTATCAGAGAATGGCGGGTATCAGAGACCTAATGATAACTATAACGTATCCCACGTATGGTGCTAGACGCAGGCAGCGATGCGGAGGGATCATGGGGAGAGGACGGCGAGAGCAGAATACGGTCAGGTATCAGAGAATGGCGGGTATCAGAGACCTAATGATAACTATAACGTATCGCACGTACGGCGCTAGACGCAGGCAGCGATGCGGAGGGATCAGGCGGGAGAGGACGGCGAGAGCAGAATACGGTCAGGTATCAGAGAATGGCGGGTATCAGAGACCTAATGATTACTATAACGTATCCCACGTACGGTGCTAGACGCAGGCAGCGATGCGGAGGGATCAGGGGGAGAGGACGGCGAGAGCAGAATACGGTCAGGTATCAGAGAATGGCGGGTATCAGAGACCTAATGATTACTATAACGTATCCCACGTATGGCGCTAGACGCAGGCAGCGATGCAGAGGGATCAGGCGGGAGAGGACGGCGAGAGCAGAATACGGTCAGGTATCAGAGAATGGTGGGTATCAGAGACCTAATGATAACTATAACGTATCCCACGTATGGTGCTAGACGCAGGCAGCGATGCGGAGGGATCATGGGGAGAGGACGGCGAGAGCAGAATACGGTCAGGTATCAGAGAATGGCGGGTATCAGAGACCTAATGATAACTATAACGTATCCCACGTACGGTGCTAGACGCAGGCAGCGATGTGGAGGGATCAGGCGGGAGAGGACGGCGAGAGCGGAATACAGTCAGGTATCAGAGAATGGCGGGTATCAGAGACCTAATGATAACTATAACGTATCCCACGTATGGCGCTAGACGCAGGCAGCGATGCAGAGGGATCAGGCGGGAGAGGACGGCGAGAGCGGAATACAGTCAGGTATCAGAGAATGCCGGGTATCAGAGACCTGATGATAACTATAACGTATCCCACGTATGGTGCTAGACGTAGGCAGCGATGCGGAGGGATCAGGCGGGAGAGGACGGCGAGAGCAGAATACGGTCAGGTATCAGAGAATGGCGGGTATCAGAGACCTAATGATAACTATAACGTATCGCACGTACGGCGCTAGACGCAGGCAGCGATGCGGAGGGATCAGGGGGAGAGGACGGCGAGAGCAGAATACGGTCAGGTATCAGAGAATGGCGGGTATCAGAGACCTAATGATTACTATAACGTATCCCACGTACGGTGCTAGACGCAGGCAGCGATGCAGAGGGATCAGGGGGAGAGGACGGCGAGAGCAGAATACGGTCAGGTATCAGAGAATGGCGGGTATCAGAGACCTGATGATTACTATAAAGTATCGCACGTACGGCGCTAGACGCAGGCAGCGATGCGGAGGGATCAGGGGGAGAGGACGGCGAGAGCAGAATACGGTCAGGTATCAGAGAATGGCGGGTATCAGAGACCTAATGATAACTATAACGTATCCCACGTACGGTGCTAGACGCAGGCAGCGATGCGGAGGGATCAGGCGGGAGAGGACGGCGAGAGCAGAATACGGTCAGGTATCAGAGAATGGCGGGTATCAGAGACCTGATGATTACTATAACGTATCCCACTTATGGTGCTAGACGCAGGCAGCGATGCGGAGGGATCAGGCGGGAGAGGACGGCGAGAGCAGAATACGGTCAGGTATCAGAGAATGGCGGGTATCAGAGACCTAATGATAACTATAACGTATCCCACGTATGGCGCTAGACGCAGGCAGCGATGCAGAGGGATCAGGGGGAGAGGACGGCGAGAGCAGAATACGGTCAGGTTTCAGAGAATGGCGGGTATCAGAGACCTAATGATTACTAAAACGTATCCCACGTATGGCGCTAGACGTAGGCAGCGATGCGGAGGGATCAGGCGGGAGAGGACGGCGAGAGCGGAATACGGTCAGGTATCAGAGAATGGCGGGTATCAGAGACCTAATGATTACTATAACGTATCCCACGTACGGCGCTAGACGCAGGCAGCGATGCAGAGGGATCAGGCGGGAGAGGACGGCGAGAGCAGAATACGGTCAGGTATCAGAGAATGGCGGGTATCAGAGACCTAATGATTACTAAAACGTATCCCACGTATGGTGCTAGACGCAGGCAGCGATGCAGAGGGATCAGGCGGGAGAGGACGGCGAGAGCAGAATACAGTCAGGTATCAGAGAATGGCGGGTATCAGAGACCTAATGATAACTATAACGTATCCCACGTACGGCGCTAGACGCAGGCAGCGATGCGGAGGGATCAGGGGGAGAGGACGGCGAGAGCAGAATACGGTCAGGTATCAGAGAATGGCGGGTATCAGAGACCTAATGATAACTATAACGTATCCCACGTATGGTGCTAGACGCAGGCAGCGATGCAGAGGGATCAGGGGGAGAGGACGGCGAGAGCAGAATACGGTCAGGTATCAGAGAATGGCGGGTATCAGAGACCTAATGATTACTATAACGTATCCCACGTACGGTGCTAGACGCAGGCAGCGATGCAGAGGGATCAGGGGGAGAGGACGGCGAGAGCAGAATACGGTCAGGTATCAGAGAATGGCGGGTATCAGAGACCTAATGATTACTATAACGTATCCCACGTACGGTGCTAGACGCAGGCAGCGATGCAGAGGGATCAGGGGGAGAGGACGGCGAGAGCAGAATACGGTCAGGTATCAGAGAATGGCGGGTATCAGAGACCTGATGATAACTATAATGTATCCCACGTATGGTGCTAGACGCAGGCAGCGATGCAGAGGGATCAGGGGGAGAGGACGGCGAGAGCGGAATACGGTCAGGTATCAGAGAATGACGGGTATCAGAGACCTAATGATTACTATAACGTATCCCACGTACGGTGCTAGACGCAGGCAGCGATGCAGAGGGATCAGGGGGAGAGGACGGCGAGAGCAGAATACGGTCAGGTATCAGAGAATGGCGGGTATCAGAGACCTAATGATAACTATAACGTATCCCACGTACGGTGCTAGACGCAGGCAGCGATGCAGAGGGATCAGGGGGAGAGGACGGCGAGAGCAGAATACAGTCAGGTATCAGAGAATGGCGGGTATCAGAGACCTAATGATAACTATAACGTATCCCACGTATGGTGCTAGACGCAGGCAGCGATGCGGAGGGATCAGGGGGAGAGGACGGCGAGAGCAGAATACAGTCAGGTATCAGAGAATGGCGGGTATCAGAGACCTAATGATAACTATAATGTATCCCACGTATGGTGCTAGACGCAGGCAGCGATGCGGAGGGATCAGGCGGGAGAGGACGGCGAGAGCAGAATACGGTCAGGTATCAGAGAATGGCGGGTATCAGAGACCTAATGATTACTAAAACGTATCCCACGTATGGCGCTAGACGTAGGCAGCGATGCAGAGGGATCAGGCAGGAGAGGACGGCGAGAGCAGAATACGGTCAGGTATCAGAGAATGGCGGGTATCAGAGACCTAATGATTACTATAACGTATCCCACGTACGGCGCTAGACGCAGGCAGCGATGCAGAGGGATCAGGCGGGAGAGGACGGCGAGAGCAGAATACGGTCAGGTATCAGAGAATGGCGGGTATCAGAGACCTAATGATTACTAAAACGTATCCCACGTATGGTGCTAGACGCAGGCAGCGATGCAGAGGGATCAGGCGGGAGAGGACGGCGAGAGCAGAATACGGTCAGGTATCAGAGAATGGCGGGTATCAGAGACCTAATGATAACTATAACGTATCCCACGTACGGTGCTAGACGCAGGCAGCGATGCAGAGGGATCAGGCGGGAGAGGACGGCGAGAGCGGAATACGGTCAGGTATCAGAGAATGGCGGGTATCAGAGACCTAATGATAACTATAACATATCCCACGTATGGTGCTAGACGCAGGCAGCGATGCGGAGGGATCAGGCGGGAGAGGACGGCGAGAGCAGAATACGGTCAGATATCAGAGAATGGCGGGTATCAGAGACCTAATGATAACTATAACGTATCCCACGTATGGTGCTAGACGCAGGCAGCGATGCAGAGGGATCAGGGGGAGAGGACGGCGAGAGCAGAATACGGTCAGGTATCAGAGAATGGCGGGTATCAGAGACCTAATGATAACTATAACGTATCCCACGTATGGTGCTAGACGCAGGCAGCGATGCAGAGGGATCAGGGGGAGAGGACGGCGAGAGCAGAATACTGTCAGGTATCAGAGAATGGCGGGTATCAGAGACCTAATGATAACTATAACGTATCCCACGTACGGTGCTAGACGCAGGCAGCGATGCAGAGGGATCAGGCGGGAGAGGACGGCGAGAGCGGAATACGGTCAGGTATCAGAGAATGGCGGGTATCAGAGACCTAATGATAACTATAACGTATCCCACGTACGGTGCTAGAAGCAGGCAGCGATGCGGAGGGATCAGGCGGGAGAGGACGGCGAGAGCGGAATACAGTCAGGTATCAGAGAATGCCGGGTATCAGAGACCTGATGATAACTATAACGTATCCCACGTATGGTGCTAGACGTAGGCAGCGATGCGGAGGGATCAGGCGGGAGAGGACGGCGAGAGCAGAATACGGTCAGGTATCAGAGAATGGCGGGTATCAGAGACCTAATGATTACTATAACGTATCCCACGTACGGTGCTAGACGCAGGCAGCGATGCGGAGGGATCAGGGGGAGAGGACGGCGAGAGCGGAATACGGTCAGGTATCAGAGAATGGCGGGTATCAGAGACCTAATGATAACTATAACGTATCCCACGTACGGTGCTAGACGCAGGCAGCGATGCGGAGGGATCAGGCGGGAGAGGACGGCGAGAGCAGAATACGGTCAGGTATCAGAGAATGGCGGGTATCAGAGACCTAATGATTACTATAACGTATCCCACGTACGGTGCTAGACGCAGGCAGCGATGCAGAGGGATCAGGCGGGAGAGGACGGCGAGAGCGGAATACGGTCAGGTATCAGAGAATGGCGGGTATCAGAGACCTAATGATTACTATAACGTATCCCACGTACGGCGCTAGACGCAGGCAGCGATGCGGAGGGATCAGGCGGGAGAGGACGGCGAGAGCAGAATACGGTCAGGTATCAGAGAATGGCGGGTATCAGAGACCTAATGATAACTATAACGTATCCCACGTACGGCGCTAGACGCAGGCAGCGATGCAGAGGGATCAGGCGGGAGAGGACGGCGAGAGCGGAATACAGTCAGGTATCAGAGAATGGGGGGTATCAGAGACCTAATGATTACTATAGCGTATCGCACGTACGGCGCTAGACGCAGGCAGCGATGCGGAGGGATCAGGCGGGAGAGGACGGCGAGAGCAGAATACGGTCAGGTATCAGAGAATGGCGGGTATCAGAGACCTAATGATAACTATAACGTATCCCACGTACGGCGCTAGACGCAGGCAGCGATGCAGAGGGATCAGGCGGGAGAGGACGGCGAGAGCGGAATACAGTCAGGTATCAGAGAATGGGGGGTATCAGAGACCTAATGATTACTATAGCGTATCGCACGTAC
Organism: Crinia signifera; assembly: GCF_055691185.1. NCBI lineage: Eukaryota > Metazoa > Chordata > Amphibia > Anura > Myobatrachidae > Crinia > Crinia signifera. The sequence continues at coordinate 331,268,864 of NC_139221.1, forward strand.
GGCGCTGCACGCAGGCAGCGATGCAGAGGGATCAGGGGGAGAGGACGGCGTGAGCAGAATACGGTCAGATATCAGAGAATGGCAGGTATCAGAGACCTGATGATAACTGTAACGTATCGCACGTACGGCGCTGCACGCAGGCAGCGATGCAGAGGGATCAGGCGGGAGGCAGGACCCTGCACGCAGTTCAGTCCCGGTCTCCCTCTGCGATGTAATGTACGGATAAGGTGGAGGATGGGCTTCTCCTCTCCATCTACCTCCTAATCCTGTCCAAGAGGCCTCAGTCTGTAACACAAATTGTTTTCTAAAGTCAGGTGCTTGGGATACAGACTCGGTACACAGAGCTCGTCTTACATCCGGCCAAGCCGTTTCCACTGGTCTAGACCACGTTATCTTGTCTGGCGACTGGTTCTTCAGACATTCGGTTAGTGGAGCCGCTCTAGTGGTGAAATCCTGCATGAACCTGCGATAATTTCTCACCAGATGGAGAAATGTCCTAAGCTGTGACTTACATTTAGGTTTAGACCAGGTGAGAGCTGCTCCTACCTTACTAGGCTGAGGTTTACCCTGTCCTCTGCCCACAATGTACCCCAAATACTTGGCCTCTTCCATACCAATGGCCCATTTCTCAGGGTTGGCGGTAATCCCGTGTGTCCGTAGAGACGGCTTCTACCTGTGGCAGGTGTGACTCCGTCAGAGCTGAAAATAACAATGTCCTGTAAATATTCAGTCGCATATTCCCTGTGGGGCCGCAGCAGCTTATTCATAGCTCACTGGAAGGTTGCTGGGGCACCGTGTAACCCAATGGGAGCACTGTATACTGGAATAAACCCTCTGGGGTGGGGACGGCTGGTTTTGCCTTAGCAGCTTCTGTTAATGGAATCTGCCAATAACCTTTTGTCAGATTATTGTAGTGAGATCCTGACTATTGGCTGAATGTTCTACCAGCTCATCAGCCCGGGACATAGGGTAAGAATCAAACCGGGACACTTGGTTTAGTTACGGAAGTCATTGCAGAACCTTAAAGCACCTGAAGGCTGAGGTACTAGGACAATGGGATTATTCCACTCACTGGTGGATTCCTCTATAACCCCCGGGCGTGACATCTCTTCCACCTCCTGCGTTACTGCTGCGCTTTGCCTCGGGTATGCGATATGGCCTTTGTTTAATGACCACCCCGGGTGGAGTCACAACATAGTGTTGGATGACCTGTGTCTGCACTTCCCCTTTAAGGGCAAATTTAGGAGGCTTAATACAATGTGCCAGACTCAGTCACAGTGGCGGTTTTTACCTATGGGCTGCAGCCCCCCCAGGGAACATCCGCCATTGTAGTGAAGCCAGATGCAGTCTGTGAGACTGCACCGACTCACTGTGACTTCCTATTGGAAGTTCGACCTGCCAGTCACAAAGGCAGTGCCATTGGGAGTTGTTACCTCCCTCCGGGACGCCTTGTTGCGGGCTGCCGGGCAAATGCACATGCGCAGTACCTATATCGGTACTGCGCACGCGCTGGTCCCGGTGCCTGTAACTTATATTGTACAGGCGCCGGGACCATGATCACTTCTATGGGCTGCTGCCAAAGCTGGCCACATGCGCAGTACATATGTTTGTATTTAATGATACGGTGGCCCTTAAGGCTGGCTACCTCTCACATAATCCACTATAACTCCAAGCTGCTCTGTTACTCCACTACAGGCACATACTGACCATACTAACCAGTTCCTGAAGCGCACCCCCTGTCTGGCGCCCAGGCAGCTGCACGGTGTTTAACCAAACACTTGCCAGTCTGATACGCAGGCAGCTGCTTACACAAGGTTCTCTGCTGTATTGTAGACTCCAGTTGTATTGTCTTTGTTTGGGCGCCAAATGTGACAAGGAATCACATACACTGGATAAGATGAAGTCATGGGGTGACATTTATTAGAGATCGATGTTGGGTTTTTGGCGATTTTTATTGCAAAAACGGCCGTTTTTTCATTTTTTTCCCAAATCGACTACTTAATGGGTGGCGATTTGCGGCATAAATCGCACTTTATGCCGCGAAACCGCATAAAGTGCGATTTTTTTTAACTCCGGAATTCGCATCCAGATGTTTTCCCCATTGAAAAATATACAATTCGCATTTTTAATGAGATGCGAATTTGGAAATCGCCAAAAAAAATGGTCTAAAGTTCAAAAAAAAAATAGACCTGATCCTGACTGGCGATTTTGTCAGAACCATGCACAGATCATTGTGATCTGTGTATGGTTCTTTGGTAAAATATGTGTAAAAGTAATAAAAAAAATTGGCGTGAGGTCCCCCCTCCTGTACATAACCAGCCCCGGGCTCATTGAGCCGGACCTGGTTCCAAAAATACGGGGGACAAAAAGCGTAGGGGTCCCCCGTATTTCTGATACCAGCCCCGGACTCTTGGACCGATCCTGGTTCCAAAAATACGGGGGACAAAAAATCTGGGGGTCCCCCGTATTTTGAAACCAGCACCGGGCTCCAACAGCCCGCAGTGTCATGCCACAGCCGGGGGACACTTTTTACATAAGGTCCCCCGGCCATACCATGAGCACCGTGGCTGGTCAGCCTTGGACGGGGTACCTGGAGGAGTGGGGACCCCCCCAATAAAGGGGTCCCCCCCCCCAGGCTTCACCCGTCCAGGGCTGAAGCCCGGGGCTGTCACCGGCGTCCCTGGCAATTGGACGCCGGCCTGATAGGGTTAAATTCACATTCCTAACATTGCTTAATACAGGAGAACTACAAGTGCCAGCAGACCTCCCCCGCATGCTGGGACTTGGAGAACCACAAGTCCCAGCATGCGGGGCATTAATGGGCCAGCTGGGACTTGTAGTCCACCTGTAAAAAGAATGTTAAAATAAAACACACACACAGAAAAGTAAAACTTTATTACACACACACACACAAACACCTCACTTTTACACCGCTATACATACCGATCCAGGATCCAGCGCTGGTCTCTCTGCTGCAGAGCCGGCTACCCCCGCACTGACAGCGGGCTGAACCGGCTTCCTCCGATGCAGCTAACAGCTTCTGTCGCGTTGTCCCAGCGCAACAGAGGCTGAGAGCGTCTCCGGCTTATGTGTCTCCATGGAGACGCATAGCTCAGCCAATCAGGGCTGAGCTATGCGTCTCCATGGAGACGCATCGCCCAATCACGCTCTCAGCCTGTGTCGCGCTGGGACAGCGCGACAGAAGCTGTTAGCTGCATCGGAGCTATGTCAGGGAGTCTCCTGCAGAATGCAGGAGGGGAGGTAACTGTAATGTAACAGTGTAATGTGGGCTAGGTGACATGAGGGAGATTGCTAGACTAATGAGGGAGAGAGGGAGATTGCTGCTATGTCAGGGAGTCTCCTGCAGAATGCAGGAGGGGAGGTAACTGTGATGTAACAGTGTAATGTGGGCTAGGTGACATGAGAGAGATTGCTAGACTAATGAGGGAGAGAGGGAGATTGCTGCTATGTCAGGGAGTCTCCTGCAGAATGCAGGAGGGGAGGTAACTGTGATGTAACAGTGTAATGTGGGCTAGGTGACATGAGGGAGATTGCTAGACTAATGAGGGAGAGAGGGAGATTGCTGATATGTCAGGGAGTCTCCTGCAGAATACAGATGGGGAGGTAACTACGATGTTACAATGTAATGTGGGCTAGGTGACATGAGGGAGATTGCTAGACTAATGAGGGAGAGAGGGAGATTGCTGCTATGTCAGGGAGTCTCCTGCAGAATGCTGGAGGGGAGGTAACTATGATGTAACAGTGTAATGTGGGTTAGGTGACATGAGGGAGATTGCTAGACTAATGAGGGAGAGAGGGAGATTGCTGCTATGTAAGGGAGTTTCCTGCAGAATGCAGGAGGGTAGGTAACTATGGTGTAACAGTGTTATGTGGGCTAGGTGACATGAGGGAGATTGCTAGACTAATGAGGGAGAGAGGGAGATTGCTGCTATGTCAGGGTCTCCTGCAGAATGCAGGAGGGGAGGTATCTATGGTGTAATATTGTAATGTGGGCTAGGTGACATGAGGGAGATTGCTAGACTAATAAGGGAGAGAGGGAGATTGCTGCTATGTCAGGGAGTCTCCTGCAGAATGCAGGAGGGGAGGTAACTATGATGTAACAGTGTAATGTAGGCTAGGTGACATGAGGGAGATTGCTAGACTAATGAGGGAGAGAGGGAGATTGCTGCTATTTCAGGGAGTCTCCTGCAGAATGCAGGAGGGGAGGTAACTATGATGTTACAGTGTAACTTGGGCTAGGTAACATGAGGGAGATTGCTAGACTAATGAGTGAGAGAGGGAGATTGCTGCTATGTCAGGGAGTCTCCTGCAGAATGCAGATGGGGAGGTAACTACGATGTTACAATGTAATGTGGGCTAGGTGACATGAGGGAGATTGATAGACTAATGAGGGAGAGAGGGAGATTGCTGCTATGTCAGGGAGTCTCCTGCAGAGTGCTGGAGGGGATGTAACTATGATGTAACAGTGTAATGTGGGCTAGGTGACATGAGGGAGATTGCTAGACTAATAAGGGAGAGAGGGAGATTGCTGCTATGTCAGGGAGACTCCTGCAGAATGCAGATGGGGAGGTAACTACGATGTTACAATGTAATGTGGGCTAGGTGACATGAGGGAGATTGCTAGACTAATGAGGGCGAGAGGGAGATTGCTGCTATGTCAGGGAGTCTCCTGCAGAATGCAGGAGGGGAGGTAACTATGATGTAACAGTGTAATGTGGCTAGGTGACATGAGGGAGATTGCTAGACTAATGAGGGAGAGAGGGAGATTGCTGCTATGTCAGGGAATCTCCTGCAGAATGCAGGAGGGGAGGTAACTGTGATGTAACAGTGTAATGTGGGCTAGGTGACATGAGGGAGATTGCTAGACTAATGAGGGAGAGAGGGAGATTGCTGCTATGTCAGGGAGTCTCCTGCAGAATGCAGGAGGGGAGGTAACTGTGATGTAACAGTGTAATGTGGGCTAGGTGACATGAGAGAGATTGCTAGACTAATGAGGGAGAGAGGGAGATTGCTGCTATGTCAGGGAGTCTCCTGCAGAATGCAGGAGGGGAGGTAACTATGATGTAGCCGTGTAATGTGGGCTAGGTGACATGAGGGAGATTGCTAGACTAATGAGGGAGAGAGGGAGATTGCTGCTATGTCAGGGAGTCTCCTGCAGAATGCAGGAGGGGAGGTAACTATGATGTAACAGTGTAATGTGGGCTAGGTGACATGAGGGAGATTGCTAGACTAATGAGGGAGAGAGGGAGATTGCTGCTATGTCAGGGAGTCTCCGGCAGAATGCAGGAGGAGAGGTAACTATGATGTAACAGTGTAATGTGGGCTAGGTGACATGAGGGAGATTGCTAGACTAATGAGGGAGAGAGGGAGATTGCTGCTATGTCAGGGAGTCTCCTGCAGAATGCTGGAGGGGATGCAGCTAAGGTATACTGTAGGTGACCCCATGACTGTACACTGATATATGTGTCTCCCCTTCAGAGCTTCCGGTCCCCGATGATCTTCGAACTCCAATAAAGATCCTGCGGGAAGAACATCGGACTCTGCACTTCTTTCCTCCAGAGTACGGCTGTAAGAGACGATCACCTGCCCGTATATCCTAATCTATATACCCACTATGTACCCCCAGTCACTTGTATCCCATTCTATATACCCCTCTATACCAATGTGCACACCTCCTATATACCAATGTGCACACCTCCTATATACCAATGTGCACACCTCCTATATACCAATGTGCACACCTTCTATATACCAATGTGCACACCTCCTATATACCAATGTGCACACCTCCTATATACCAATGTGCACACCTTCTATATACCAATGTGCACACCTCCTATATACCAATGTGCACACCTCCTATATACCAATGTGCGTACCTCCTATATACCAATGTGCACACCTCTTATATACCAATGTGCACACCTCTTATATACCAATGTGCACACCTCCTATATACCAATGTGCACACCTCCTATATACCAATGTGCACACCTCCTATATACCAATGTGCACACCTCCTATATACCAATGTGCGTACCTCCTATATACCAATGTGCGTACCTCCTATATACCAAAGTGCACACCTCCTATATACCAATGTGCGTACCTCCTATATACCAATGTGCGTACCTCCTATATACCAATGTGCACACCTCCTATATACCAATGTGCACACCTCCTAAATACCAATGTGCGTACCTCCTATATACCAATGTGCGTACCTCCTATATACCAATGTGCACACCTCCTATATACCAATGTGCACACCTCCTATATACCAATGTGCACATCTCCTATATACCAATGTGCACACCCCCTATATACCAATGTGCACACCTCCTATATACCAATGTGCATATATACATGTATGTGTCCCCATCACTGTATGTACACGTGACGTCCACTGTGTATGACCTTTGCTGACCTGACTCTCTCCATACTCCCTCTAGCTGTGGAAGATGGAACTGCTGTAGATATCTTCTCCTTTGGCATGTGTGCTCTTGAGGTAAGAACCTTGTGGTTTCATTTACCTCCCCCCCATCCATGATTACGCCCTCCGAATCTATAATCTTCCAGTCAACGCAGAAATTACAGTTGTAATAATCTCCATTGTGGCTAAAATACTGTTTAGTGATTTACTGTAGATCTGATGTTGAATCTATGTGGAGAAGAATGAGGTAGAGGTGCCGCTCCCCAGTCCTCACCTAGAGTGATGTGCCCAGGTCTGAGGTCAGATCCCTGGGGAGGAGAATGAGGTAGAGGTACCACTTCCCAGTCCTCACCTAGAGTGATGTGCCCAGGTCTGAGGTCTGATCCCCAGGGAGGAGAGTGAGGTAGAGGTACCACTTCCCAGCCCTCACCTAGAGTGATGTACACAGGTCTGAGATACGATCCATGGGGAGGAGAGTGAGGTAGAGGTATCACTTCCCAGTCCTCACCTAGAGTGATGTGCCCAGGTCTGAGGTCTGATCCCCAGGGAGGAGAGTGAGGTAGAGGTATCACTTCCCAGTCCTCACCTAGAGTGATGTGCCCAGGTCTGAGGTCAGATCCCCGGGGAGGAGAATGAGGTAGATGTACCGCTTCCCAGTCCTCACCTAGAGTGATGTGCCCAGGTCTGAGGTCAGATCCCCGGGGAGGAGAGTGAGGTAGAGGTGCCGCTCCCCAGTCCTCACCTAGAGTGATGTGCCCAGGTCTGAGGTCAGATCCCCGGGGAGGAGAGTGAGGTAGAGGTACCGATTCCCAGTCCTCACCTAGAGTGATGTGCCCAGGTCTGAGGTCTGATCCCAGGGGAGGAGAGTGAGGTAGAGGTACCACTTCCCAGTCCTCACCTAGAGTGATGTGCCCAGGTCTGAGGTCAGATCCCTGGGGAGGAGAGTGAGGTAGAGGTACCACTTCCCAGTCCTCACCTAGAGTGATGTGCCCAGGTCTGAGGTCAGATCCCCGGGGAGGAGAGTGAGGTAGAGCTACCACTTCCCAGTCCTCACCTACAGTGATGTGCCCAGATCTGAGGTCTGATCCTGGGGAGGAGTGAGGTAGAGGTACTACTTCCCAGTCCTCACCTAGAGTGATGTGCCCAGGTCTGAGGTCTGATCCCCAGGGAGGAGAATGAGGTAGAGGTCCCACTTCCCAGTCCTCACCTAGAGTGATGTGCCCAGGTCTGAGGTCTGATCCTGGGGAGGAGAGTGAGGTAGAGGTACCACTTCCCAGTCCTCACCTAGAGTGATGTGCCCAGGTCTGAGGTCAGATCCCCGGGGAGGAGAGTGAGGTAGAGGTACCACTTTCCAGTCTTCACCTAGAGTGATGTACACAGGTCTGAGATTAGATCCATGGGGAGGAGAGTGAGGTAGAGGTATCACTTCCCAGTCCTTACCTAGAGCGATGTGCCCAGGTCTGAGGTCTGATCCCCAGGGAGGAGAGTGAGGTAGAGGTACCACTTCCCAGTCCTCACCTAGGCCCTTATTCTGATCGGTGCGGCCAGATCATAAATATGCGTCCAGGACCGTGCAGGCGAATCCCCGCCTTCCATACGGATCGCCACCTCCGTCCGTACGCGGATATGTGGCGGTCCGCATGAAAGTGGACGGGGATACGCCTCCTCCATCTTGGGAGCAGCCCCTGCATTCGATGGTCGCCGAACATCGAATGCAGGGCCGCACGCTCCACCAGCGCCCGCCACCCTAGACCACACGGACACTTGTCCGTATGAAATCATGTATGGGGGCGGGCAGCTGACATCCGGCGATGTCAGATGCCCGCCCCCTACACATGCGTCGGCTTCATTACCATGCATACGCCCTGCGTTTGCATGGGAGCGCCCATGAAACGCGGGGCGTATGCATAGGGTAATGAGGCTAAGTAGCCCTTCACGCCCCTCTCCGCCCCCTGGCCCTTATTCTGATCGGTGCGGCCAGATCATAAATATGCGGCCAGGACCGTGCAGGCGAATCCCCGCCTTCCATACGGATCGCCACCTCCGTCCGTACGCGGATATGTGGCGGTCCGCATGAAAGTGGACGGGGATACGCCTCCTCCATCTTGGGAGCAGCCCCTGCATTCGATGGTCGCCGAACATCGAATGCAGGGCCGCACGCTCCACCAGCGCCCGCCACCCTAGACCACACGGACACTTGTCCGTATGAAATCATGTATGGGGGCGGGCAGCTGACATCCGGCGATGTCAGATGCCCGCCCCCTACACATGCGTCACGGCTTCATTACCATGCATACGCCCTGCGTTTGCATGGGAACGCCCATGAAACGCGGGGCGTATGCATAGGGTAATGAGGCTAAGTAGCTCTTCACGCCCCTCTCCGCCCCCTGTGCGGCGTCTAAAGAATACGTACGGCGAAACCGCTTGCACATGCGCAGAGTGACCTCTGCACATGCGCAGTCGCTAACCATCGGCGGTACGACCGCATGCGGAAAAATCCGCACCGATCAGAATGAGGGCCACAGAGTGATGTACACAGGTCTGAGATTAGATCCATGGGGAGGAGAGTGAGGTAGAGGTATCACTTCCCAGTCCTCACCTAGAGTGATGTGCCCAGGTCTGAGGTCAGATCCCCGGGGAGGAGAATGAGGTAGATGTACCGCTTCCCAGTCCTCACCTAGAGTGATGTGCCCAGGTCTGAGGTCAGATCCCCGGGGAGGAGAGTGAGGTAGAGGTGCCGCTCCCCAGTCCTCACCTAGAGTGATGTGCCCAGGTCTGAGGTCAGATCCCCGGGGAGGAGAGTGAGGTAGATGTACCACTCCCCAGTCCTCACCTAGAGTGATGTGCTCAGGTCTGAGGTCAGATCCCCGGGGAGGAGAGTGAGGTAGAGGTACCGCTCCCCAGTGCTCCCCTAGAGTGATGTGCCCAGGTCTGAGGTCAGATCCCCGGGGAGGAGAATGAGGTAGAGGTACCACTTCCCAGTCCTCACCTAGAGTGATGTGCCCAGGTCTGAGGTCTGATCCCCGGGGAGGAGAGTGAGGTAGAGGTACCACTTCCCAGTCCTCACCTAGAGTGATGTGCCCAGGTCTGAGGTCAGATCCCCGGGGAGGAGAGTGAGGTAGAGCTACCACTTCCCAGTCCTCACCTACAGTGATGTGCCCAGATCTGAGGTCTGATCCTGGGGAGGAGTGAGGTAGAGGTACTACTTCCCAGTCCTCACCTAGAGTGATGTGCCCAGGTCTGAGGTCTGATCCCCAGGGAGGAGAATGAGGTAGAGGTACCACTTCCCAGTCCTCACCTAGAGTGATGTGCCCAGGTCTGATGTCAGATCCCCGGGGAGGAGAGTGAGGTAGAGGCACCACTTCCCAGTCCTCACCTAGAGTGATGTGTCCAGGTCTGAGGGCAGATCCCCGGGGAGGAGAGTGAGATAGAGGTACCACTCCCCAGTCCTCACCTAGAGTGATGTACCCAGGTCTGAGGGCAGATCCCCGGGGAGGAGAGTGAGGTAGAGGTACCACTTCCCAGTCCTCACCTAGAGTGATGTGCCCAGGTCTGAGGGCAGATCCCCGGGGAGGAGAGTGAGGTAGAGGTACCACTTCCCAGTCCTCACCTAGAGTGATGTGCCCAGGTCTGAGGTCAGATTCCCGGGGAGGAGAGTGAGGTAGAGGTACCACTTCCCAGTCCTCACCTAGAGTGATGTGCCCAGGTCTGAGGGCAGATCCCCGGGGAGGAGAGTGAGGTAGAGGTACCACTTCCCAGTCCTCACCTAGAGTGATGTGCCCAGGTCTGAGGTCAAATCACCGGGGAGGAGAGTGAGGTAGAGGTACCATTTCCCAGTCCTCACCTAGAGTGATGTGCCCAGGTCTGAGGGCAGATCCCCGGGGAGGAGAATGAGGTAGAGGTACCACTTCCCAGTCCTCACCTAGAGTGATTTGCCCAGGTCTGAGGTCAGATCCCCGGGGAGGAAAGTGAGGTAGAGGTACCACTTCCCAGTCCTCACCTAGAGTGATGTGTCCAGGTCTGAGGTCAGATCCCCGGGGAGGAGAGTGAGGTAGAGGTGCCGCTCCCCAGTCCTCACCTAGAGTGATGTGCCCAGGTCTGAGGGCAGATCCCCCGGGAGGAGAGTGAGGTAGAGGTACCACTTCCCAGTCCTCACCTAGAGTGATGTGCCCAGGTCTGAGGTCAGATCCCCGGGGAGGAGAGTGAGGTAGAGGCACCACTCCCCAGTCCTCACCTAGAGTGATGTGCCCAGGTCTAAGGGCAGATCCCCGGGGAGGAGAGTGAGGTAGAGGTACCACTTCCCAGTCCTCACCTAGAGTGATGTGCCCAGGTCTGAGGTCAGATCCCCAGGGAGGAGAGTGAGGTAGAGGCACCACTCCCCAGTCCTCACCTAGAGTGATGTGCCCAGGTCTGAGGTCAGATCCCCAGGGAGGAGAGTGAGGTAGAGGTGCCGCTCCCCAGTCCTCACCTAGAGTGATGTGCCCAGGTCTGAGGTCAAATCCCCGGGGAGGAGAGTGAGGTAGAGGTGCCGCTCCCCAGTCCTCACCTAGAGTGATGTGCCCAGGTCTAAGGGCAGATCCCCGGGGAGGAGAGTGAGGTAGAGATGCCGCTCTCCAGTCCTCACCTAGAGTGATGTGCCCAGGTCTGAGGGCAGATCCCCGGGGAGGAGAGTGTGGTAGAGGTACCACTTCCCAGTCCTCACCTAGAGTGATGTGCCCAGGTCTGAGGGCAGATCCCCGGGGAGGAGAGTGAGGTAGAGGTACTATGACCAGCCTTATCCCATTGCATAGAGCAGTGGTTCCCAAACTGTGTGCCGTGGCTCCCTGGGGTGCCTCAGGACACTTGCAGGGGTGCCCTGGGTTGGTGGTCCAGGACCAATTCTAATTATTAATGTCTAATTATTTATGAGCAAAACCAGTGCTGGTGGCTGCCAATTATAAAATGTGTATAAACAGAAGCAACTCCTGCCCTTTACCAAATAACTGACCCTAAGAATCACATATAAACCCAATCTAATAAATAAAAATTTGGCCTAGGGGGTGCCGTGAAAATGTTTTTGATACTCTAGGGTGCCGTGAATCAAAAAAGATTGGGAACCCCTGGCATAGAGTGATCAGAGCCATGTAACAGAGTTGGTTGCTGGGACAGGAAGCAGAGCAGCGTAGCGATGGCAATGTCTCGGCCCCACCTAGGGTCATGGCCCGGTTCTAGGGCGAGGCCTCCATGCAGGAGAGTGATCAGCTCCCAGCAATGTGTTGTAGATAGATAACCTCCTTGTGTGATAACCGAGGACAGAGCAATGTACTTGCTGAGCACATTGATAGTGTTTTGGCTCCAGATGTTGGCATGTGTGACACCCCCCGCACCCCCCCACACAGTGCCTCATGAGGCTGCTGGAGGGAGCGAGGGCTTGGCAGTCGCTCATATCTGCAGGAACACGAGTTCCCAGGTTCCCGGCAGGTCATCACCTCACCGCAACACGCTGTATTATGTGGAACTGGGCGGCCTCCTGGTGTAGGAGGACATTTACTAAGCTGGGAGTTCTATGTCACATGGGATGTTGCTATGGGCAACCAATCAGATCCTGTCTATTCTCTTCTAGAAGCTGCTAAATTAATAAGTAGATTCTGATTGTTTGTCAATAGCAACATCCCATGTGACATAGACTTTCCCCTATAATAGGGCCAGCTCTATCAAGCTTCAAAAAGTGATAAAATGGAGAGTGATAAACAGCCAGCCAATCCCTGGACTTACTGAGTACCTGCCCTGAGCGCAGGTGAGTGAGGACATCGTCCTGGTGCAGGACACTGATGGACGGAGCATGTATACCCCTACATCGCTGCATGCTTTGTGCAGGTGTCCGTCTGCTGGGTTTATTCCATATAACATACACAACAAGATCCAAAACAGGGAACTCCTGAAGCAATGCACTGCAGAGATGACCCCAGGAATGCCTGTCCTGCAGCACTCTATGCTTATAATATACAAGGGGCAGCTTGTACTGGGCCTTTGTGAGTTGGAAGGCTGCACTACAAGTCCCATAATGCCTTGTGCTTTCCCTGCAGATGGCTGTGTTGGAGATTCAGACCAACGGGGATAAAGTCACTACGGATAGCGTTACCCGAGCAGTCGGGTCCCTGGAGGACCCCAACATGAAGGTGAGGACAGGAGCTATAGGAGCCGGGTTCTCCTGTACGGTCTCTGGATGCGGCTGCATATAATGACCCCATTCTCTGTCCCCCAGGAATTTATCCTGCAGTGTCTGTCAGCCGCCCCGGGTCACCGGCCCTCCGCGCACAACCTCCTCTTCCACAGAGTATTGTTCGAGGTCCATTCCCTCAAGCTATTGGCTGCACATTGTTTCATCAACACACCCTGTGAGTATTACTCATCAATCCTAGTCCCCTCCTCCGCTGTACCCTGTGAGTATTACTCATCAATCCTAGTCCCCTCCTCCGCTGTACCCTGTGAGTATTACTCATCAATCCTAGTCCCCTCCTCCGCTGTACCCTGTGAGTATTACTCATCAATCCTAGTCCCCTCCTCCGCTGTACCCTGTGAGTATTACTCATCAATCCTAGTCCCCCTCCTTCGCTGTACCCTGTGAGTATTACTCATCAATCCCAGTCCCCTCCTCCGCTGTACCCTGTGAGTATTACTCATCAATCCCAGTCCCCTCCTCCGCTGTACCCTGTGAGTATTACTCATCAATCCTAGTCCTCTCCTCCGCTGTACCCTGTGAGTATTACTCATCAATCCTAGTCCTCTCCCTCGCTGTACCCTGTGAGTATTACTCATCAATCCCAGTCCCCTCCTCCGCTGTACCCTGTGAGTATTACTCATCAATCCTAGTCCCCTCCTCCGCTGTACCCTGTGAGTATTACTCATCAATCCTAGTCCCCTCCTCCGCTGTACCCTGTGAGTATTACTCATCAATCCTAGTCCTCTCCCTCGCTGTACCCTGTGAGTATTACTCATCAATCCCAGTCCCCTCCTCCGCTGTACCCTGTGAGTATTACTCATCAATCCTAGTCCCCTCCTCCGCTGTACCCTGTGAGTATTACTCATCAATCCTAGTCCCCCTCCTCCACTGTACCCTGTGAGTATTACTCATCAATCCTAGTCCCCTCCTCCGCTGTACCCTGTGAGTATTACTCATCAATCCTAGTCCCCCTCCTCCACTGTACCCTGTGAGTATTACTCATCAATCCTAGTCCTCTCCTCCGCTGTACCCTGTGAGTATTACTCATGAATCCTAGTCCCCTCCTCCGCTGTACCCTGTGAGTATTACTCATCAATCCTAGTCCCCTCCTCCGCTGTACCCTGTGAGTATTACTCATCAATCCTAGTCCCCTCCTCCGCTGTACCCTGTATTACTCATCAATCCTAGTCCCCTCCTCCGCTGTACCCTGTGAGTATTACTCATCAATCCTAGTCCCCTCCTCCGCTGTACCCTGTGAGTATTACTCATGAATCCTAGTCCCCTCCTCCGCTGTACCCTGTGAGTATTACTCATCAATCCTAGTCCCCTCCTCCGCTGTACCCTGTGAGTATTACTCATGAATCCTAGTCCCCTCCTCCGCTGTACCCTGTGAGTATTACTCATCAATCCTAGTCCCCTCCCCCGCTGTGCCCTGTGAGTATTACTCATCAATCTTAGTCCCCTCCTCCGCTGTACCCTGTGAGTATTACTCATCAATCCTAGTCCCCTCCTCCGCTGTACCCTGTGAGTATTACTCATCAATCCTAGTCCTCTCCTCCGCTGTACCCTGTGAGTATTACTCATCAATCCCAGTCCCCTCCTCCGCTGTACCCTGTGAGTATTACTCATCAATCCTAGTCCTCTCCTCCGCTGTACCCTGTGAGTATTACTCATCAATCCTAGTCCCCTCCTCCGCTGTACCCTGTGAGTATTACTCATCAATCCTAGTCCTCTCCTCCGCTGTACCCTGTGAGTATTACTCATCAATCCTAGTCCCCTCCTCCGCTGTACCCTGTGAGTATTACTCATCAATCCCAGTCCCCTCCTCCGCTGTACCCTGTGAGTATTACTCATCAATTCTCGTCCCCTCCTCCGCTGTACCCTGTGAGTATTACTCATCAATCCTAGTCCCCTCCTCCGCTGTACCCTGTGAGTATTACTCATCAATCCTAGTCCCCCTCCTCCGCTGTACCCTGTGAGTATTACTCATCAATCCTAGTCCCCTCCTCCGCTGTACCCTGTGAGTATTACTCATCAATCCTAGTCCCCTCCTCCGCTGTACCCTGTGAGTATTACTCATCAATCCCAGTCCCCTCCTCCGCTGTACCCTGTGTGTATCACTCATCAATCCTAGTCCCCCTCCTCCGCTCTACCCTGTGAGTATTACTCATCAATCCTAGTCCCCTCCTCTGCTGTACCCTGTGAGTATTACTCATCAATCCTAGTCCCCCTCCTCCGCTGTACCCTGTGAGTATTACTCATCAATCCTAGTCCCCTCCTCCGCTGTACCCTGTGAGTATTACTCATCAATCCTAGTCCCCTCCTCCGCTGTACCCTGTGAGTATTACTCATCAATCCTAGTCCCCTCCTCCGCTGTACCCTGTGAGTATTACTCATCAATCCTAGTCCCCTCCTCCGCTGTACCCTGTGTGTATTACTCATCAATCCCAGTCCTCTCCTCCGCTGTACCCTGTGACTATTACTCATCAATCCCAGTCCTCTCCTCCGCTGTACCCTGTGAGTATTACTCATCAATCCTAGTCCCCTCCTCCGCTGTACCCTGTGAGTATTACTCATCAATCCTAGTCCCCTCCCTCGCTGTACCCTTTGAGTATTACTCATCAATCCTAGTCCCCTCCCTCGCTGTACCCTGTGAGTATTACTCATCAATCCTAGTCATCTCCTCCGCTGTACCCTGTGAGTATTACTCATCAATCCTAGTCCCCTCCTCCGCTGTACCCTGTGAGTATTACTCATCAATCCTAGTCCCCTCCTCCGCTGTACCCTGTGAGTATTACTCATCAATCCTAGTCCCCTCCCTCGCTGTACCCTGTGAGTATTACTCATCAATCCTAGTCCCCTCCCTCGCTGTACCCTGTGAGTATTACTCATCAATCCTAGTCCCCTCCTCCGCTGTACCCTGTGAGTATTACTCATCAATCCTAGTCCCCTCCCTCGCTGTACCCTGTGAGTATTACTCATCAATCCTAGTCCCCTCCCTCGCTGTACCCTGTGAGTATTACTCATCAATCCCAGTCCCCTCCTCCGCTGTACCCTGTGAGTATTACTCATCAATCCCAGTCCCCTCCTCCGCTGTACCCTGTAAGTATTACTCATCAATCCCAGTCCCCTCCCCCGCTGTACCCTGTGAGTATTACTCATCAATCCTAGTCCTCTCCTCCGCTGTACCCTGTGAGTATTACTCATCAATCCTAGTCCCCTCCTCCGCTGTACCCTGTGAGTATTACTCATCAATCCTAGTCCCCTCCTCCGCTGTACCCTGTGAGTATTACTCATCAATCCTAGTCCCCTCCCTCGCTGTACCCTGTGAGTATTACTCATCAATCCTAGTCCCCTCCCTCGCTGTACCCTGTGAGTATTACTCATCAATCCCAGTCCCCTCCTCCGCTGTACCCTGTGAGTATTACTCATCAATCCCAGTCCCCTCCTCCGCTGTACCCTGTGAGTATTACTCATCAATTCCAGTCCCCTCCTCCGCTGTAACCTGTAAATATTACTCATCAATCCCAGTCCCCTCCTCCGCTGTAACCTGTGAGTATTACTCATCAATCCCAGTCCCCTCCTCCGCTGTACCCTGTGAGTATTACTCATCAATCCTAGTCCCCCTCCTCCGCTGTACCCTGTGAGTATTACTCATCAATCCTAGTCCCCTCCTCCGCTGTACCCTGTGAGTATTACTCATCAATCCTAGTCCCCTCCTCCGCTGTACCCTGTGAGTATTACTCATCAATCCCAGTCCCCTCCTCCGCTGTACCCTGTGTGTATCACTCATCAATCCTAGTCCCCCTCCTCCGCTCTACCCTGTGAGTATTACTCATCAATCCTAGTCCCCTCCTCTGCTGTACCCTGTGAGTATTACTCATCAATCCTAGTCCCCCTCCTCCGCTGTACCCTGTGAGTATTACTCATCAATCCTAGTCCCCTCCTCCGCTGTACCCTGTGAGTATTACTCATCAATCCTAGTCCCCTCCTCCGCTGTACCCTGTGAGTATTACTCATCAATCCTAGTCCCCTCCTCCGCTGTACCCTGTGAGTATTACTCATCAATCCTAGTCCCCTCCTCCGCTGTACCCTGTGTGTATTACTCATCAATCCCAGTCCTCTCCTCCGCTGTACCCTGTGACTATTACTCATCAATCCCAGTCCTCTCCTCCGCTGTACCCTGTGAGTATTACTCATCAATCCTAGTCCCCTCCTCCGCTGTACCCTGTGAGTATTACTCATCAATCCTAGTCCCCTCCCTCGCTGTACCCTTTGAGTATTACTCATCAATCCTAGTCCCCTCCCTCGCTGTACCCTGTGAGTATTACTCATCAATCCTAGTCATCTCCTCCGCTGTACCCTGTGAGTATTACTCATCAATCCTAGTCCCCTCCTCCGCTGTACCCTGTGAGTATTACTCATCAATCCTAGTCCCCTCCTCCGCTGTACCCTGTGAGTATTACTCATCAATCCTAGTCCCCTCCCTCGCTGTACCCTGTGAGTATTACTCATCAATCCTAGTCCCCTCCCTCGCTGTACCCTGTGAGTATTACTCATCAATCCTAGTCCCCTCCTCCGCTGTACCCTGTGAGTATTACTCATCAATCCTAGTCCCCTCCCTCGCTGTACCCTGTGAGTATTACTCATCAATCCTAGTCCCCTCCCTCGCTGTACCCTGTGAGTATTACTCATCAATCCCAGTCCCCTCCTCCGCTGTACCCTGTGAGTATTACTCATCAATCCCAGTCCCCTCCTCCGCTGTACCCTGTAAGTATTACTCATCAATCCCAGTCCCCTCCCCCGCTGTACCCTGTGAGTATTACTCATCAATCCTAGTCCTCTCCTCCGCTGTACCCTGTGAGTATTACTCATCAATCCTAGTCCCCTCCTCCGCTGTACCCTGTGAGTATTACTCATCAATCCTAGTCCTCTCCTCCGCTGTACCCTGTGAGTATTACTCATCAATCCCAGTCCCCTGCTCCGCTGTACCCTGTAAGTATTACTCATCAATCCTAGTCCCCTCCCTCGCTGTACCCTGTGAGTATTACTCATCAATCCTAGTCCTCTCCTCCGCTGTACCCTGTGAGTATTACTCATCAATCCTAGTCCCCTCCTCCGCTGTACCCTGTGAGTATTACTCATCAATCCTAGTCCTCTCCTCCGCTGTACCCTGTGAGTATTACTCATCAATCCTAGTCCTCTCCTCCGCTGTACCCTGTGAGTATTACTCATCAATCCCAGTCCCCTGCTCCGCTGTACCCTGTAAGTATTACTCATCAATCCTAGTCCCCTCCCTCGCTGTACCCTGTGAGTATTACTCATCAATCCCAGTCCCCTCCTCCGCTGTACCCTGTGAGTATTTCTCATCAATCCCAGTCCTCTCCTCCGCTGTTCCCTGTGAGTATTTCTCATCAATCCCAGTCCTCTCCTCCGCTGTGCCCTGTGAGTATTACTCATCAATCCTAGTCCCCTCCTCCGCTGTACCCTGTGAGTATTACTCATCAATCCCAGTCCTCTCCTCCGCTGTACCCTGTGAGTATTACTCATCAATCCTAGTCCTCTCCTCCGCTGTACCCTGTGAGTATTACTCATCAATCCTAGTCCCCTCCCTCGCTGTACCCTGTGAGTATTACTCATCAATCCTAGTCCCCTCCTCCGCTGTACCCTGTGAGAATTACTCATCAATCCTAGTCCCCTCCCTCGCTGTACCCTGTGAGTATTACTCATCAATCCTAGTCCCCTCCCTCGCTGTACCCTGTGAGTATTACTCATCAATCCCAGTCCCCTCCTCCGCTGTACCCTGTGAGTATTACTCATCAATCCTAGTCCCCTCCTCCGCTGTGCCCTGTGAGTATTACTCATCAATCCTAGTCCCCTCCTCCGCTGTGCCCTGTGAGTATTACTCATCAATCCTAGTCCCCGCCTCCGCTGTACACTGTGAGAATTACTCATCAATCCCAGTCCTCTCCTCCGCTGTACCCTGAGTATTACTCATCAATCCTAGTCCTCTCCTCCGCTGTACCCTGTGAGTATTACTCATCAATCCTAGTCCCCTCCTCCGCTGTACCCTGTGAGTATTACTCATCAATCCTAGTCCCCTCCTCCGCTGTACCCTGTGAGTATTACTCATCAATCCTAGTCCTCTCCTCCGCTGTACCCTGTGAGTATTACTCATCAATCCTAGTCCTCTCCTCCGCTGTACCCTGTGAGTATTACTCATCAATCCCAGTCCTCTCCTCCGCTGTAGCCTGAGTATTACTCATCAATTCTAGTCCCCTCCTCCGCTGTACCCTGTGAGTATTTCTTATCCTAGTCCCCTCCTCCGCTGTACCCTGTGAGTATTGCTCATGAATCCTAGTCCCCTCCTCCGCTGTACCCTGTGAGTATTACTCATCAATCCTAGTCCCCTCATCCGCTGTACCCTGTGAGTATTACTCATCAATCCCAGTCCCCTCCTCCGCTGTACCCTGTGAGTATTACTCATCAATCCTAGTCCTCTCCATCACTGTACCCTGTGAGTATTACTCATGAATCCTAGTCCCCTCCTCTGCTGTACCCTGTGAGTATTACTCATCAATCCTAGTCCCCTCCCTCACTGTACCCTGTGAGTATTACTCATCAATCCCAGTCCCCTCCTCCGCTGTACCCTGTGAGTATTACTCATCAATCCCAGTCCCCTCCTCCGCTGTACCCTGTGAGTATTACTCATCAATTCCAGTCCCCTCCTCCGCTGTAACCTGTAAATATTACTCATCAATCCCAGTCCCCTCCTCCGCTGTAACCTGTGAGTATTACTCATCAATCCCAGTCCCCTCCTCCGCTGTAACCTGTGAGTATTACTCATCAATCCCAGTCCCCTCCTCCGCTGTACCGTGTGAGTATTACTCATCAATCCCAGTCCTCTCCTCCGCTGTACCCTGTGAGTATTACTCATCAATCCCAGTCCCCTCCTCCGCTGTACCCTGTGAGTATTACTCATCAATCCCAGTCCCCTCCTCCGCTGTACCCTGTGAGTATTACTCATCAATCCCAGTCCCCTCCTCCGCTGTACCCTGTGAGTATTACTCATCAATCCTAGTCCCCTCCTCCGCTGTGCCCTGTGAGTATTACTCATCAATCCTAGTCCCCTCCTCCGCTGTGCCCTGTGAGTATTACTCATCAATCCTAGTCCCCGCCTCCGCTGTACACTGTGAGAATTACTCATCAATCCCAGTCCTCTCCTCCGCTGTACCCTGAGTATTACTCATCAATCCTAGTCCTCTCCTCCGCTGTACCCTGTGAGTATTACTCATCAATCCTAGTCCCCTCCTCCGCTGTACCCTGTGAGTATTACTCATCAATCCTAGTCCCCTCCTCCGCTGTACCCTGTGAGTATTACTCATCAATCCTAGTCCTCTCCTCCGCTGTACCCTGTGAGTATTACTCATCAATCCTAGTCCTCTCCTCCGCTGTACCCTGTGAGTATTACTCATCAATACCAGTCCTCTCCTCCGCTGTAGCCTGAGTATTACTCATCAATTCTAGTCCCCTCCTCCGCTGTACCCTGTGAGTATTTCTTATCCTAGTCCCCTCCTCCGCTGTACCCTGTGAGTATTACTCATGAATCCTAGTCCCCTCCTCCGCTGTACCCTGTGAGTATTACTCATCAATCCTAGTCCCCTCATCCGCTGTACCCTGTGAGTATTACTCATCAATCCCAGTCCCCTCCTCCGCTGTACCCTGTGAGTATTACTCATCAATCCTAGTCCTCTCCATCACTGTACCCTGTGAGTATTACTCATGAATCCTAGTCCCCTCCTCTGCTGTACCCTGTGAGTATTATTTATCAATCCTAGTCCCCTCCCTCACTGTACCCTGTGAGTATTACTCATCAATCCCAGTCCCCTCCTCCGCTGTACCCTGTGAGTATTACTCATCAATCCCAGTCCCCTCCTCCTCTGTACCCTGTGAGTATTACTCATCAATTCCAGTCCCCTCCTCCTCTGTACCCTGTGAGTATTACTCATCAATTCCAGTCCCCTCCTCCGCTGTAACCTGTGAGTATTACTCATCAATCCCAGTCCCCTCCTCCGCTGTAACCTGTGAGTATTACTCATCAATCCCAGTCCCCTCCTCCGCTGTACCCTGTGAGTATTACTCATCAATCCTAGTCCCCTCCTCCGCTGTACCCTGTGAGTATTACTCATCAATCCTAGTCCTCTCCTCCGCTGTACCCTGTGAGTATTGCTCATCAATCCCAGTCCCCTCCTCCGCTGTACCCTGTGAGTATTACTCATCAATCCCAGTCCTCTCCTCCGCTGTACCCTGTGAGTATTACTCATCAATCCCAGTCCTCTCCTCCGCTGTACCCTGTGAGTATTACTCATCAATCCCAGTCCTCTCCTCCGCTGTACCCTGTGAGTATTACTCATCAATCCCAGTCCCCTCCTCCGCTGTACCCTGTGAGTATTACTCATCAATCCTAGTCCCCTCCTCCGCGGTACCCTGTGAGTATTACTCATCAATCCCAGTCCTCTCCTCCGCTGTAACCTGTGAGTATTACTCATCAATCCCAGTCCCCTCCTCCGCTGTACCCTGTGAGTATTACTCATCAATCCCAGTCCCCTCCTCCGCTGTACCCTGTGAGTATTACTCATCAATCCCAGTCCCCTCCTCCGCTGTACCCTGTGAGTATTACTCATCAATCCCAGTTCTCTCCTCCGCTGTACCCTGTGAGTATTACTCATCAATCCCAGTCCCCTCCTCCGCTGTACCCTGTGAGTATTACTCATCAATCCCAGTCCCCTCCTCCGCTGTACCCTGTGAGTATTACTCATCAATCCCAGTCCCCTCCTCCGCTGTACCCTGTGAGTATTACTCATCAATCCCAGTCCCCTCCTCCGCTGTACCCTGTGAGTATTACTCATCAATCCCAGTCCCCTCCTCCGCTGTACCCTGTGAGTATTACTCATCAATCCTAGTCCCCTCCTCCGCTGTACCCTGTGAGTATTACTCATCAATCCCAGTCCTCTCCTCCGCTGTACCCTGTGAGTATTACTCATCAATCCTAGTCCCCTCCTCCGCTGTACCCTGTGAGTATTACTCATCAATCCCAGTCCCCTCCTCCGCTGTACCCTGTGAGTATTACTCATCAATCCCAGTCCCCTCCTCCGCTGTACCCTGTGAGTATTACTCATCAATCCCAGTCCCCTCCTCCGCTGTACCCTGTGAGTATTACTCATCAATCCTAGTCCCCTCCTCCGCTGTACCCTGTGAGTATTACTCATCAATCCTAGTCCCCTCCTCCGCTGTACCCTGTGAGTATTACTCATCAATCCCAGTCCTCTCCTCCGCTGTAACCTGTGAGTATTACTCATCAATCCCAGTCCCCTCCTCCGCTGTACCCTGTGAGTATTACTCATCAATCCCAGTCCCCTCCTCCGCTGTACCCTGTGAGTATTACTCATCAATCCCAGTCCCCTCCTCCGCTGTACCCTGTGAGTATTACTCATCAATCCCAGTCCCCTCCTCCGCTGTACCCTGTGAGTATTACTCATCAATCCCAGTCCCCTCCTCCGCTGTACCCTGTGAGTATTACTCATCAATCCCAGTCCTCTCCTCCGCTGTACCCTGTGAGTATTACTCATCAATCCCAGTCCCCTCCTCCGCTGTACCCTGTGAGTATTACTCATCAATCCTAGTCCTCTCCTCCGCTGTACCCTGAGTATTAATCATCAATCCTAGTCCCCTCCTCCGCTGTACCCTGTGAGTATTACTCATCAATCCTAGTCCCCTCCTCCGCTGTACCCTGTGAGTATTACTCATCAATCCCAGTCCTCTCCTCCGCTGTACCCTGTGAGTATTACTCATCAATCCCAGTCCCCTCCTCCGCTGTACCCTGTGAGTATTACTCATCAATCCCAGTCCCCTCCTCCGCTGTACCCTGTGAGTATTACTCATCAATCCCAGTCCTCTCCTCCGCTGTACCCTGTGAGTATTACTCATCAATCCCAGTCCTCTCCTCCTCTGTACCCTGTGAGTATTACTCATCAATCCCAGTCCTCTCCTCCTCTGTACCCTGTGAGTATTACTCATCAATCCCAGTCCTCTCCTCCTCTGTACCCTGTGAGTATTGCTCATCAATCCCAGTCCCCTCCTCCGCTGTAACCTGTGAGTATTACTCATCAATCCCAGTCCCCTCCTCCGCTGTACCCTGTGAGTATTACTCATCAATCCCAGTCCCCTCCTCCGCTGTACCCTGTGAGTATTACTCATCAATCCCAGTCCCCTCCTCCGCTGTACCCTGTGAGTATTACTCATCAATCCCAGTCCTCTCCTCCGCTGTACCCTGTGAGTATTACTCATCAATCCCAGTCCCCTCCTCCGCTGTACCCTGTGAGTATTACTCATCAATCCCAGTCCCCTCCTCCGCTGTACCCTGTGAGTATTACTCATCAATCCCAGTCCCCTCCTCCGCTGTACCCTGTGAGTATTACTCATCAATCCCAGTCCCCTCCTCCGCTGTACCCTGTGAGTATTACTCATCAATCCTAGTCCCCTCCCTCGCTGTACCCTGTGAGTATTACTCATCATACATACTCCCCTCCCTCGCTGTACCCTGTGAGTATTACTCAGCATACATACTCCCCTCCCTCGCTGTACCCTGTGAGTATTACTCATCATACATACTCCCCTCCCTCGCTGTACCCTGTGAGTATTACTCAGCATACATACTCCCCTCTCTCGCTGTACGCTGTCAGTATTACTCAACATACATACCCCCCCACTGTAGCTGTACCCTGTCAGTATAACTCAGCATACATACTCCCCTCACTCGATGTACCCTGTATTACTCAGCATACACACTCCCCTCTCTCGCTGTACCCTGTATTACTCAGCATACATACTCCCCTCTCTCGCTGTACCCTGTATTACTCAGCATACATACTCCCTTCTCTCGCTGTACCCTGTATTACTCAGCATACATACTCCCTTCTCTCGCTGTACCCTGTATTACTCAGCATACATACTCCCCTCTTTCGCTGTACCCTGTATTACTCAGCATACATACTCCCCTTCCTTACTCATCATATTGTATGTATGCCCTCTGCCCCAGTCTGCACTGCCCTTACCGCCCTGGTCCCGGGCCTTTCCTTGTACATGGTAACCGATTGGGCCTACATATAAGAAGGAGGTAGATTATTCAGCTCTGCACATTCTTATAGTGTATCCGTCTCACCCTGAATAAGCCCCTGTGTGATTAATACTCTGCACTAATAAGATATACTCAGCAATTAATGTCACCTGGATAAACCCCGGTGCAGTCTCCAGAGGAGACAAGTGAGGTCCTTGGGGTCCGCTGTGTATAATTACCATAGTCCCAGACTGGGGGAGCTGCGAGAACACATCACTGCAGCTGGAGGAAGGGCACCAGGTGGGGAGATGCAGGAATGGGGTGTGTGGAAGGATGAGGGTAGGGATCAGATACTCCCCACGGCGTGTGCAGACACACTCCAGAATGCAGATGATTTATCACTGTCTGTGGCACATGCCGTCTCCCGCACCATGTGAACCGCTCCTGCCAGGAAATGTGACGTTCCAGCCACGTGAGGCTGACATAGGATCTGAGGGGCAGATTTATTAAGCTCGGTGAAGTGATAAAGTATCTGGTTTTTATCACCGGCCAATCAGCTCCTACCTGTCATTTTTCAAACCAAGCCTGTAACTTCACAGTTAGCACTTTATCACTTCACCGAGCTTAATAAATGTGCCCCTGAGGTCGGTGCGGAGTTCCACGCCACATCTTGCCATATTTAGTACTGTGCATGCTCCGTGGCATCTTCACTTGTGACAGAGTGGGTGTAACTGCGCAGCGACATGGCTCCTTATTATGTGGGTGTGGGGGTGTGGACGCATAGATATTCATGTACCCCACGTGGTCCCCTTACCTACAACACTTAATGAGCCCCAGTACCTAATACTTTGGCAAACAGACACGCTGAATGATGTACACGTTAAGCACACGCCTCACTGGCTACACATGTATTTATGCATTGATTAATAATGTATGTTGTGTGTATATGGACTGAGTGTTACTTATACTATAGTTTGTGTTCCACAATACATGTGTATACAGAGCGACATGATAACGGTTTATTACCCATTGGCGGATACTAGGGAGGGGGGTCAGACTAATGATGTGGCCTCTGTACATTATACAGCACATAACCTCACGTCTCTTCCTCCTGCCCAGACATCATGCACGACAGCCTCCTGGAGGAAAAAACTAAACTCACTGACCCACAGGCTGTTATGTCCTCTATACCACGGAAAGGCCAGGCCGAAGTATTATGGAGGTGAGTGTGAAACGTGGCAGTATACGTGGTGCAGGGGCAAATATAGGCTGTGTAATGGGAGGCAGACACAAGGGGCAGGGCTGGGGAAGGGCAGGTAGAGGGTGGGATAGGTAAAAGGAGGCAGACACAAGGGGCAGGGCTGGGGAAGGGCAGGTAGAGGCTGGGATGGGTAACGGGAGGCAGACGCAAGGGGCAGGGCTGGGGAAGGGCAGGTAGAGGGTGGGATGGGTAATAGGAGGCAGACACAAGGGGCAGGGCTGGGGAAGGGCAGGTAGAGGCTGGGATGGGTAATGGGAGGCAGACACAAGGGGCAGGGCTGGGGAAGGGCAGGTAGAGGCTGGGATGGGTTATAGGAGGCAGACACAAGGGGCAGGGCTGGGGAAGGGCAAGTAGAGGCTGGGATGGGTAATGGGAGGCAGACACAAGGGGCAGGGCTGGGGAAGGGCAGGTAGAGGGTGGGATGGGTAATAGGAGGCAGACACAAGGGGCAGGGCTGGGGAAGGGCAGGTAGAGGCTGGGATGGGTAATGGGAGGCAGACACAAGGGGCAGGGCTGGGGAAGGGCAGGTAGAGGGTGGGATGGGTAATATGAGACAGACACAAGGGGCAGGGCTGGGGAAGGACAGGTAGAGGCTGGGATGGGTTATAGGAGGCAGACACAAGGGGCAGGGATGGGTAATAGGAGGCAGACACAAGGGGCAGGGCTGGGGAAGGGCAAGTAGAGGCTGGGATGGGTAATAGGAGGCAGACACAAGGGGCAGGGCTGGGGAAGGGCAGATAGAGGCTGGGATTGGTAATAGGAGGCAGACACAAGGGGCAGGGCTGGTAAGGGCAGGTAGAGGCTGGGGTGGGTAATAGGAGGCAGACACAAGGGGCAGGGCTGGGGAAGGGCAGGTAGAGGCTGGGATGGATAATAGGAGGCAGACACAAGGGGCAGGGCTGGGGAAGGGCAGGTAGAGGCTGGGGTGGGTAATAGGAGGCAGACACAAGGGGCAGGGCTGGGGAAGGGCAGGTAGAGGGTGGGATGGGTAACGGGAGGCAGACACAAGGGGCAGGGAAGGGCAGGTAGAGGGCGGGATGGGTAACGGGAGGCAGACACAAGGGGCAGGGCTGGGGAAGGGCAGGTAGAGGGTGGGATGGGTAATAGGAGGCAGACACAAGGGGCAGGGCTGGGGAAGGGCAGGTAGAGGCTGAGATGGTTAATAGGAGGCAGACACAATGGGCAGGGCAGGGGAAGGGCAGGTAGAGGGTGGGATGGCTAATAGTAGGCAGACACAAGGGGCAGGGCTGGGGAAGGGCAGATAGAGGCTGGGATGGGTAATATGAGGCAGACTCAATGGGCAGGGCTGGGGAAGGGCAGGTAGAGGCTGAGATGGTTATCAGGAGGCAGACACAAAGGGCAGGGGCAGGGCAGGTAGAGGGTGGGATGGTTAATAGTAGGCAGACACAAGGGGCAGGGCTGGGGAAGGGCAGATAGAGGCTGGGATGGGTAATATGAGGCAGACACAATGGGCAGGGCTGGGGAAGGGCAGATAGAGGCTGGGATGGGTAATAGGAGGCAGACACAAGGGGCAGGCCTGGGGAAGGGCAGGTAGAGGTTGGGATGGGTAATGGGAGGCACACCCAAGGGGCAGTGCTGGGGACAGGCAGGTAGAGGGTGGGATGGTTATTAGGAGGCAGACACAAGGGGCAGGGCTGTGGAAGGGCAGGTAGAGGCTGGGGTGGGTAATAGGAGGCAGACACAAGGGGCAGGGCTGGGGAAGGGCAGGTAGAGGCTGGGGTGGGTAATAGGAGGCAGACACAAGGGGCAGGGCTGGGGAAGGGCAGGTAGAGGGTGGGATGGCTAACGGGAGGCAGACACAAGGGGCAGGGCCGGGGAAGGGCAGGTAGAGGGCGGGATGGGTAATAGGAGGCAGACACAAGGGGCAGGGCTGGGGAAGGGCAGGTAGAGGCTGAGATGGTTAATAGGAGGCAGACACGCAGGGCAGGGCAGGGGAAGGGCAGGTAGAGGGTGGGATGGCTAATAGTAGGCAGACACAAGGGGCAGGGCTGGGGAAGGGCAGATAGAGGCTGGGATGGGTAATATGAGGCAGACACAATGGGCAGGGCTGGGGAAGGGCAGATAGAGGCTGGGATGGGTAATATGAGGCAGACACAAGGGGCAGGGCTGGGGAAGGGCAGATAGAGGCTGGGATGGGTAATAGGAGGCAGACACAAGGGGCAGGGCTGGGGAAGGGCAGGTAGAGGGTGGGATGGGTAATGGGAGGCACACCCAAGGGGCAGTGCTGGGGACAGGCAGGTAGAGGGTGGGATGGTTATTAGGAGGCAGACACAAGGGGCAGGGCTGTGGAAGGGCAGGTAGAGGCTGGGATGGGTAACGGGAGGCAGACACAAGGGGCAGGGCTGTGGAAGGGCAGGTAGAGGGTGGGATGGGTAATGGGAGGCACACCCAAGGGGCAGTGCTGGGGACAGGTAGGTAGAGGCTGGGATGGGTAATAGGAGGCAGACACAAGGGGCAGGGCTGGGGAAGGGCAGGTAGAGGGTGGGATGGGTAATGGGAGGCACACCCAAGGGGCAGTGCTGGGGACAGGCAGGTAGAGGCTGGGATGGGTAATAGGAGGCAGACACAAGGAGCAGGGGCAGGTAGAGGCTGGGATGGGTAATTGGAGGCAGACATATGGTGGATAGAAGCTGGGAGTTAGGGGTGCGGTAGGTGTTCCTGGGCAGACCTGTGGCCGACAGATCTGTAGTTAGTTTGATCACATATAAGATTATTCTGTGATCCCCAAACATCTTCCTAGTTTAGTTATCGGCATGAGGTCTGGGCCGCTGGTGCAGGTGAGATGAGCAGCGGTGCAGGTGGGATGAGCAGCGGTGCAGGTGGTATGAGCAGCGGTGCAGGTGGTATGAGCTGCGTTGCAGGTGGGATGAGCTGTGGTGCAGGTGGGATGAGCTGCGGTGCAGGTGGGATGAGCAGCGGTGCAGGTGGGATGAGCTGCGTTGCAGGTGGGATGAGCTGCGGTGCAAGTGGAATGAGCTGCGGTGCAGGTGAGATGAGCTGCGGTGCAGGTGGGATGAGCTGCGGTGCAGGTGGGATGAGAGCGGTGCAGGTGGGAACTATTTTGGGGGAAGCAGAAATGATCTTGGTTCCCTTATATCTCAGGTACTGTCAGGTCTCTTCTATGGAGCTGGACAAGTTTCTGGAAGATGTGAGGTGAGAAGTCCTGCGTGTGCCAGCTGTCTCTCTCTTTGTCTGTCAGTACCCTATCTCTCTCTTTGTCTGTCAGTACCCTGTCTCCCTCCGTCTGTCCGTACCCTGTCTCCCTCCGTCTGTCCGTACCCTGTCTCCCTCCGTCTGTCAGTACCCTGTCTCCCTCCGTCTGTCCGTACCCTGTCTTCCTGCCTGTCAGTACCCTGTCTCCCTGCCTGTCAGTACCCTGTCTCCCTCCGTCTGTCCGTACCCTGTCTCCCTCCGTCTGTCCGTACCCTGTCTTCCTGCCTGTCAGTACCCTGTCTCCCTGCCTGTCAGTACCCTGTCTCCCTCCGTCTGTCAGTACCCTGTCTCCCTCCGTCTGTCCGTACCCTGTCTTCCTGCCTGTCAGTACCCTGTCTCCCTGCCTGTCAGTACCCTGTCTCCCTGCCTGTCAGTACCCTGTCTCCCTCCGTCTGTCCGTACCCTGTCTCCCTCCGTCTGTCCGTACCCTGTCTCCCTCCGTCTGTCCGTACCCTGTCTCCCTCCGTCTGTCAGTACCCTGTCTCCCTGCCTGTCAGGACCCTGTCTCCCTGCCTGTCAGGACCCTGTCTCCCTGCCTGTCAGGACCCTGTCTCCCTGCCTGTCCGGACCCTGTCTCCCTCCGTCTGTCCGTACCCTGTCTCCCTCCGTCTGTCAGTACCCTGTCTCCCTGCCTGTCAGTACCCTGTCTCCCTCCGTCTGTCCGTACCCTGTCTCCCTCCGTCTGTCCGTACCCTGTCTCCCTCCGTCTGTCCGTACCCTGTCTCCCTCCGTCTGTCCGTACCCTGTCTCCCTCCGTCTGTCAGTACCCTGTCTCCCTGCCTGTCAGGACCCTGTCTCCCTGCCTGTCAGGACCCTGTCTCCCTGCCTGTCAGGACCCTGTCTCCCTGCCTGTCCGGACCCTGTCTCCCTCCGTCTGTCCGTACCCTGTCTCCCTCCGTCTGTCCGTACCTTGTCTCCCTCCGTCTGTCCGTACCCTGTCTCCCTCCGTCTGTCAGTACCCTGTCTACCTGCCTGTCAGGACCCTGTCTGTCAGGACCCTGTCTCCCTGCCTGTCAGGACCCTGTCTCCCTGCCTGTCCGTACCTTGTCCCCCTTCGTCTGTCCGTACCCTGTCTCCCTCCGTCTGTCCGTACCCTGTCTCCCTCCGTCTGTCCGTACCCTGTCTCCCTCCGTCTGTCCGTACCCTGTCTCCCTCCGTCTGTCCGTACCCTGTCTCCCTCCGTCTGTCCGTACCCTGTCTCCCTCCGTCTGTCCGTACCCTGTCTCCCTCCGTCTGTCCGTACCCTGTCTCCCTCCGTCTGTCCGTACCCTGTCTCCCTCCGTCTGTCCGTACCCTGTCTCCCTCCGTCTGTCCGTACCCTGTCTCCCTCCGTCTGTCAGTACCCTGTCTCCCTCCGTCTGTCCGTACCCCGTCTCCCTCCGTCTGTCCGTACCCTGTCTCCCTCCGTCTGTCCGTACCCTGTCTCCCTCCGTCTGTCCGTACCCTGTCTCCCTCCGTCTGTCAGTACCCTGTCTCCCTCCGTCTGTCCGTACCCCGTCTCCCTCCGTCTGTCCGTACCCTGTCTCCCTCCGTCTGTCCGTACCCTGTCTCCCTCCGTCTGTCCGTACCCTGTCTCCCTCCGTCTGTCCGTACCCTGTCTCTCCTGCTTACAATTCTTGCGCCTGTGGTTTCCCTAGAAATGGAATATACCCACTCATGAACTTTGCTGTGTCTCGTCCTCACGTTCTGCCACGCGTCCTGTCGCAGTCCCAGGAAGACATACAGACAGCACAGACTCCCACACCTGAGCCGCTGGAGGTGGAGACTAGGAAGGTACGGTCACTGTGATGCACCATCACAGACTGCCCCAGGCCTATGGAGGGCAGATTCTTCCCTTATTACCACCCACATGCGCCCACCTTAACTTCATCTCTCTGCGGGCAATTTTCATGTGTGTCTCTTGGTAGTAAAAATTGAGTGGCATGCGCAGTGTGCCACGGACGCCATGCACAGACTGAAAACATTGTCTGTCTGCGTCCAACATCACCACTGCGCCCACCTCCAAATCAGACCCACAGACCTGGACTCATTCTGTGTCCTGTGTCACTACAGGTAATCCAGATGCACTGCAACCTAGAGCGCAGAGATGACAAGGCACGCTTACACGTATGTATCATGTACATGTTATTTACAGGAGAAGACCATAGGCCCATGCAACTAGTCTGTCCCTGTTACCCGTCCCCTTACCTGGTACCTGTCCCTGTTACCGGTCTCCTTACCAGGTACCTGTAACCTGTCCCCTTACCTGGTACATGTCCCTTTACACCTGTACCGTTACCTGTTACCTGTCCCCTTACCTGGTACCTGTCCCTGTGACCTGTCCCCTTACCTGGTACCTGTCCCTGTGACCTGTCCCCTTACCTGGTACCTGTCCCTGTATCCTGTCCCCTTACCTGGTACCTGTCCCTGTAACCTGTCCCCTTACCTGGTACCTGTCCCTGTAACCTGTCCCCTTACCTGGTACCTGTCCCTGTAACCTCTCCCCGTACCTGGTACCTGTCCCTGTGACCTGTCCCCTTACCTGGTACCTGTCCCTGTATCCTGTCCCCTTACCTGGTACCTGTCCCTGTAACCTGTTCCCTTACCTGGTACCTGTCCCTGTAACCTGTCCCCTTACCCGGTACCTGTCCCTGTAACCTGTCCACTTACCTGGTACATGTCCCTGTAACCTGTCCTCTTACCTGGTACCTGAACCTATAACCTGTCCCCTTACCTGGTACCTGTCCCTGTTACCGGTCTCCTTACCCGGTACCTGTAACCTGTCCCCTTACCTGGTACATGTCCCTTTACACCTGTACCGTTACCTGTCCCCTTACCTGGTACCTGTCCCTGTGACCTGTCCCCTTACCTGATCACTGTCCCTGTAAACTGTCTTCTTACCTGTTACCTGTCCCTTTAAACCTGTACCTGTCCCCTTACCTGATACCTTTCCCCTTACCTGGTACCTGTCCCTGTAACCTGTCCCCATACCTGATCACTGTCCCTGTAAACTGTCCCCTTACCTGGTACCTGTCCCTTTAAACCTGTACCTGTCCCCTTACCTGATACCTTTCCCCTTACCTGGTACCTGTCCCTGTAACCTGTCCCCTTACCTGGCACCTCTCCCCTTATATGACACCTGTAACCTGTCCCTGTATCCTCTCCCTCACCTGGTACCTGTCTCTATAACCTGTCCCCTTACCTGGTACCTGTCTCTATAACCTGTCCCCTTACCTGGTACCTGTCCCTGTAACCTGTCCCCTTCCCTGGTGCCTGTCCCCGTAACCTGTCCCCTTACACCTGTATCTGTATCTGTATCCTGTCCCCTTACCTGGTACCTCTCCCTTTACCTGGCTGCCACCCTACCTAGTACCTGCAACCTGTCCCCTTACCTGGCACCTCTCCTTATATGACACCTGTAACCTGTCCCTGTATCCTCTCCCTTACCTGGTACCTGTCCCTGTAACCTGTCTTCTTACCTGGCACCTCTCACCTTATATTACATCTGTCCCGGTATCATCTGCTCTTACCTGGTACCTCTACCTTTACCTGGTTCCTGCACCTATATTCTGTCCCCTTACCTGGTACCTGTCCCTATAACCTGTCCCCTTACCTAGTACCTGTCCCTGTTCCCTTACCTGGTACCTGAACCTACTGTATAACCTGTCCCCTTACCTGGTACCTGTCCCTGTAACCTGGTACCTGTCCCTGTAACCTGTCCCCTTACCTGGTACCTGTCCCTGTAACCTGTCCCCTTACCTGGTACCTGTCCCTGTAACTTGTCCCCTTACCTGGTACCTGTCCCTATAACCTGTACCCTTACCTGGTACCTGTCCCTGTAACCTGTCCCCGTACCTGGTACCTCTCCCTATAACTTGTCCCCTTACGTGGTACCTGTCTCTATAACCTGTCCCTGTGACCTGTCCCCTTACCTGGTACTTGTCCCTGTAACCTATCCCCTTACCTGGTTCCTGTCCCTGTAACCTGTCCCCTTCCCAGGTGCCTGTCCCCTTACATCTGTACCTGTAACCTGTCCCCTTACCTGGCACCTCTCCTTATATGACACCTGTAACCTGTCCCTGTATCCTCTCCCTTACCGGGTACCTGTCCCTGTAACCTGTCCCCTTATGACACCTGTACCTGTATCCTCTCCCCTTACCTGGCACCTGTCCTCTTCCCTGGCATCATTCCCCTTATATGACACCTGTATACTCTCTCTTTACCTGACACCTCTCCCCTTATATTACACCTGTCCCTGTATCCTCTCCCCTTACCTGGTACCTGCCCTTATATCCTCTCTTCTAACCTGGCTGTCACCCTACCTGATATCTCTCCTCTTACCTGGCACATCTCTCCTTACATGACATGTGTCCCTGTATCCTCTCACTGGCGTCTGTCCCCTTACCTGGTACCTGTCCTCTTACCTGGCACCTCTCACCTTATATTACATCTGTCCCGGTATCATCTGCTCTTACCTGGTACCTGCACCTGTATCCTCTCCCCTTACCTGGCACCTCTACCTTTACCTGGTTCCTGCACCTATATTCTGTCCCCTTACCTGGTACCTGTCCCTGTTAACTTACCTGGTACCTGAACCTACTGTATAACCTGTCCCCTTACCTGGTACCTGTCCCTGTAACCTGTCCCCTTACCTGGTACCTGTCCCTGTTAACTTACCTGGTACCTGAACCTACTGTATAACCTGTCCTCTTACCTGGTACCTGTCCCTGTAACCTGTCCCCTTACCTGGTACCTGTCCCCTTACCTGGTACCTGTCCCTATAACCTGTCCCCTTACCTGGTACCTGTCCCCTTACCTGGTACCTGTCCCTGTAACCTGTCCCCTTACCTGGTACCTGTCCCTGTAACCTGTCCCCTTACCTGGTACCTGTCCCTGTAACCTGTCCCCTTACCTGGTACCTGAACCTATAACCTGTCCCCTTACCTGGTACCTGTCCCTATAACCTGTCCCCTTACCTGGTACCTGTCCCTGTAACTTGTCCCCTTACCTGGTACCTGAACCTATAACCTGTCCCCTTACCTGGTACCTGTCTTTATAACCTGTCCCCTTACCTGGTACCTGTCCCTGTACCCTGTCCCCTTACCTGATACCTGTTCCTGTAACCTTTCCCTGTTACCTGGTACCTGTCCCTGTAACCTGTCCCCTTACCTGTTAGCTGTCCCTGTAACCTGTCCCTTTACCTGGTACCTGTCCCTGTAACCAGTCCCGTTACCTGGTACCTGTCCCTGTAACCTGTCCCCTTACCTGGTACCTGTCCCTGTAACCTGTCCCGTTACCTGGTACCTGTCCCTGTGACCTGTCCCCTTACCTGGTAACTGTCCCTGTGACCTGTCCCCTTACCTGGTAACTGTCCCTGTGACCTGTCCCCTTACCTGGTACCTGTCCCTGTAACCTGTCCCCTTACCTGGTACCTGTCCCTGTAACCTGTCCCCTTACCTGGTACCTGTCCCTGTAACCTGTCCCCTTACCTGGTACCTGTCCCTATAACCTGTCCCCTTACCTGGTACCTGTCCCTGTAACCTGTCCCCTTACCTGGTACCTGTCCCTGTAACCTGTCCCCTTACCTGGTACCTGTCCATGTAACCTGTCCCCTTACCTGGTACCTGTCCATGTAACCTGTCCCCTTACCTGGTACCTGTCCCTATAACCTGTCCCGTTACCTGGTACCTGTCCCTGTGACCTGTCCCCTTACCTGGTAACTGTCCCTGTGACCTGTCCCCTTACCTGGTACCTGTCCCTGTATCCTGTCCCCTTACCCGGTACCTGTCCGCTTACCTGGTACCTGTCCCTGTAACCTGTCCCCTTACCTGGTACCTGTCCCTGTCCCCTTACCTGGTACCTGTCCCTGTAACCTGTCCCCTTACCTGGTACCTGTCCCTGTAACCTGTCCCCTTACCTGGTACCTGTCCCTGTAACCTGTTCCCTTACCTGGTACCTGTCCCTGTAACCTGTCCTTTTACCTGGTACCTGTCCCCTTACCTGGTACCTGTCCCTGTAACCTGTCCCCTTACCTGGTACCTGTCCCGTATAACCTGTCCCCTTACCTGGTACCTGTCCCTGTAACCTGCCCCTTACCTGGTACCTGTCCCTGTAACCTGTCCCCTTACCTGGTACCTGTCCCTGTAACCTGTCCCCTTACCTGGTACCTGTCCCTGTAACCTGTCCTCTTACCTGGTACCTGTCCCTTTAACCTGTCCCCTTACCTGGTACCTGTCACTGTAACCTGTCCCCGTCCCTGTAACCTGTCCCCTTACCTGGTACCTGTCCCCTTACCTGGTACCTGTCCCTGTTACCTGTCCCCTTACCTGGTACCTGTCCCTGTCCCTGTTACCTGTCCCCTTACCTGGTACCTGTCCCTGTAACCTGTCCCTTTACCTGGTACCTGTCCCTGTAACCTGTCCCCTTACCTGGTACCTGTCCCTGTAACCTGTCCCCGTACCTGGCACCTGCCCCTGTATCCTGTCCCCGTACCTGGCACCTGTCCCTGTAATCTCTCCCCGTAACTGGCACCTGTCCCTGTAACCTCTCCCCGTACCTGGCACCTGTCCCTGTAACCTGTCCCCTTACATGGTACCTGTCCCTGTAACCTGTCCCCTTACCTGGTACCTTTCCCTGTAACCTGTCCCCTTACCTGGTACCTTTCCCTGTAACCTGTCCCCTTACCTGGTACCTGTCCCTGTAACCTGTCCCCTTACCTGGTACCTGAACCTATAACCTGTCCCCTTACCTGGTACCTGTCCCTGTAACCTGTCCCCTTACCTGGTACCTTTCCCTGTAACCTGTCCCCTTACCTGGTACCTGTCCCTGTAACCTGTCCCCTTACCTGGTACCTGTCCATGTAACCTGTCCCCTTACCTGGTACCTGTCCATGTAACCTGTCCCCTTACCTGGTACCTGTCCCTATAACCTGTCCCGTTACCTGGTACCTGTCCCTGTGACCTGTCCCCTTACCTGGTAACTGTCCCTGTGACCTGTCCCCTTACCTGGTACCTGTCCCTGTATCCTGTCCCCTTACCCGGTACCTGTCCGCTTACCTGGTACCTGTCCCTGTAACCTGTCCCCTTACCTGGTACCTGTCCCTGTAACCTGTCCCCTTACCTGGTACCTGTCCCTGTAACCTGTCCCCTTACCTGGTACCTGTCCCTGTAACCTGTCCCCTTACCTGGTACCTGTCCCTGTAACCTGTTACCTTACCTGGTACCTGTCCCTGTAACCTGTCCTTTTACCTGGTACCTGTCCCCTTACCTGGTACCTGTCCCTGTAACCTGTCCCCTTACCTGGTACCTGTCCCGTATAACCTGTCCCCTTACCTGGTACCTGTCCCTGTAACCTGCCCCTTACCTGGTACCTGTCCCTGTAACCTGTCCCCTTACCTGGTACCTGTCCCTGTAACCTGTCCCCTTACCTGGTACCTGTCCCTGTAACCTGTCCTCTTACCTGGTACCTGTCCCTTTAACCTGTCCCCTTACCTGGTACTTGTCACTGTAACCTGTCCCCGTCCCTGTAACCTGTCCCCTTACCTGGTACCTGTCCCCTTACCTGGTACCTGTCCCTGTTACCTGTCCCCTTACCTGGTACCTGTCCCTGTTACCTGTCCCCTTACCTGGTACCTGTCCCTGTAACCTGTCCCTTTACCTGGTACCTGTCCCTGTAACCTGTCCCCTTACCTGGTACCTGTCCCTGTAACCTGTCCCCGTACCTGGCACCTGCCCCTGTATCCTGTCCCCATACCTGGCACCTGTCCCTGTAACCTCTCCCCGTAACTGGCACCTGTCCCTGTAACCTCTCCCCGTACCTGGCACCTGTCCCTGTAACCTGTCCCCTTACATGGTACCTGTCCCTGTAACCTGTCCCCTTACCTGGTACCTTTCCCTGTAACCTGTCCCCTTACCTGGTACCTTTCCCTGTAACCTGTCCCCTTACCTGTTAGCTGTCCCTGTAACCTGTCCCTTTACCTGGTACCTGTCCCTGTAACCAGTCCCGTTACCTGGTACCTGTCCCTGTAACCTGTCCCCTTACCTGGTACCTGTCCCTGTAACCTGTCCCGTTACCTGGTACCTGTCCCTGTGACCTGTCCCCTTACCTGGTAACTGTCCCTGTGACCTGTCCCCTTACCTGGTAACTGTCCCTGTGACCTGTCCCCTTACCTGGTACCTGTCCCTGTAACCTGTCCCCTTACCTGGTACCTGTCCCTGTAACCTGTCCCCTTACCTGGTACCTGTCCCTGTAACCTGTCCCCTTACCTGGTACCTGTCCCTATAACCTGTCCCCTTACCTGGTACCTGTCCCTGTAACCTGTCCCCTTACCTGGTACCTGTCCCTGTAACCTGTCCCCTT
This sequence comes from Crinia signifera, assembly GCF_055691185.1. Lineage (NCBI taxonomy): Eukaryota > Metazoa > Chordata > Amphibia > Anura > Myobatrachidae > Crinia > Crinia signifera. Next base: position 331,305,468 of record NC_139221.1, read on the forward strand.
ACCTGGTACCTGTCCATGTAACCTGTCCCCTTACCTGGTACCTGTCCATGTAACCTGTCCCCTTACCTGGTACCTGTCCCTATAACCTGTCCCGTTACCTGGTACCTGTCCCTGTGACCTGTCCCCTTACCTGGTAACTGTCCCTGTGACCTGTCCCCTTACCTGGTACCTGTCCCTGTATCCTGTCCCCTTACCCGGTACCTGTCCGCTTACCTGGTACCTGTCCCTGTAACCTGTCCCCTTACCTGGTACCTGTCCCTGTCCCCTTACCTGGTACCTGTCCCTGTAACCTGTCCCCTTACCTGGTACCTGTCCCTGTAACCTGTCCCCTTACCTGGTACCTGTCCCTGTAACCTGTCCCCTTACCTGGTACCTGTCCCGTATAACCTGTCCCCTTACATGGTACCTGTCCCTGTAACCTGCCCCTTACCTGTTAGCTGTCCCTGTAACCTGTCCCTTTACCTGGTACCTGTCCCTGTAACCAGTCCCGTTACCTGGTACCTGTCCCTGTAACCTGTCCCCTTACCTGGTACCTGTCCCTGTAACCTGTCCCGTTACCTGTTAGCTGTCCCTGTAACCTGTCCCTTTACCTGGTACCTGTCCCTGTAACCTGTCCCCTTACCTGTTAGCTGTCCCTGTAACCTGTCCCTTTACCTGGTACCTGTCCCTGTAACCAGTCCCGTTACCTGGTACCTGTCCCTGTAACCTGTCCCCTTACCTGGTACCTGTCCCTGTAACCTGTCCCGTTACCTGGTACCTGTCCCTGTGACCTGTCCCCTTACCTGGTAACTGTCCCTGTGACCTGTCCCCTTACCTGGTAACTGTCCCTGTGACCTGTCCCCTTACCTGGTACCTGTCCCTGTAACCTGTCCCCTTACCTGGTACCTGTCCCTGTAACCTGTCCCCTTACCTGGTACCTGTCCCTGTAACCTGTCCCCTTACCTGGTACCTGTCCCTATAACCTGTCCCCTTACCTGGTACCTGTCCCTGTAACCTGTCCCCTTACCTGGTACCTGTCCCTGTAACCTGTCCCCTTACCTGGTACCTGTCCATGTAACCTGTCCCCTTACCTGGTACCTGTCCATGTAACCTGTCCCCTTACCTGGTACCTGTCCCTATAACCTGTCCCGTTACCTGGTACCTGTCCCTGTGACCTGTCCCCTTACCTGGTAACTGTCCCTGTGACCTGTCCCCTTACCTGGTACCTGTCCCTGTATCCTGTCCCCTTACCCGGTACCTGTCCGCTTACCTGGTACCTGTCCCTGTAACCTGTCCCCTTACCTGGTACCTGTCCCTGTCCCCTTACCTGGTACCTGTCCCTGTAACCTGTCCCCTTACCTGGTACCTGTCCCTGTAACCTGTCCCCTTACCTGGTACCTGTCCCTGTAACCTGTTCCCTTACCTGGTACCTGTCCCTGTAACCTGTCCTTTTACCTGGTACCTGTCCCCTTACCTGGTACCTGTCCCTGTAACCTGTCCCCTTACCTGGTACCTGTCCCGTATAACCTGTCCCCTTACCTGGTACCTGTCCCTGTAACCTGCCCCTTACCTGGTACCTGTCCCTGTAACCTGTCCCCTTACCTGGTACCTGTCCCTGTAACCTGTCCCCTTACCTGGTACCTGTCCCTGTAACCTGTCCTCTTACCTGGTACCTGTCCCTTTAACCTGTCCCCTTACCTGGTACCTGTCTTTGTAACCTGTCCCCGTCCCTGTAACCTGTCCCCTTACCTGGTACCTGTCCCCTTACCTGGTACCTGTCCCTGTTACCTGTCCCCTTACCTGGTACCTGTCCCTGTCCCTGTTACCTGTCCCCTTACCTGGTACCTGTCCCTGTAACCTGTCCCTTTACCTGGTACCTGTCCCTGTAACCTGTCCCCTTACCTGGTACCTGTCCCTGTAACCTGTCCCCGTACCTGGCACCTGCCCCTGTATCCTGTCCCCGTACCTGGCACCTGTCCCTGTAATCTCTCCCCGTAACTGGCACCTGTCCCTGTAACCTCTCCCCGTACCTGGCACCTGTCCCTGTAACCTGTCCCCTTACATGGTACCTGTCCCTGTAATCTGTCCCCTTACCTGGTACCTTTCCCTGTAACCTGTCCCCTTACCTGGTACCTGAACCTATAACCTGTCCCCTTACCTGGTACCTGTCCCTGTAACCTGTCCCCTTACCTGGTACCTTTCCCTGTAACCTGTCCCCTTACCTGGTACCTGTCCCTGTAACCTGTCCCCTTACCTGGTACCTGTCCATGTAACCTGTCCCCTTACCTGGTACCTGTCCATGTAACCTGTCCCCTTACCTGGTACCTGTCCCTATAACCTGTCCCGTTACCTGGTACCTGTCCCTGTGACCTGTCCCCTTACCTGGTAACTGTCCCTGTGACCTGTCCCCTTACCTGGTACCTGTCCCTGTATCCTGTCCCCTTACCCGGTACCTGTCCGCTTACCTGGTACCTGTCCCTGTAACCTGTCCCCTTACCTGGTACCTGTCCCTGTAACCTGTCCCCTTACCTGGTACCTGTCCCTGTAACCTGTCCCCTTACCTGGTACCTGTCCCTGTAACCTGTCCCCTTACCTGGTACCTGTCCCTGTAACCTGTTCCCTTACCTGGTACCTGTCCCTGTAACCTGTCCTTTTACCTGGTACCTGTCCCCTTACCTGGTACCTGTCCCTGTAACCTGTCCCCTTACCTGGTACCTGTCCCGTATAACCTGTCCCCTTACCTGGTACCTGTCCCTGTAACCTGCCCCTTACCTGGTACCTGTCCCTGTAACCTGTCCCCTTACCTGGTACCTGTCCCTGTAACCTGTCCCCTTACCTGGTACCTGTCCCTGTAACCTGTCCTCTTACCTGGTACCTGTCCCTTTAACCTGTCCCCTTACCTGGTACTTGTCACTGTAACCTGTCCCCGTCCCTGTAACCTGTCCCCTTACCTGGTACCTGTCCCCTTACCTGGTACCTGTCCCTGTTACCTGTCCCCTTACCTGGTACCTGTCCCTGTTACCTGTCCCCTTACCTGGTACCTGTCCCTGTAACCTGTCCCTTTACCTGGTACCTGTCCCTGTAACCTGTCCCCTTACCTGGTACCTGTCCCTGTAACCTCTCCCCGTAACTGGCACCTGTCCCTGTAACCTCTCCCCGTACCTGGCACCTGTCCCTGTATCCTGTCCCCGTAACTGGCACCTGTCCCTGTAACCTGTCCCCTTACCTGGTACCTTTCCCTGTAACCTGTCCCCTTACCTGGTACCTTTCCCTGTAACCTGTCCCCTTACCTGGTACCTGAACCTATAACCTGTCCCCTTACCTGGTACCTGTCCCTGTAACCTGTCCCCTTACCTGGTACCTGTCCCTGTAACCTGTCCCCGTCCCTGTAACCTGTCCCCTTACCTGGTACCTGTCCCTGGTACCTGTCCCTGTAACCTGTCCCTGTAACCTGTCCCCGTACCTGGCACCTGTCCCTGTAACCTGTCCCCTTACCTGGTACCTGTCCCTATAATGTCACCTTTTCCTCTTACAAGGACAATCATTGTGTTTTCTTTTGCTCAGCTCACGTTGTACCTGAAGATGGAGGACAAGTTACACAGACACCTGAGCTGTGACCTGCTGCCTAGTAAGTGCCCGACAGTAACCAACGGTACATACACCATAGTACAGTAATAACAGGACAGGTTATCTCCCCCTCCAGTGCTCATAACGGGGAATACCGCGTAACACCGACGGTATATACACCATAGTACAGTAATAACAGGACAGGTTATCTCCCCCTCCAGTGCTCATAACGGGGAATACCGAGTAACACCAACTGTATATACACCATAGTACAGTAATAACAGGACAGGTTATCTCCCCCTCCAGTGCACATAATGGGGAGTACTGCGTAACACCGACGGTATATACACCATAGTACAGTAATAACAGGACGGGTTATCTCCCCCTCCAGTGCTCATAACGGGGAATACCGAGTAACACCAACGGTATATACACCATAGTACAGTAATAACAGGACAGGTTATCTCCCCCTCCAGTGCTCATAACGGGGAATACCGAGTAACACCGACAGTATATACACCATAGTACAGTAATAACAGGACAGGTTATCTCCCCCTCCAGTGCTGATAACGGGGAATACCGCGTAACACCGACGGTATATACACCATAGTACAGTAATAACAGGACAGGTTATCTCCCCCTCCAGTGCACATAACAGGGAATACCACGTAACACCGACGGTATATACACCATAGTACAGTAATAACAGGACAGGTTATCTCCCCCTCCAGTGCACATAACAGGGAATACCGCGTAACACCAACGGTATATACACCATAGTACAGTAATAACAGGACAGGTTATCTCCCCCTCCAGTGCTCATAACGGGGAATACCGAGTAACACCAACTGTATATACACCATAGTACAGTAATAACAGGACAGGTTATCTCCCCCTCCAGTGCACATAATGGGGAGTACTGCGTAACACCAACGGTATATACACCATAGTACAGTAATAACAGGACGGGTTATCTCCCCCTCCAGTGCTCATAACAGGGAATACCGAGTAACACCAACGGTATATACACCATAGTACAGTAATAACAGGACAGGTTATCTCCCCCTCCAGTGCTCATAACGGGGAATACCGAGTAACACCGACAGTATATACACCATAGTACAGTAATAACAGGACAGGTTATCTCCCCCTCCAGTGCTGATAACGGGGAATACCGCGTAACACCGACGGTATATACACCATAGTACAGTAATAACAGGACAGGTTATCTCCCCCTCCAGTGCACATAACAGGGAATACCACGTAACACCGACGGTATATACACCATAGTACAGTAATAACAGGACAGGTTATCTCCCCCTCCAGTGCACATAACAGGGAATACCGCGTAACACCAACGGTATATACACCATAGTACAGTAATAACAGGACAGGTTATCTCCCCCTCCAGTGCACATAACGGGGAATACCGAGTAACACCAACGGTATATACACCATAGTACAGTAATAACAGGACAGGTTATCTCCCTCTCCAGTGCACATAACGGGGAATACCGAGTAACATCAACGGTATATACACCATAGTACAGTAATAACAGGACAGGTTATCTCCTGCTCCAGTGCACATAACGGGGAATACCGAGTAACACCGACGGTATATACACCATAGTACAGTAATAACAGGACAGGTTATCTACCCCTCCAGTGCTCATAACAGGGAATACCACATAACACCAACGGTATATACACCATAGTACAGTAATAACAGGACAGGTTATCTCCCCCTCCAGTGCACATAACGGGGAGTACCGCGTAACACCAACGGTATATACACCATAGTACAGTAATAACAGGACCGGTTATCTCCCCCTCCAGTGCTGATAACGGGGAATACCACGTAACACCAACGGTATATACACCATAGTACAGTAATAACAGGACAGGTTATCTCCCCCTCCAGTGCACATAACGGGGAGTACCGCGTAACACCAACGGTATATACACCATAGTACAGTAATAACAGGACCGGTTATCTCCCCCTCCAGTGCTGATAACGGGGAATACCACGTAACACCAACGGTATATACACCATAGTACAGTAATAACAGGACAGGTTATCTCCCCCTCCAGTGCACATAACGGGGAGTACCGCGTAACACCAACGGTATATACACCATAGTACAGTAATAACAGGACCGGTTATCTCCCCCTCCAGTGCTGATAACGGGGAATACCACGTAACACCGACGGTATATACACCATAGTACAGTAATAACAGGACAGGTTATCTCCCCCTCCAGTGCTCATAACGGGGAATACCGCGTAACACCGACGGTATATACACCATAGTACAGTAATAACAGGACAGGTTATCTCCCCCTCCAGTGCTCATAACAGGGAATACCGTGTAACACCAACGGTATATACACCATAGTACAGTAATAACAGGACAGGTTATCTCCCCCTCCAGTGCTCATAACAGGGAATACCACATAACACCAACGGTATATACACCATAGTACAGTAATAACAGGACAGGTTATCTCCCCCTCCAGTGCTCATAACGGGGAATACCGCGTAACACCGACGGTATATACACCATAGTACAGTAATAACAGGACAGGTTATCTCCCCCTCCAGTGCTCATAACGGGGAATACCGCGTAACACCGACGGTATATACACCATAGTACAGTAATAACAGGACAGGTTATCTCCCCCTCCAGTGCACATAACGGGGAATACCACGTAACACCAACGGTGTATACACCATAGTACAGTAATAACAGGACAGGATATCTCCCCCTCCAGTGCTCATAACGGGGAATACCGCGTAACACCGACGGTATATACACCATAGTACATTAATAACAGGACAGGTTATCTCCCCCTCCAGTGATCATAACGGGGAATACCGAGTAACACCGACGGTATATACACCATAGTACAGTAATAACAGGACAGGTTATCTCCCCCTCCAGTGCTCATAACGGGGAATACCGAGTAACACCGACGGTATATACACCATAGTACAGTAATAACAGGACAGGTTATCTCCCCCTCCAGTGCTCATAACGGGGAATACCACATAACACCAACGGTATATACACCATAGTACAGTAATAACAGGACAGGTTATCTCCTGCTCCAGTGCACATAACGGGGAATACCGAGTAACACCGACGGTATATACACCATAGTACAGTAATAACAGGACAGGTTATCTCCCCCTCCAGTGCTCATAACAGGGAATACCACATAACACCAACGGTATATACACCATAGTACAGTAATAACAGGACAGGTTATCTCCCCCTCCAGTGCACATAACGGGGAGTACCGCGTAACACCAACGGTATATACACCATAGTACAGTAATAACAGGACCGGTTATCTCCCCCTCCAGTGCTGATAACGGGGAATACCACGTAACACCAACGGTATATACACCATAGTACAGTAATAACAGGACAGGTTATCTCCCCCTCCAGTGCACATAACGGGGAGTACCGCGTAACACCAACGGTATATACACCATAGTACAGTAATAACAGGACCGGTTATCTCCCCCTCCAGTGCTGATAACGGGGAATACCACGTAACACCAACGGTATATACACCATAGTACAGTAATAACAGGACAGGATATCTCCCCCTCCAGTGCTCATAACGGGGAATACCACGTAACACCAACGGTATATACACCATAGTACAGTAATAACAGGACAGGTTATCTCCCCCTCCAGTGCTCATAACGGGGAATACCGAGTAACACCGACGGTATATACACCATAGTACAGTAATAACAGGACAGGTTATCTCCCCCTCCAGTGCACATAACGGGGAATACCGCGTAACACCGACGGTATATACACCATAGTACAGTAATAACAGGACAGGTTATCTCCCCCTCCAGTGCTCATAACAGGGAATACCACATAACACCAACGGTATATACACCATAGTACAGTAATAACAGGACAGGTTATCTCCCCCTCCAGTGCTCATAACGGGGAATATCGCGTAACACCGACGGTATATACACCATAGTACAGTAATAACAGGACAGGTTATCTCCCCCTCCAGTGCTCATAACAGGGAATACCACATAACACCAACGGTATATACACCATAGTACAGTAATAACAGGACAGGTTATCTCCCCCTCCAGTGCTCATAACGGGGAATACCGAGTAACACCGACGGTATATACACCATAGTACAGTAATAACAGGACAGGTTATCTCCCCCTCCAGTGCTTATAACGGGGAATACCGCGTAACACCGACGGTATATACACCATAGTACAGTAATAACAGGACAGGTTATCTCCCCCTCCAGTGCTCATAACGGGGAATACCGAGTAACACCAACTGTATATACACCATAGTACAGTAATAACAGGACAGGTTATCTCCCCCTCCAGTGCTCATAACAGGGAATACCACATAACACCAACGGTATATACACCATAGTACAGTAATAACAGGACAGGTTATCTCCCCCTCCAGTGCACATAACGGGGAATACCGCGTAACACCAACGGTATATACACCATAGTACAGTAATAACAGGACCGGTTATCTCCCCTCCAGTGCTCATAACGGGGAATACCGAGTAACACCGACGGTATATACACCATAGTACAGTAATAACAGGACAGGTTATCTCCCCCTCCAGTGCACATAACGGGGAATACCGCGTAACACCAACGGTATATACACCATAGTACAATAATAACAGGACAGGTTATCTCCCCCTCCAGTGCTCATAACGGGGAATATCGCGTAACACCGACGGTATATACACCATAGTACAGTAATAACAGGACAGGTTATCTCCCCCTCCAGTGCTCATAACGGGGAATATCGCGTAACACCGACGGTATATACACCATAGTACAGTAATAACAGGACAGGATATCTCCCCCTCCAGTGCTCATAACGGGGAATACCACATAACACCAACGGTATATACACCATAGTACAGTAATAACAGGACAGGTTATCTCCCCCTCCAGTGCTCATAACAGGGAATACCGCGTAACACCAACGGTATATACACCACAGTACAGTAATAACAGGACAGTTTATCTCCCCCTGCAGTGCTCATAACGGGGAATACCGCGTAACACCGACGGTATATACACCATAGTACAGTAATAACAGGACCGGTTATCTCCCCTCCAGTGCACATAACGGGGAATACCGCGTAACACCGACGGTATATACACCATAGTACAGTAATAACAGGACAGGTTATCTCCCCCTGCAGTGCTCATAACGGGGAATACCCCGTAACACCGACGATATATACACCATAGTACAGTAATAACAGGACAGGTTATCTCCCCCTCCAGTGCTCATAACAGGGAATACCACGTAACACCAACGGTATATACACCACAGTACAGTAATAACAGGACAGGTTATCTCCCCCTCCAGTGCACATAACGGGGAATACCACATAACACCAACGGTATATACACCACAGTACAGTAATAACAGGACAGGTTATCTCCCCCTGCAGTGCTCATAACGGGGAATACCCCGTAACACCGACGGTATATACACCATAGTACAGTAATAACAGGACAGGTTATCTCCCCCTGCAGTGCTCATAACAGGGAATACCACGTAAAACCAAGGGTAAATAGACCACAGTACAGTATTAACAGGACAGGTTATCTCTCAATCCAGTGCTGATAACGGGGAATACCGTGTAACACCAACGGTAAATACACCATAGTACAGTATTAACAGGACAGGTTATCTCCCCCTCCAGTGCACATAACAGGGAATACCGAGTAACACCGACGGTATATACACCATAGTACAGTAATAACAGGACAGGTTATCTCCCCCTCCAGTGCTCATAACAGGGAATACCACGTAAAACCAAGGGTAAATAGACCACAGTACAGTAATAACAGGACAGGTTATCTCCCCCTCCAGTGCACATAACGGGGAATACCGCGTAACACCAACGGTATATACACCATAGTACAGTAATAACAGGACGGTTATCTCCCCCTCCAGTGCTCATAACGGGGAATACCGAGTAACACCAACTGTATATACACCATAGTACAGTAATAACAGGACAGGTTATCTCCCCCTCCAGTGCTCATAACGGGGAATACCACATAACACCAACGGTATATACACCATAGTACAGTAATAACAGGACAGGTTATCTCCTGCTCCAGTGCACATAACGGGGAATACCGAGTAACACCGACGGTATATACACCATAGTACAGTAATAACAGGACAGGTTATCTCCCCCTCCAGTGCTCATAACAGGGAATACCACATAACACCAACGGTATATACACCATAGTACAGTAATAACAGGACAGGTTATCTCCCCCTCCAGTGCACATAACGGGGAGTACCGCGTAACACCAACGGTATATACACCATAGTACAGTAATAACAGGACCGGTTATCTCCCCCTCCAGTGCTGATAACGGGGAATACCACGTAACACCAACGGTATATACACCATAGTACAGTAATAACAGGACAGGTTATCTCCCCCTCCAGTGCACATAACGGGGAGTACCGCGTAACACCAACGGTATATACACCATAGTACAGTAATAACAGGACCGGTTATCTCCCCCTCCAGTGCTGATAACGGGGAATACCACGTAACACCAACGGTATATACACCATAGTACAGTAATAACAGGACAGGATATCTCCCCCTCCAGTGCTCATAACGGGGAATACCACGTAACACCAACGGTATATACACCATAGTACAGTAATAACAGGACAGGTTATCTCCCCCTCCAGTGCTCATAACGGGGAATACCGAGTAACACCGACGGTATATACACCATAGTACAGTAATAACAGGACAGGTTATCTCCCCCTCCAGTGCACATAACGGGGAATACCGCGTAACACCGACGGTATATACACCATAGTACAGTAATAACAGGACAGGTTATCTCCCCCTCCAGTGCTCATAACAGGGAATACCACATAACACCAACGGTATATACACCATAGTACAGTAATAACAGGACAGGTTATCTCCCCCTCCAGTGCTCATAACGGGGAATATCGCGTAACACCGACGGTATATACACCATAGTACAGTAATAACAGGACAGGTTATCTCCCCCTCCAGTGCTCATAACAGGGAATACCACATAACACCAACGGTATATACACCATAGTACAGTAATAACAGGACAGGTTATCTCCCCCTCCAGTGCTCATAACGGGGAATACCGAGTAACACCGACGGTATATACACCATAGTACAGTAATAACAGGACAGGTTATCTCCCCCTCCAGTGCTTATAACGGGGAATACCGCGTAACACCGACGGTATATACACCATAGTACAGTAATAACAGGACAGGTTATCTCCCCCTCCAGTGCTCATAACGGGGAATACCGAGTAACACCAACTGTATATACACCATAGTACAGTAATAACAGGACAGGTTATCTCCCCCTCCAGTGCTCATAACAGGGAATACCACATAACACCAACGGTATATACACCATAGTACAGTAATAACAGGACAGGTTATCTCCCCCTCCAGTGCACATAACGGGGAATACCGCGTAACACCAACGGTATATACACCATAGTACAGTAATAACAGGACCGGTTATCTCCCCTCCAGTGCTCATAACGGGGAATACCGAGTAACACCGACGGTATATACACCATAGTACAGTAATAACAGGACAGGTTATCTCCCCCTCCAGTGCACATAACGGGGAATACCGCGTAACACCAACGGTATATACACCATAGTACAATAATAACAGGACAGGTTATCTCCCCCTCCAGTGCTCATAACGGGGAATATCGCGTAACACCGACGGTATATACACCATAGTACAGTAATAACAGGACAGGTTATCTCCCCCTCCAGTGCTCATAACGGGGAATATCGCGTAACACCGACGGTATATACACCATAGTACAGTAATAACAGGACAGGATATCTCCCCCTCCAGTGCTCATAACGGGGAATACCACATAACACCAACGGTATATACACCATAGTACAGTAATAACAGGACAGGTTATCTCCCCCTCCAGTGCTCATAACAGGGAATACCGCGTAACACCAACGGTATATACACCACAGTACAGTAATAACAGGACAGGTTATCTCCCCCTGCAGTGCTCATAACGGGGAATACCGCGTAACACCGACGGTATATACACCATAGTACAGTAATAACAGGACCGGTTATCTCCCCTCCAGTGCACATAACGGGGAATACCGCGTAACACCGACGGTATATACACCATAGTACAGTAATAACAGGACAGGTTATCTCCCCCTGCAGTGCTCATAACGGGGAATACCCCGTAACACCGACGATATATACACCATAGTACAGTAATAACAGGACAGGTTATCTCCCCCTCCAGTGCTCATAACAGGGAATACCACGTAACACCAACGGTATATACACCACAGTACAGTAATAACAGGACAGGTTATCTCCCCCTGCAGTGCTCATAACGGGGAATACCCCGTAACACCGACGGTATATACACCATAGTACAGTAATAACAGGACAGGTTATCTCCCCCTCCAGTGCTCATAACAGGGAATACCACGTAAAACCAAGGGTAAATAGACCACAGTACAGTATTAACAGGACAGGTTATCTCTCAATCCAGTGCTGATAACGGGGAATACCGTGTAACACCAACGGTAAATACACCATAGTACAGTATTAACAGGACAGGTTATCTCCCCCTCCAGTGCTTATATAGGGGAATACCCCGTAACACCAACGGTATATACACCATAGTACAGTAATAACAGGACAGGTTATCTCCCCCTCCAGTGCACATAACGGGGAATACCGCGTAACACCAACGGTATATACACCATAGTACAGTAATAACAGGACACACACTGGGGGGGGAGGGGCAGGTGACCTCCTCTCTATAGCCAATGCTGTTACGTTACACACACTGGGGGTGGGGGGCAGGTGACCCGCTCACTATAGCCAATGCTGTTACGTTACACACACTGGGGGGAGGGGGTCAGGTGACCCCACTCTCTATAGCCGATGCTGTTACGTTACACACACTGGGGGGGCAGGTGACCCCCTCTCTATAGCCGATGCTGTTACGTTACACACACTAGGGGGGGCAGGTGATCCGCTCTCTATAGCCGATGCTGTTACGTTACACACACTGGGGGGGGGGGGAGCAGGTGACCCCCTCTCTGTAACTGATGCTGTTACGTTACACACACTGGGGGGGGGGGGCGGGGGGGAGCAGGTTACCCGTTCTCTATAGCCGATGCTGTTACGTTACACACACTGGGGGGGGGGGGGGGGGTGGAGGTTACCCCGCTCTCTATAGCCAATGCTGTTACGTTACACACAGTGTGGGGGGGAGGTGACCCCGCTCTCTGTAGCCGATGCTGTTACGTTACACACACTGGGGGGGGGGGGGCAGGTGACCTCCTCTCTATAGCCGATGCTGTTATGTTACACACTGGGGGGGGGGGAGGGGGCAGGTGACCCCGCTCTCTGTGGCCGATGCTGTTACGTTACACACACTGGGGGGGGGGGGGGGGGGCAGGTGACCCCGCTCTCTATAGCTGATGCTGTTATGTTACACACATGGCAGGTGACCTCCTCTCTATAGCCGATGCTGTTACGTTACACACACTGGGGGGGCAGGTGACCTCCTCTCTATAGCCGATGCTGTTCCGTTACACACACTGGGGGGGGGGGGGGGGCAGGTGACCCCCTCTCTATAGCCGATGCTGTTACGTTACACACACTGGGGGGGGAGGCAGGTGACCCCCTCTCTGTAGCCGATGCTGTTACGTTACACACACTGGAGGGGCAGGTGACCCCCTCTCTGTAGCCGATGCTGTTACGTTACACACACTGGGGGGGGGGGGGGGGGAGGGGCAGATGACCCCCTCTCTGAAGCTGATGCTGTTATGTTACACACACGGGGGGGGGGGAGGTAACCCGCCCTCTATAGCCGATGCTGTTACGTTACACACACTGGGGGGGAGGGGGGCAGGTGACCCCGCTCTCTATAGCCGATGCTGTTATGTTACACACAGTGTGTGTGTGTGGGGGGGGCAGGTGACCCCGCTCTCTGTAGCTGATGCTGTTACGTTACACACACTGGGTGGGGGGCAGGTGACCCCTCTCTCTATAGCTGATGCTGTTATGTTACACACACTGGGAGGGAGGCAGGTGACCCCGCTCTCTATAGCTAATGCTGTTATGTCACACACACTGGGGGGGGGGGGCAGGTGACCCCGCTCTCTGCAGCCGATGCTGTTAGTAGTTAGTTGTAGACTGTGCTGGGAACTGAATGATCCTCTTACTTTTCTGCAGGTGAGAGTTCTCAGACGCTTGCCTCCGAGCTAGTGCATTACGGCTTCATCAGCGAGGTGAGTATTCTCTGACGGATCCCTTATGTTTCTGCCGGGTACCAGAATCTACACTGGGTCATTGCCACGGCCTCCTCATCACCCACTTCGGGCTCCTCAGATGGCGTCACACAGCCCAGCTCTTGTGTCCCCATGAATGGTTATAACAAGGTACAGGTGGGAGACAGTCTTCACAGGAAGAGGAGCAACGGAACACGAGGACATGCACTGACACTAGAGGGAGGAAGGTACAGGTGGGAGACATTCTTCACAGGAAGAGGAGCAGCAGAACACGAGGACATGCACTGACACTAGGGGGAGGAAGGTACAGGTGGGAGACATTCTTCACAGGAAGAGGAGCAGCAGAACACGAGGACATGCACTGACACTAGGGGGAGGAAGGTACAGGTGGGAGACATTAGTCACAGGAAGAGGAGCAGCAGAACACGAGGACATGCACTGACACTGGGGGAGGAAGGTACAGGTGGGAGACATTAGTCACAGGAAGAGGAGCAGCAGAACACAAGGACATGCACTGACACTAGAGGGAGGAAGGTACAGGTGGGAGACATTAGTCACAGGAAGAGGAGCAGCAGAACACGAGGACATGCACTGACACGGGGGGGAGGAAGGTACAGGTGGGAGACATTCGTCACAGGAAGAGGAGCAGCAGAACATGAGGACATGCACTGACACTAGAGGGGGGAAGGTACAGGTGGGAGACATTCTTCACAGGAAGAGGAGCAGCAGAACACGAGGACATGCACTGACACTAGAGGGAGGAAGGTACAGGTGGGAGACATTAGTCACAGGAAGAGGAGCAGCAGAACACGAGGACATGTACTGACACTAGAGGGAGGAAGGTACAGGTGGGAGACATTCTTCACAGGAAGAGGAGCAGCAGAACACGAGGACATGCACTGACACTGGGGGGAGGAAGGTACAGGTGGGAGACATTAGTCACAGGAAGAGGAGCAGCAGAACAGGAGGACCTGCACTGACACTAGGGGGAGGAAGGTACAGGTGGGAGACATTCTTCACAGGAAGAGGAGCAGCATAACACGAGGACATGCACTGACACTGGGGGGAGGAAGGTACAGGTGGGAGACATTCGTCACAGGAAGAGGAGCAGCAGAACACGAGGACATGCACTGACACTAGAGGGAGGAAGGTACAGGTGGGAGACATTAGTCACAGGAAGAGGAGCAGCAGAACACGAGGACATGCACTGACACTGGGGGGAGGAAGGTACAGGTGGGAGACATTCTTCACAGGAAGAGGAGCAGCAGAACACGAGGACATGCACTGACACTAGAGGGAGGAAGGTACAGGTGGGAGACATTCTTCACAGGAAGAGGAGCAGCAGAACACGAGGACATGCACTGACACTAGGGGGAGGAAGGTACAGGTGGGAGACATTAGTCACAGGAAGAGGAGCAGCAGAACACAAGGACATGCACTGACACTGGGGGAGGAAGGTACAGGTGGGAGACATTAGTCACAGGAAGAGGAGCAGCAGAACACGAGGACATGCACTGACACTGGGGGAGGAAGGTACAGGTGGGAGACATTAGTCACAGGAAGAGGAGCAGCAGAACACAAGGACATGCACTGACACTAAAGGGAGGAAGGTACAGGTGGGAGACATTAGTCACAGGAAGAGGAGCAGCAGAACACGAGGACATGCACTGACACGGGGGGGAGGAAGGTACAGGTGGGAGACATTCGTCACAGTAAGAGGAGCAGCAGAACACAAGGACATGCACTGACACTAGAGGGGGGAAGGTACAGGTGGGAGACATTCTTCACAGGAAGAGGAGCAGCAGAACACGAGGACATGCACTGACACTAGAGGGAGGAAGGTACAGGTGGGAGACATTAGTCACAGGAAGAGGAGCAGCAGAACACGAGGACATGTACTGACACTAGAGGGAGGAAGGTACAGGTGGGAGACATTCGTCACAGAAAGAGGAGCAGCAGAACACGAGGACATGCACTGACACTAGAGGGAGGAAGGTACAGGTGGGAGACATTAGTCACAGGAAGAGGAGCAGCAGAACACGAGGACATGCACTGACACTAGGGGGAGAAAGATTCAGGGGAAATGTGAGGAAGAATTACTTCACAGAAAGAGTAGTAGATAAGTGGAATAGCCTCCCATCAGAGGTGGTAGACGCAAATACAGTAGTACAATGTAAACATGCTTGGGATAGGCATAGTGATATCCTTACACAGAAATAAGGATCAAATATGGTTTGAGGTAACCTGTTTATAAAAGGACAGACTAGATGGGCGAAGTGGTTCTTATCTGCCATCACATCCTATGTTTCTATGTACATTCTTTTACATCATAAAGTTCTAGGGCTGACTTTAATGGTGTTCCATCTTTGTTTTCGCCAGGATGACTGCCAGAAGATGTCCAACTTCCTGGAGGATGCCCTACACACACAGCGCCACCCCATCAACTGATGTGGCGGAGGCACCAGTTAGATGTCAGACTAAGGCAGCGGGGGGCGCTTGTGAGTGGGACAGGCCTGGAATGTCCCAGGGCCAAAGTTGTCATGTGCAAGGATGCATCTGAGAGGAGGAGGCTAGTCCTGAATCCAGCCTGGAGGAGCTCCTGCAGATAGGACTGTGGCTTAGGAGAATCCCTGGCTTCAGCAGTCAGGAAACAGTCTGCACTGAAGGAGTAACCTCCTTCCTGACCACGTTGTGTCACACGTCCATTGGCAATCCCAGGGACTAATTGTGCAATCTCTCGGTACACAGTCCGGGCTTACCAAACCCACAAATATCCTTGTGTGTCCTACTAAACTGACTGTCCAGAACTCACTGCTGGAGAATACTTATATCTGCAATAATGAAGACTGAGATGCTCTAGGGTGAGCTTCAGGATTGGTGGTAGATTTAACTATGGTGCTAATTGCAAAGTTGAGTCCTTCTGTGGCAATTGCGTTGCGTCCCAGTCTTATGTGTCAACGTAGATTACATATACTAAAATGCAGGTCCATCAAAAAAGAAATCCTAGAGAAACTGGGTGTAGAGGAGCGATGACATTGCAACAATGAGCATGAACGATGTATTGTAAATTGATGTGGAACACTTAGCAACAGGGTGAAGATTAAAGGTGTCGATAAAACACTAAGCGGGGGTGCAGTACTTTAAGGATGGTGGTGTTGGTGTAACTGAGAAGGAAAGCTGAGGATCAAAGGTCATTGTGAATCTCTGAGCAGGAGGGCATGAAGTAAGGGCAGTGGTGAACCATGAGCAGGAGGGCATGGAGTAAGGGCATTGGTGAACTCTGAGCAGGAGGGCATGGAGTAAGGGCAGTGGTGAACTCTGAGCAGGAGGGCATGGAGTAAGGGCAGTGGTGAACTCTGAGCAGGAGGGCATGGAGTAAGGGCAGTGGTGAATCTCTGAGCAGGAGGGCATGAAGTAAGAGCAGTGGTGAACTCTGAGTAGGAGGGTATGGAGTAAGGGGTGTAGTGGAACTCTGAGCAGGAGGGCATGGAGTAAGGGCCGTGGTGGGATTGAGCAGAAGGCATGTGGAGTAAGGGTCGTGGTGGAACTCTGAGCCTGACGAATCTGGAGTAAGGGTTGAGTTGGATCTCTGAGCAGGAGGGCATGGAGTAAGGGGTGTAGTGGAACTCTGAGCATGAGGGATGTAGAGTAAGGGCAGTGGTGAACTCTGAGCAGGAGGGATGCGGAGTAAGGGGAGTAGTGGAACTCTGAGCAGGAGGGATGTGGAGTAAGGGGAGTAGTGGAACTCTGAGCAGGAGGGATGTGGAATAAGGGGAGTAGTGGAACTCTGAGCAGGAGGGATGTGGAATAAGGGGAGTAGTGGAACTCTGAGCAGGAGGGATGTGGAGTATGGGTGGTTGTCAGGAGCATAACCAGAACTTTGCAGGCCCCATAGAAACATATTGAAGGGAACCCTGTTCCAATGCTTATTGAGAGACACCTCTTCAGGGCAGTTATTAATTATTAATATTAGTAGTGCCCTAGTTCATGTTATGCCCCATAGTAGTGCCCCAGTTCATGTTATGCCCCATAGTAGTGCCCCAGTTCATGTTATGCCCCATAGTAGTGCCCCAGTTCATGTTATGCCCCATAGTAGTGCCCCAGTTCATGTTATGCCCCATAGTAGTGCCCTAGTTCATGTTATGCCCCATAGTAGTGCCCCAGTTCATGTTATGCCCCATAGTAGTGCCCTAGTTCATGTTATGCCCCATAGTAGTGCCCCAGTTCATGTTATGCTCCATAGTAGTGCCCTAGTTCATGTTATGCCCCATAGTAGTTCCCCAGTTCATGTTATGCCCCATAGTAGTGCCCCAGTTCATGTTATGCCCCATAGTAGTGCCCTAGTTCATGTTATGCCCCATAGTAGTGCCCTTGTTCATGTTATGCCCCATAGTAGTGCTCTAGTTCATGTTATGCCCCATAGTAGTGCCCTAGTTCATGTTATGCTACATTGTAGGGCTGCCAGTACTCATTATGCTACACAGTAACCCCAAATCACATTATGGCATACCATGTCCATGGTTCATATTATGTCATTCTGTAGTGCCCTAGTTTATTGTATGCCACACTATAGTGCCTCCATTTCATATTGTGCCACATTAAAGTGCCTCAGTCTTTACTATGTAACTTTATAGTGCCCTCAACATTACAATGAGTAGATGAGACCATGACACATTACAGTGGCCTCCAGCTCATATTGTGCCACATTACAGTGCCCTCCAGCTCATATTGTGCCACATTACAGTGGCCTCCAGCTCATATTGTGCCACATTACAGTGGCCTCCAGCTCATATTGTGCCACATTACAGTGGCCTCCAGCTCATATTGTGCCACATTACAGTGCCCTGCAGCTCATATTGTGCCACATTACAGTGCCCTCCAGCTCATATTGTGCCACATTACAGTGGCCTCCTGCTCATATTGTGCCACATTACAGTGCCCTCCAGTTCATATTGTGCCACATTACAGTGCCCTCCAGTTCATATTGTGCCCCATTACAGTGGCCTTCAGCTCATACTGTGCCACATTACGGTGCCCTCCAGCTCATATTGTGCCACATTCCGATGGCCTCCAGTTCATTTTGTGCCACATTACAGTGCCCTCCAGCTCATATTGTGCCACATTACGGTGCCCTCCAGTTTATATTGTGCCATATTAAAGTGCCTTAGTCCTTACTATGTAACTTTATAGTGCCCTCAACATTACAATGAGTAGATGAGATGACACATTAAAGTGGCCTCCAGCTCATACTATGCCACGTTACAGTGGCCTCCAGCTCATACTATGCCACATTACAGTGGCCTTCAGCTCATACTGTGCCACGTTACAGTGGCCTCCAGCTCATATTGTGCCACATTACAGTGGCCTTCAGCTCATACTGTGCCACATTACAGTGGCCTCCAGCTCATACTATGCCACATTGCAGTGGCCTCCAGCTCATACTATGCCACATTGCAGTGGCCTCCAGCTCATATTGTGCCAGATTACAGTGGCCTCCAGCTCATACTATGCCACATTGCAGTGGCCCCTTACCATTCTAACAACCACTACACACTCCTCTCACTGCCAATGTAATATCACACAGACCAGGCCGGGCGAAGGATCAGACCCAGCTGCTTTGCAGGAAAATCTGGGAAATTGGTATGCAACTTTATAATCTGTGTCCAGGCCTCCTAAGCCTCTAGGCCCCATAGCAATGCCTCTCCCCCCTTGCACCCACTGTTGTTACGCCCAGAAGGTGGGGTGAAGTGAAAGGCGGCTGGTGGAACAGTGAGAACAATTAGTAGACAGTGAGGGAGCGACCAGCGGCATTGTGGGTACCCGGGAACAGAGGCTCATAGTGCCATGTGCTGCTCTCTGCCAACAGCTTTGTGCTTTGTGTGATTGTGAGAAATGTAAACATCCAGCACCGGACATACGAGACTGTGAATGCTCTTTTGTACATGACCTGCCCGTACCGCACACACCTCTGTTCTACCAGTACACGCACACACTGGTCACGTATGTAGGCAGCTTCATGGTCTGCAGCTCTGTGTCACATGGAACATGTATCTGTATGTAGGACCCATCACATCCCTGCACATTGATGATCAGAGCTTTTGGGGCGGAGGTGAATGATCCGAATAACAGTCATCTTCCATTTCCGAAACCTATACACACATGAATCTACTGCTGGGTCACCACAGACTCCACCCATGATTGGTCCCGCCCTCAACTCCGGTCAGCCCCACCCTCTTTTCTGTTATGCTCCTCACAGCCGCCACCATGCTCTGCGTTGTGATTCCGGCATGTTGGGCAGAGTTCATGTCTGTGCGCAATGGCCGATTATCACGCAACAGAGAGATTATCGGCAAATTGCGCATGTGCTGTGATCTCAATGTGCGTGTCTGGTGCTGCTACGATCCCGCTCCCACTGAGAATCTGAATGACAGGAAGCGCCCGAGTACAAGGGAAGGGTTGGGAAAACGCAGATGTGTCATATTATATATATTAAAGCCTGCGTTTGCTCACACATTTGTTGCCATGGAAGCTATGAAACATACATGTGTATATATATATATTTCTTACCAGCATCATTTCTCACCCGTGGACTGTCCACTGTCCGTGCTGCCTACTTGCCTGGGACCATTCTGTTGCTGTTGGTGAAGTTCCTTCCTGCCCATGATTACAGAAGATTATGAGCTTAATGGCCTTGTTCCTAGTGGCCTCCATCACTGGTGCCCTCCGTATTTCTTGGTGATACCCTTCTTGACCAATCTAAGAACAGCTTCTACTCTAGAAGATGAGGGTTGTTCTCAGATCCCATCTGCCATGGACTAAGGCCTTGTCCCAATCCCCTCTCCTATGTTCCTTGGCTATCTGTAAGGATGATATTGTTGCAGTATATAGTGGGGATGGGGGGGGGGGGGGTCCGAGAGTTGGGTAAGTGCTGAGGGTCCATATTACCATGTCTACACCTGAGATCCACTGAAGAAGCTCTTCTCTGCCACTGGTTTCCACCTGCATTTGTTATTCCCCAGAGACAAATAATTCTAGCACTCACCCTCAGAGCCCACGTCTTGCCTTCCTGTGACCTTATCACCACTTACTCTCCCTTAGATCTCTCTATAACCTCTGTCTCGCTTCCTCTGTAACGGCTGCCTTCAAAACTTCTCCCCTGATGAAACCAGCTACCCCAACTGTCCAAAATCCTCCACCAACCTTCAATGTATCAAGAGCTTTCTTAAAACCCACCTCTTCACTGAAGCCAATCTTTCTCCCACCTATTACTACACCCTCTGGTCACCACTAGCTACCAGTCCTTCCCACTAGCTCCTATTGTTTCCACATTGCCCTCATCCCCGGACAGAACTTCCTCTGCCTTCGTGCTCCTGTATCAGCCAACCTTATATGCCTGTGCTATGTTTTTGTTTTTAATGTGATATTTGCTTTATGTGTAATTTGTTATATTGATTGTTTGGAGATGCAGACTTTTGTGGCTCCTTATAAATAAACAGTGATGGAAACCTTCACCCCATCGCAAGCTATCATCTCTGACTCCTTACAGGTGACACCGTACCTCTGGGCTACCTGGCCAGTAGTGGCTGATGCTATTATTCTGTCGGTTCTGTCATCCTTCACCAATCATCCTATAGTCACTGATGTAGTCTACAGATGGAAAGTGCCACAGTCCTACTCACTTCTGCTGCTGGCCCCCTCAACCCATCCAGGAGTCCTAGCTTTACGGTGCTAGGGCTTCAACACTTGGAGGAAGTTAGGTAACAGCATCTCTTAGCCCCTTGCCCCTCATGGTGTACAGTAGATCCCAGAATCTGGAAAGACCTTCTTGATCTGGGGTCTTGAGACTTAGCACTACTATCCAATACCTGTAGCTTCACCAGGAACATCTCTCAATCTTGTGGATGCGACAATCTCTGCGGACGGGGAATGAGCTTTTGATGTAGTGCTCCTAAACCTTGCTCTGGGCCATAGGTTCCTCCATAATTGTCATGGTTCAGTTTCTTCTGCAATGAGTGAAGGAGGCGAGTGTCTTTGACTTTGAGGTCAATCAGCCTTTGCGGCCTCCTGGATTCAGCACCTTGTGTCATCTCAGACAGCAGTCTCTCCAATCATTGTTCATGTGCATAGGACCTCCAGATATTGGAATAGCCAAAGTCTAACCCTCCTCCTGGTCTCCAGCTGAAAGCTAGGTCTTCTCCTTCTCCCTCACCCCCCTCCTCCATCCAATCTGTAAGAAAATGGTCCTGCTAAAAAAAAAAAAGATACATATACTGTAGCTACTGTGCATGTCCAATTACCCGTTACCCCAGGGGATGGTGGGATATGTAGTTTGTTCACAGTATCCAATTCATGAATACTGTGTAAGGTCTGCCAGGGCTGCCTAATATCACACAACACACAGAGAACACGTTTCAGATGGCTCATCCTCTGGGACTGTACACAATCCTATATATAGTGAGAGCTGGGTATCCTGTCCGACCCATGCTGGGGGACATCTGAGGCCAGTTAGAGGGGGCGATGCTCAGGAAAGATAAAGAATACACAGATCGGCCTAGCACAGGAAGTAGCAGGAAACCAATGTTGTTATTTCAGTCGAATATGACGTTTTTGATGGTTTACATTACTTGGCTATTTCTGTAATAATACCGGGACATTCTCAGACCTTTCATCATACAGAAGTTATTTCATTCTTTATTCTCTCCAGCACAATAAAAGTCTCTTTATTTTAAATTCATACCATTTTTCTGGCAAAGCTGCAGCATGTTGCATGCCGTTAAATGGGCAATGCATTTTTCAGTGGGCACAAACTAACCATAGAGTATGCTGAGCTCACGTGAGTGGGTTGATCCCTTTGGAATGCATTGTCCGTTGAAACGGAGGGAAACCTTCATCACATCCTCGGTTTCCAATCTGGAGAGTGCCCGGGAGATGTTCCTGGTAATATTAAAAGTCCCCACTTGGTGGATGCCCGGTGCTGTACGCAGATTTGGGAGATGGCAGGTGGTAGCTGGAGGTCCATCCCCTAGGTATATTCCAACCATAGTAGTACCAGCTGGAAATGATCTGGCTACTTGACCTGAGGTTCTGAATGGCTTGAGGTCACCTGATTTGCCACCCTTGCTTCACCTCTAGTTACTATCCGGGACTGAATTAACCGTTTGACTGCTCTGGGGGTGTGATACGCCACGCCAGTGAGTCAGATGCTGAGCCGGTGGAGGCCTCGCGAGCAGTTCCATCTCCCTGCGCTATGGGCAACAGATAGGTGGCAGTCAGAGCCCGATGCATTTATAGGCATGGCCGGGCATTCTGCTTGGTGGGATGGGTGCAAGGTGCGATGTGATAGGTGGATGTTGGGAGCCTCTTACATGCCTTCAGACTGTCTAAATTTTGAAAGGACAATCCCGTTTTTCAGGCACTGTCCTGCCATCCCACCCTCTGGCTGCAGTGTCTCGCAGGTGGGGGTGGAAGCCGTTAGGCCCCTCTCACTGACAAATAATTCTACACTGTGTGGCTGGAATACACTATAGAATCACATATAGAATATAGGCATGCTGTATATCATTTCATCAGCAGAAGCTGCTTGTGCACCCAGTTAGCATCCTGTCATTTATACGATGCATGTACCAGGGAGAAAATGAAAACATGACATGTAGAGCACATGAGCTATTTTGACAGATCAAAGTATATTTCCTATTTCCGTGTTACACGTGTGCAGTAAGATTATAAGTCACCCCGAGGAACCGGCTGTAACTATGTCTGACTTTATAGAGCTGTTTTGTGTTCCCGCTCCCGTTATTTCCTGGCCTGCAGCTGTTACACTATGAGGTGATTCTGACTGACTCGCTGACCAGTGAGCCATCTGCCCGCTCACAAATGGCCACCCCCTGTAGCGGCCCGCACATCCCCGCCGCTCAGCGGACAGGGCCAGAATCATTCCATGGTCACCAACCATCAATTTTTTTTTACCTTTTTCGCAAATCTAAGTCGGTCTTGCGGCACCCGGGTCCAGGGCGGACGGTTGACCTATCAGCCGCATGCTCCAGGAAGGCAGGTGTCTGCCTGTGTTCACACGGGGACACCCAGGAAACGCATGCGAATGCCCCCTGCCCACTTCCATACCTGCCAACCCCCTCCCCGTGCGAGCACCAGGGCGACTATGCAAGAAGCGGTTATGTGCAGTACATAAATATCGGTCCCCATTGCAAATTCGCCATCCCCTATATACATCGCATTCAGGGTGGTTATAAAAAGTCAGACGCTTCCTGCAGTGAGAAGTCGGATCCCATTTGCACGGCGATTGCTGAAAAAGTTCTACATTCTAACGTAAAACTTCAAGCGACTTTTTCCCGGCTGCTAGAATCGTTTGTCATTACATAATACATCCTGGCCCAGAGCGGGATGTCAGGAGGCCGACGCCATCGCTGAGGAGGGCCTGTGTGCTTTACATGCCCAGGCCGATCTTCAGTCTCAGTCCAGCCCTGGTTACTACGAGAGACCTCGATATCCAAAACCCCTACTTACTATCTGCATACAAGCATTTATGGCGAGCAATGAGTCCGCCTTACACTGGCCGGCATACGCTGACGCTGTTTAGATTCTGCCGACTTAGGCGTCCTGGTGAGAATAAACAAAAACGATTCCACGACACCCTGCAAAATACACCGTGCATGACGATGGCTCCGTCACATACATGTCGCATTTACGTTGTCTGTTCCTTGTCTAGATTAACCGCTCCCATACACGCACATGTGCCGGCCAATACATTTATTGAGCAACTTCCATGCTGCGAATTACTGAAAAGCTCTGTGTGTGTAAGAGAAGGGGGTATTATTGGGAGGAGGGTGGGGGGAGGTATTATTAGAAGATGCTGACAGGAGAATAAGACAGAATGTCCTCTACAAATGTCCCTGTAAGGAATAATTCCCCTCCTGACTGCAATCAGTGTATACGGTAAAACGTAAGGAAGGCATCATTCCAAGATAAATACACAGAGCAAGCAGGAGCAAGGTCACGGCCAAAATAGCATTTGTTATAATGCAACACTGACTGTAATACAGCGACCGCAGGAGGTGGAAACAAACTGAGGGGTCAGAGGAAGAAAGAAAGGATCAAAATGCTATTCTGCGGTTCTAAACATAGACCCCCGGACTGCAGCCCCATGTAATAACCATCCAGCGCTCAGCAACTCTCTGCAACTGTCATACAATGGGGAAGGCAATGCAAAGTATGGAAGGAAGAGAGGCATTGGGGGTCAGTAATAAACTCGATACAGAGGTGGGAAAGGGGGGTGGAGGGAGGCGCGATGTACTGCAAGAGCTCGTACCGGGGGGAGAGGGGCGATGTACTTCAAAAACTCATACAGAGGTGAGAGGCGTGATGTTCTGCAAAAACTCATACAGAGGGGAGAGGCGCAATGTACTGCAAGAACTCGAACAGCGGGGAGAGGTGCGATGTACTGCAAGAGCTCGTACCGAGGGGAGAGGGGCGATGTACTGCACAAACTCGTACAGAGGGGAGAGGCGCGATGCACTGCAAGAACTCGTACAGAGGGTAGAGGCGCGATGTACTGCAAGAACTTGTACAGAGAGGAGAGGTGCGATGTGCTGCAAGAACTTGTACAGAGGGGAGAGGTGCGATGTACTGCAAGAGCTCGTACAGAGGGGAGAGATGCGATGTACTGCAAGAGCTCGTACAGAGGGGAGAGTCGCGATGTACTGCAAGAACTCGTACAGAGGGGAAAGGCGCGATGTACTGCAAGAACTCGTACAGAGGGTAGAGGCGCGATGTACTGCAAGAGCTCATACAGAGGGGAGAGGTGCGATGTACTGCAAGAGCTCGTACAGAGGGAAGAGGTGCGATGTACTGCAAGAACTCGTACAGAGGGGAGAGATGCGATGTACTGCAAGAACTCGTACAGAGGGGAGAGATGCGATGTACTGCAAGAGCTCGTACAGAGGGGAGAGATGCGATGTACTGCAAGAGCTCGTACAGAGGGGAGAGTCGCGATGTACTGCAAGAGCTCGTACAGAGGGGAGAGTCGCGATGTACTGCAAGAACTCGTACAGAGGGGAGAGGTGCGATGTACTGCAAGAACTCGTACAGAGGGGAGAGATGCGATGTACTGCAAGAGCTCGTACAGAGGGGAGAGATGCGATGTACTGCAAGAGCTCGTACAGAGGGGAGAGGCGCGATGTACTGCAAGAACTCGTACAGAGGGGAAAGGCGCGATGTACTGCAAGAACTCGTACAGAGGGTAGAGGCGCGATGTACTTCAAAAACTCATACAGAGGTGAGAGGCGCCATGTACTGCAAGAACTCGTACAGCGGGGAGAGGCGTGATGCACTGCAAGAGCTCGTACAGAGGGGAGAGGCGCAATGTACTGCAAGAACTCGTACAGAGGGGAGATGCGCGATGTACTGCAAGAGCTCGTACAGAGGGGAGAGGCGCAATGTACTGCAAGAACTCGTACAGAGGGGAGATGCGCGATGTACTGCAAGAGCTCGTACAGAGGGGAGAGGCGCAATGTACTGCAAGAACTCGTACAGAGGGGAGAGGTGCGATGTGCTGCAAGAACTCGTACAGAGGGGAGAGACGCGTTACACTGCAAGAACTCATACAGAGGGGAGAGGCGCAATGTACTGCAAGAGCTCGTACAGAGGGGAGAGGCGCAATGTACTGCAAGAACTCGTACAGAGGGGAGAGGCGCCATGTACTGCAAGAACTCGTACAGAGGGGAGAGGCGCAATGTACTGCAAGAGCTCATACAGAGGGGAGAGGGGCGATGTACTGCAAGAGCTCGCACAGAGGGGAGAGGCGCAATGTACTGCAAGAACTCGTACAGAGGGGAGAGGCGCAATGTACTGCAAGAGCTCATACAGAGGGGAGAGGGGCGATGTACTGCAAGAGCTCGTACAGAGGGAAGAGGCGCGATGTACTGCAAGAGCTCGTACAGAGGGAAGAGGCGCGATGTACTGCAAGAACTCGTACAGCGGGGAGAGGCGCGATGCACTGCAAGAACTCGTACAGAGGTGAGAGGCGCGATGCACTGCAAGAGCTCGTACAGAGGGGAGAGGCGCGATGTACTGCAAGAACTTGTACAGAGAGGAGAGGTGCGATGTACTGCAAGAACTCGTACAGAGGGAAAAGGCGCGATGCACTGCAAGAACTCGTACAGAGGGGAGAGGCGCCATGTACTGCAAGAGCTCGTACAGAGGGAAGAGGCGCGATGCACTGCAAGAACTTGTACAGAGAGGAGAGGTGCGATGTACTGCAAGAACTCGTACAGAGAGGAGAGGTGCGATGCACTGCAAGAACTTGTACAGAGAGGAGAGGTGCGATGCACTGCAAGAACTCGTACAGAGGGAAAAGGCGTGATGCACTGCAAGAACTCGTACAGAGGGGAGAGGTGCGATGCACTGCAAGAGCTCGTACAGAGGGGAGAGGCGCGATGCACTGCAAGAACTCGTACAGAGGGGAGAGGCGCGATGCACTGCAAGAACTTGTACAGAGAGGAGAGGTGCGATGTACTGCAAGAACTCGTACAGAGAGGAGAGGTGCGATGCACTGCAAGAACTTGTACAGAGAGGAGAGGTGCGATGCACTGCAAGAACTCGTACAGAGGGAAAAGGCGCGATGCACTGCAAGAACTCGTACAGAGGGGAGAGGTGCGATGCACTGCAAGAGCTCGTACAGAGGGGAGAGGCGCGATGCACTGCAAGAACTCGTACAGAGGGGAGAGGTGCGATGCACTGCAAGAGTTCGCACAGAGGGGAGAGGCGCGATGCACTGCAAGAACTCGTACAGAGTATAGAGAGCTAGAACTTGGCCATTTCTGCGCACAGACTTCCTGACGTGCTGCGTATTCCAGCTATTGTTCTGTAGGGTCTGCCCTGCAAGCAGCCGCCTTTCATCTCGCACAGTCCTGAGACAGGGCGATGTTTGTTCCTGCTGCGCTCAGAAAACAAGCGGAAGAGCCAAGATTGTGCCTGGGAAACATTTCCATAACCGCTGGGTCAGGAATCTATTATCTCCGAGCACAAGACATGAAAACTAATTGGAGAAAATCTCAGCGAGCCCCATTCACGCTGTCATACCGACAGGAAATAGGCTCCGGGCAGATTCCCAGCGGAAGCAGAATGTCCGAGTCCGGCCAATGGCGCAGCAGCTG
Source organism: Crinia signifera (assembly GCF_055691185.1). Lineage (NCBI taxonomy): Eukaryota > Metazoa > Chordata > Amphibia > Anura > Myobatrachidae > Crinia > Crinia signifera. The sequence continues at coordinate 331,333,566 of NC_139221.1, forward strand.
AGCCGCCCCCCGCACTACTATCTAGTGATAGTCAGAGCTAAGCGCAGACACTAAGGGGCTTATTTAGTAAACCAGACAGATGGACACGGTCACATGCGCAAGGTCGACACTGGAAACAGTCGACACAAGCAAATGGGTGATATGGAAAATGTCAACACATGAGTTTGGCGGCCGTATCTCTGCAAATGTGCGAGGACTGCGACGCCCACTTTCAGTGCACTGATTGGTGCGTCCGTTTAAGCCACCGTAGCGTGATTATGGCAGGCTGTGGACTGTGTCGACATTCATGACAAAAAAAAAAACATGAAAAACCCATCGACCTTTTGACTGTCAACCTAATGCTTGTGTCGACCCAATGACCCAATACCCTGTGTAACACATGAGCCCTGGACGCTCCCAGAGGAAGCCTCTCCAAAATGACATGCTTGCGAAAAGGTTGCCCATAGGCTGCAATGGGTTAAGGCCACATAAAGGTGGCATCAGATAAATGCCCCGTCTGGGCTTGGTAGATAGATCCTATATGGATAATGAGGACACCTCTTACCTTGGCAAGTCTAGGTGCTCACCCAGCAATCCAGCAGTCTGCAGTATAGGCCTGTGCGTGGTAACATTGGCTTACGCTGCCTCCTGGTGGACACTGCACAGAACAGCCAGGATGTGCCAGCGCTGTGTGCTGAGCGATCTGTCAGAGAATACTGGCCCTGACCAGCGATTAGGAGGTGAATAATCACCAGGTGATAGCCGCACGTCGCTATCGCCCCTACACACAGAGCGATGTACGAGTATTTCCCAGTGATCTGGTGAGATTGCTCTGTGTGTAGCCCATTAGGCCCATAGTTATTACGTCACTATTGGTTGACATGCATTAGGTCAAAATGGTCAACACAGCCTATGGTCGACATGAATTTTTCACGGTTTTATTTTCCTTTTTTGAACTATTTCATACTTGCCCATCCATGCGGACTATGACTGGTAAAGTGCAGATGCCAGAGGATGCAGTACAGTCATTGGGGGCCCGTGTGCTACAAGATAAAAACCTATAAAAACAGGACTGGTCTTTTTTTCATGGGTCGACCTTTGGTGCACTGCACTTTAATAGAGGGACAGAAGTCTAGAGTCCATTATAACGGAGATGATGGAGGAGCCGGAGTCCTGGTTACCAGTGTAGAGTAGTATGACCAGGGCCAGATGATGGGGGAAATTTACCAAAATGGATTCGTAAAAAATAGGTGTATTCGTAGGCAGAAATACACCTATTTTTTACACATTCAATCCCGAAAATACAACAATTCGTATTCCTAAAGATGGAACATTCGTATGTGTATTTACAAATACGAATGTCTACACCATCGATAGAATACGACAGAAATCACCATTCAAAAGAATGGTGGTTCCTGATGTACTAAGCAGCCGTACTGATAATACGGCTGCTTATTGGTGTAAAAATCAGGGAACCCGACAAATAGGGGCTCCCCGATTTTTAACAACCAGCTCCAGGCTCCAGGTCCGGGGCTGGTTCCCAAAATACGGGGGACAAAATGACTAGGGGTCCCCCGTATTTTAAGAACCAGCCCCAGGCCAAACCAGCCAGCAGGGTAATGCCACAGCCGGGGGGGGGGACTTTTTATACAAGTCCCCCCGGCCAAAGCATTAACCCCCTGACCAGTCAGCCTGGCCAGGGGCCCTGGGGGAGTGGGGACCCCCCCAATAAAGGGGTCCCCCCCCTCCAGGACTTACCTGATCAGGCTGAAGCCTGGTGCTGTCCTCGATGCCCCTGGGCGGTGGGCATCGGGCTGATTATGGTGTAAAAAATAGAATAATCTATTGTCTAATACTGGGGCACTATGAGTCCCAGCAAGCCTCCCCCGCAAGCTGGGACTTGGAGAACCACAAGTCCCAGCCTGCAGGGCATTAAAGGGCCCGCTGGGTCTTGTAGTGCCACAGTATTAAAAATAGTAAAATAAAACACACTGACACACACTTAAAATAAAACTTTAATACATACAAAGCCCACACATACTGATACTTACCTATCTTCTTCCCGTAGGTAGCCCTGGTCCTGATGTCCTGTGTCGTCTTCTGGTCCATGTCGACGTCGCTGTCCATGTCAGCGATGGCGTCGGCGTCCGGAGTCCGTGTTTGTGTACATCGTGCGGCTCCGCCTCCCGAATGCCGCTATTGGCCGCCTTGCGGCCTAGCGGCTCCTGATTGGCCGCTAGGCCGCAAGGCGGCCAATAGCGGCATTCGGGAGGCGGAGCCGCACGATGTACACCAACACCGTGCGGCTCAGCTGTCCGGGCTGGTTTCGGGTGTCGGTTTGTTTTTTTGCAAAGACCCCTTACCTGGACTACGTCGCCCTGGGACAGGTGAGTATGGTTTCCTTCCATAGGTTCCCACATGGATTTCGTCGGACTCCGGACGCCATCGCCGACATGGACAGCGACGTCGACATGGACCAGAAGACCACACAGGACATCAGGACCAGGGCTACCTACGGGAAGAAGATAGGTAAGTATCAGTATGTAAGGGCTTTGTATGTATTAAAGTTTTATTTTAAGTGTGTGTCAGTGTGTTTTATTTTACTATTTTTAATACTGTGGCACTACAAGACCCAGCGGGCCCTTTAATGCCCCACAGGCTGGGACTTGTGGTTCTCCAAGTCCCAGCTTGCGGGGGAGGCTTGCTGGGACTCATAGTGCCCCAGTATTAGACAATAGATTATTCTATTTTTTACACCACTATCAGCTCGATGCCCACCGCCCAGGGGCATCGAGGACAGCACCAGGCTTCAGCCTGGTCAGGTAAGTCCTGGAGGGGGGGGACCCCTTTATTGGGGGGGTCCCCACTCCCCCAGGGCCCCTGGCCAGGCTGACTGGTCAGGGGGTTAATGCTTTGGCCGGGGGGACTTGTATAAAAAGTCTCCCCCCGGCTGTAGCATTACCCTGCTGGCTGGTTTGGCCTGGGGCTGGTTCTTAAAATACGGGGGACCCCTAGTCATTTTGTCCCCCGTATTTTGGGAACCAGCCCCGGACCTGGAGCTGGTTGTTAAAAATCGGGGAACCCCTATTTGTCGGGTTCCCTGATTTTTAATTACCGGCCCCGGCTCCTTCAGCCTGGTGCTGGTTACAGCTGTGGGGGGGACCCCACGCCGTTTTTTATTTATTTATTTAATTTTTCTATTTTTTTTACACCTTGCAGCCTGCACGGATCTGACTGATCCGTGCAGACTGCCTGTACGAATTCGTATTAGCGGCCGTATATATGGCCAGCTAATACGAATTCCTACGACATCGGTGGGTTACAAAGCAGTCGTATATGACTGCTTTGTACATTCCCCTCCGGAACACGACTTTGCATACAACTGAAACAGTCGTAGGGGAAATACCAATACGAAAAACTAGGTTTTTCATATTGGTAAATTTCCCCCGATATTCCTATGGATTGTAAGCTTGCAAGCAGGACCCTAGGTCCTAGGCCCTAGGTCCTACCTCTAGGTCAGTCTGTTACTACCCAGCTTGTTTGATCACTGTTGTTTCCACTCGACCTCTCCGCTCTGCACAAGATCTACGTCTCTCATCCACACTCATTACTTGCTCCCACTTACACTTGCAGGATTGTTGTCGGGCTGCTCCCATCCTATGGAATGCCCTTATCCTTATAGATTGTAAGCTTGCGAGCAGGGCCTTCCTACCTCCATGTCGGTTTGTAACTACCCAGTTTTTTTAATCACTGTTTCCAATTGTAAAGTGCAACGGAATCTGCTGCGCTATATAAGACGCTGTAATGGAATCTGCTGCGCTATATAAGACACTGTAACGGAATCTGCTGCGCTATATAAGACACTGTAACGGAATCTGCTGCGCTATATAAGACACTATCGGAATCTGCTGCGCTATATAAGACACTGTAACGGAATCTGCTGCGCTATATAAGACGCTGTAACGGAATCGGCTGCACTATATAAGACACTGTAACGGAATCTGCTGCGCTATATAAGTAACTGTAACGGAATCTACTGCGCTATATAAGACGCTGTAACGGAATCTGCAGCGCTATATAAGACACTGTAACGGAATCTGCTGCGCTATATAAGACACTGTAACGGAATCTGCTGCGCTATATAAGACACTGTAACGGAATCTGCTGCGCTCAATAAGACACTGTAACGGAATATGCTGCGCTATATAAGACGCTGTAACGGAATCTGCTGCGCTATAAAAGACGCTGTAACGCAATCTGCTGCGCTATATAAGACGCGGTAACTAAATCTGCTGCGCTATATAAGACAGTGTAACGGAATCTGCTACGCTATATAATACAGTGTAATGGAATCTGCTGCGCTATATAAGACACTGTAACGGAATCTGCTGCGCTATATAAGACACTGTAACGGAATCTGCTGCGTTATATAAGACACTGTAACGGAATCTGCTGCGCTATATAAGACGCTGTTACGGAATCTGCTGCGCTATATAAGACAGTGTAACGGAATCTGCTGCGCTATATAATACAGTGTAACGGAATCTGCTGTGTTTTATAAGACACTGTAACGGAATCTGCTGCGCTATATAAGACGCTGTAACGAAATCTGCTGCGCTATATAAGACACTGTAACGGAATCTGCTGCGCTATATAAGACAGTGTAACGGAATCTGCTGCGCTATATAATACAGTGTAACGGAATCTGCTGCGCTATATAAGACGCTGTAGCGGAGTCTGCTGCGCCATATAAGACACTGTAACAGAATCTGCTATTGTTTAGCGTCAACCCCATTATCAACGCCACCCTGAAGCGTGGTGAGCGGCGGCGGTACGCGTCCTCTGACCTTTTCATACCCCACTATCCACGTCGGCATGGAGTTGATGTTATATAGTGTGGCGAGCGCAGCGAGCCCTGTGAGGGGACGCAGATTACTTTACATGTATTCCGCGTCCGCTCGCCACGCTACGGGCTCGGTGGCTCGCCACGCTTCGGGGTGGTGTGGATAGTGGAAGTGTATTAGGAACCTGCATTATCATATATCTGACAAAGTAATGACGACATGTGTTAACGTTAAACTGATATTTACTTAAAGAATCTCATTAAATAATCATAAATAATTAATAACATTGATTACAAGAATGATTGATCACTGATTAGAACAAGAAAAGATAACATTAAGAAAACTATTAAAAAGACAATATTAATGGACACTTCCACACACAGCTAATCGTCCTTTGGGGGCAGTTTAAGTGCTTCCAGAATCCTTTTGAAAGGATCCTCAGCTCCAAGTGTCTTTATCCACATACATTCTGTGAGGTAAGATTTCAGCTGATGCCTGGCTGTTCCTCTTTGGCGCTTGTTGCGCCATTTGCATTGGCCCCACAACCTCACGGCAGTTTGTGTGAACACCTGTTGCTGGATCAATGAAGATATATCTGTGATTTACAGTGAAATGGTGGTAGCCAGCCTGTTGTAATTGTTCAGAGCTATAGATGCCCTCCAGCAGTCGGTGTACACATTTGTGCCGGCCTTTACATTCTGCATGATGCAGTTCATCAATGTGGCCACATCCTGGGCGGCCACCTTCTCCAAGAAACATTGTCCAGTTTCCCGGCATATACCGCCAAAGATCCACTGTTGTGGCAAAATTCGTCCTGCATTACTTTTTCTTTTCACAAACAATGTCTCATCACATTCCACGATTATCCCTGGCCCACCGATGCACCGCTGTGGCTGCGCCATGACATCTAGGGCACACGCCTCCCTGACCCAGCGGTTGTACAGCACTGTGGTCTTCTTGGAGATGTGGAGCTGCTGCGCACAATACTCCACAGACGTCATCTCCTGTGCCCACGAGCACAGGAACCGTAGCAATGTGAGAAACAGTAAGTGGCAGCCAGGGAACCATTGCGCCGCACGCAAGCTGACCTGAAGTTGGCACGCCTTCACGTGGCACCGCCACATTGACTCCTTAACTGCAAGGCGCATCATGTGGCCGTTTGCGCAATTCTGTGCGACTGGGAGAAGTCCACGGTCCTGAAAAAACTTAAATCGCCTCCTGCTCGGACTGAGGCAACGTGAAGATATCCAATGATGCTGCAATGTCAATAGATTTAATAGCGTATATCAATAAAACAGCAGGAGCTCGGACGGATGCGCCCACTAGTCACAGAAAATCCCCTCAGAGTGATTTCTGAGGGAATCCAACAGGGGGCGGGAATGTCAGTGAGCGGGAACGTGAATGGTACTGAAATCGCATCGCACGTATCGCATGTCACTATAACACAGCATGCGATGCGATATGATATCTGTATGGTACCGTATGTAGAAAATGTGGGCGCCGTGCTAGGAAACAAGTTCCAAGCATTGTACAGTCCAATAGAACAATACAGAGATTATTCACGATCTCTATACAATGCAGAGGACATTGTACAATATACAATACAGCGATCATTCACACAATGTCTATACGATCATCCTTGCTTATGAGGAACCACGGAGCTATGTGGGAATTCCTGCCCTGGGATTACCGACAGCAGCAGGTGACAACACAGAATAGCTGTGAATAGCTGACAATCTGTATTCTCCATGATAATAGTGATAGGTCATACATGTAGAAACTTATTCGTCAGAATAGAGATCAGTAGAAAAATCTACAGCAAATATTTGTGACACTTAGGGCCTTATTCTGGTTGGTGCGGTCCGTTCCGAATTCGTTCGGAGGGCGCTTTTTAGCTATCTGCGCATGCGCAACGTAGTGTCTGCGCACTCGTTCTCACCAATACTGTCTACAAATGTGCACCGAACTCCCTCGGGACATATTGGCGTCATGTGGGCGTACACAAGGGCATGGTTTCAAAGTGGGCAAAACTGGGCGTAATCCCAGGGTGTACTGCAGGCAGTGCCGGGTCCCGGGTCCCCTGTCATCAGCGCCGGGTCCCGGGGTGTCCTGTCATCAGTTCTTGCGACCCGCCCCCCGTCTGTCCACCCCTGTCCCCGCGCACCGAAACTTTGATGGGCTGTGTCTGCGGCCTGATCAAAGAACACTTACTGCAGCATCGCGTCCTGGCTCCCGGCACTTGTCTTGCGGTATTGTCAAGGTAAAGGCTGCGTGCAGGGGTCACCGCCTTAGGTACACTCCTTGCTGCTGTTCACTCTCCCTGCGCTGCGTATGAGGCATGGGCACGACCTGGGGTTAGGCGGGGCAGTAGCGGGCTTGGGACAGGGTGTCAGATGCCCCACAGGCTGGTCTATTTTTAGTCTCTTGGGCCGGCACTGGCACCTGCAGACTGCGCTACATTGTGCCCCTGCACTGAAGTACCACCATGGTGAGGCAGCCTCTTCACAAGCACACACTGGTATGCCCTATCCCAGCCAGAGCTGAGGGGCTGCTCGGAGGCTGCTGTGTAATAGCATGGTGCAGCAACAAGTCTGCAGGACCATGCATGTCAGGAAGGAACACCAGCAACAACCCCAGGTCAGTGCTCCCTTCAAACTGCCTGCCTAGTATCCTCCCTCCCACCCCTATCTCACTGTACATATCTCACATTCAGTCCAGTGTCCCCCACTATCTCAATTACCACCTTTGCCAGTGTCTCAACCCTTTCCTCACCAACCACTCCACTGCCCAATCTAACTGCCAACCTGCTAGAAACCCATAGACAGTCAAATATGTCCCGTGACATACAAATATGTATATGAAATTAGTCGGCACACACATTTACACTGCCATAACCAGTCAAAGATATAGAAAGTATTATGTGTGTGTGTATTGTTGTAGGGTGGCATATAGGGGTGTGTAGTGTAACGATATACTGCAGTGCATTTAGGATGTGTGTAGTGTAGCATACTAGTGTGACATAGAGGAGGTGTAGTGTAGCGATGTAGTGTGGTGTATAGGGGGTTGTAGTGTAGCGTATGTGGGTGTAGTGTTGTGATGTAATCGGGCATATACGGAGGAGATATAAATGTATCCAGCGTGCTGGATATTAATCGCCAGGGCAAAAGAAAAATGTAGGGATGCACATCACTATGCCCCTACACATGAAACGACGTAGGGACATTTTCTAAGTGATCTGGGGAGATTGCTTAGAAAATGCCCCTTAATCGCTTTGTGTGTAGTGTCCATTTGATTCAATCTGCATTACAGCTGTACTGGTATCCCAGTTATATAGTGAATAGACCAGTTGTAAAATGACTGCCTATTCACTATACATATAAGGTGCATTGCACACATAGGGGGTTATTCACTGTGTGTACGCGCAGGGGAGCAATGTTTTTCTTCTGCGGATGTGCATACGTTGGGTGTGAATCGGTAAGGCAAACTGCTAGTTCGCAGTCCCGTTCACACCTACCAGTGCAGATGGGCGAGCGTGGGGCGGCGGTGAGGGGAAATGCCTTGGCAACGCCCAACAGACCCTGGATACTCCAGTGTTTGAAGACCAGGGTCCGACTATGGATTTTGGTGTAAAAGGGGTATTAGAAGGGCTAACATGAGCAATATCTTTTAAAAGGTAATCTATTGTGTATATTGCAACACTGAGGAATATTGTTGCAAATTATTTGCATTTAACAATGTGAACATGTAACTTTGAGGAGATTGCCTGGTGTGTGAAGCAGAGTTCATTTACTTTCACTTTTCACTTGCTCTCTACTACATAAAGGTGGAATTAAACCATTTTATTAAAATAAATGTAAAAAAAAAAAAAAACTAGGCAGAACCTGTCCGCCCACTTCTGTGACATCAGGACTTGGACAGAAGTTGGCTGAAAAAAAAAAGTTTACTGGTTGGAAGAAAAGTTGGTTAGATGTGTGGGGAACTGTTTTAGTTGGACTGTCATGTTGGATGGTTGGAGGTTTGAAGGGTTTTAAAAAAGTTGGTCTGATGTGTGGCCAGCATAACCCGTCATGTCTATGTAGCGGGGGTACCTCTCATGTACACACAGGCCAGAAACACCAGAACCAGGAAGAATAAGCGCGGCCTCTGACTAACCCGTCATGTCTATGCAGCGGGCAGAGCTTGTGTCCTCTCTGGTACACGCAGGCCAGAAACACCAGACCCAGGAAGAATAAGCGCGGCCTCTGACTAACCTGTCACGTCTATGTAGAAGGTAGAGCTTGTGTCCCCTCATGTACACACAGGCCAGAAACACCAGAACCAGGAAGAATAAGCGCGGCCTCTGACTAACCCGTCATGTCTATATAGCGGGGAGAGCTCGTGTCCCCTCATGTACACACAGGCCAGAAACACCAGAACCAGGAAGAATAAGCGCGGCCTCTGACTAACCCGTCATGTCTATGTAGAAGGGAGAGCTTGTGTCCCCTCATGTACACACAGGCCAGAAACACCGGAACCAGGAAGAATAAGCGCGGCCTCTGACTAACCCGTCATGTCTATGTAGCGGGGGGAGCTTGTGTCCCCTCATGTTCACGCAGGCCAGAAACACCGGAACCAGGAAGAATAAGCGCGACCTCTGACTAACCCGTCATGTCTATGTAGCGGGGAGAGCTCGTGTCCTCTCATGTACACACAGGCCAGAAACACCAGAACCAGGAAGAATAAGCGCGGCCTATGACTAACCCGTCATGTCTATGTAGCGGAGAGAGCTTGTGTCCGCTCATGTACACACAGGCCAGAAACACCAGAACCAGGAAGAATAAGCGCGGCCTCTGACTAAACCGTCATGTCTATGTAGCGGGGAGAGCTCGTGTCCTCTCATGTACACACAGGCCAGAAACAACAGAGCCAGGAAGAATAAGCGCGGCCTCTGACTAAACCGTCATGTCTATGTAGCGGGGAGAGCTCGTGTCCTCTCATGTACACACAGGCCAGAAACACCGGAACCAGGAAGAATAAGCGCGGCCTCTGACTAACCCGTCATGTCTATGTAGCGGCGAGAGCTCGTGTCCTCTCATATACGCACAGGCCAGAAACACCAGAACCAGGAAGAATAAGCGCGGCCTCTGACTAACCCGTCATGTCTATGTAGAGGGCAGAGCTCGTGTCCTCTCATGTACACACAGGCCAGAAACACCAGAACCAGTAAGAATAAGCGCGGCCTCTGACTAACCCGTCATGTCTATGTAGCGGGGAGAGCTCGTGTCCTCTCATGTACACACAGGCCAGAAACACCAGAACCAGGAAGAATAAGCGCGGCCTCTGACTAACCCGTCATGTCTATGTAGAGGGGGGAGCTCGTGTCCCCTCATGTACACACAGGCCAGAAACACCGGAACCAGGAAGAATAAGCGCGGCCTCTGACTAACCCGTCATGTCTATGTAGCGGGGAGAGCTCGTGTCTTCTCATGTACACACTGACCAGAAACACCAGAACCAGGAAGAATAAGCGTGGCCTCTGACTAACCCATCATGTCTATGTAGAGGGCAGAGCTCGTGTCCTCTCATGTACACACAGGCCAGAAACACCAGAACCAGGAAGAATAAGCGCGGCCTCTGACTAACCCGTCATGTCTATGTAGCGGGGAGAGCTCGTGTCCCCTCATGTACACACAGGCCAGAAACACCAGAACCAGGAAGAATAAGCGCGGCCTCTGACTAACCCATCGTGTCTATGTAGCGGGGAGAGCTCGTGTCCTCATGTACACACAGGCCAGAAACACCAGAAGCAGGAAGAATAAGCGCGGCCTCTGACTAACCCGTCATGTCTATGTAGAATGGAGAGCTTGTGTCCCCTCATGTACACACAGGCCAGAAACACCAGAACCAGGAAGAATAAGCGCGGCCTCTGACTAACCCGTCATGTCTATGTAGCGGGGAGAGCTCATGTCCTCTCATGTACACACAGGCCAGAAACACCAGAACCAGGAAGAATAAGCGCGACCTCTGACTAACCCATCATGTCTATGTAGCGGGGAGAGCTCGTGTCCCCTTATGTACACACAGGCCAGAAACACCAGAACCAGGAAGAATAAGCGCGGCCTATGACTAACCCGTCATGTCTATGTAGCGGGGAGAGCTCGTGTCCTCTCATGTACACACAGGCCAGAAACACCGGAACCAGGAAGAATAAGCGCGACCTCTGACTAACCCGTCATGTCTATGTAGCGGGGAGAGCTCGTGTCCTCTCATGTACACACAGACCAGAAACACCAGAACCAGGAAGAATAAGCGCGGCCTCTGACTAACCCGTCATGTCTATGTAGCGGGGATAGCTTGTGTCCCCTCATGTACACACAGGCCAGAAACACCGGAACCAGGAAGAATAAGCGCGACCTCTGACTAACCCGTCATGTCTATGTAGCGGGGAGAGCTCGTGTCCTCTCATGTACACACAGACCAGAAACAACAGAAGCAGGAAGAATAAGCGCGGCCTCTGACTAACCCGTCATGTCTATGTAGCGGGGAGAGCTCGTGTCCTCTCATGTACACACAGACCAGAAACACCAGAAGCAGGAAGAATAAGCGTGGCCTCTGACTAACCCGTCATGTCTATGTAGTGGGGAGAGCTTGTGTCCCCTCATGTACACACAGGCCAGAAACACCAGAACCAGGAAGAATAAGCGCGGCCTCTGACTAACCCGTCATGTCTATGTAGCGGGGAGAGCTCATGTCCTCTCATGTACACACAGGCCAGAAACACCAGAACCAGGAAGAATAAGCGCGGCCTCTGACTAACCCGTCGTGTCTATGTAGCGGGGAGAGCTTGTGTCCTCTCATGTACACACAGGCCAGAAACACCAGAACCAGGAAGAATAAGCGCGGCCTCTGACTAAACCGTCATGTCTAGGTAGCGGGGAGAGCTTGTGTCCTCTCATGTACACACAGGCCAGAAACACCAGAACCAGGAAGAATAAGCGCGGCCTCTGACTAACCCGTCATGTCTATGTAGCGGGGAGAGCTCGTGTCCTCTCATGTACACACAGGCCAGAAACACCAGAACCAGGAAGAATAAGCGCGGCCTATGACTAACCCGTCATGTCTATGTAGCGGGGAGAGCTCGTGTCCGCTCATGTACACACAGGCCAGAAACACCAGAACCAGGAAGAATAAGCGCGGCCTCTGACTAAACCGTCATGTCTATGTAGCGGGGAGAGCTCGTGTCCTCTCATGTACACACAGGCCAGAAACAACAGAGCCAGGAAGAATAAGCGCGGCCTCTGACTAACCCGTCATGTCTATGTAGCGGGGAGAGGTCGTGTCCTCTCATGTACACACAGGCCAGAAACACCGGAACCAGGAAGAATAAGCGCGGCCTCTGACTAACCCGTCATGTCTATGTAGAGGGGGGAGCTCGTGTCCTCTCATGTACACACAGGCCAGAAACACCAGAACCAGGAAGAATAAGCGCGGCCTCTGACTAAACCGTCATGTCTAGGTAGCGGGGAGAGCTTGTGTCCTCTCATGTACACACAGGCCAGAAACACCAGAACCAGGAAGAATAAGCGCGGCCTCTGACTAACCCGTCATGTCTATGTAGCGGGGAGAGCTCGTGTCCCCTCATGTACACACAGGCCAGAAACACCAGAACCAGGAAGAATAAGGGCGGCCTCTGACTAACCAGTCATGTCTATGTAGAAGGGAGAGCTTGTGTCCCCTCATGTACACACAGGCCAGAAACACCGGAACCAGGAAGAATAAGCGCGGCCTCTGACTAACCCGTCATGTCTATGTAGCGGGGGGAGCTTGTGTCCTCTCATGTACACACAGGCCAGAAACACCAGAACCAGTAAGAATAAGCGCGGCCTCTGACTAACCCGTCATGTCTATGTAGCGGGGAGAGGTCGTGTCTTCTCATGTACACACAGACCAGAAACACCAGAACCAGGAAAAATAAGCGCGGCCTCTGACTAACCCATCATGTCTATGTAGAGGGCAGAGCTTGTGTCCTCTCATGTACACGCAGGCCAGAAACACCAGAACCAGGAAGAATAAGCACGGCCTCTGACTAACCCGTCATGTCTATGTAGCGGGGAGAGCTCGTGTCCTCTCATGTACACACAGGCCAGAAACACCAGAACCAGGAAGAATAAGCGCGGCCTCTGACTAACCCGTCATGTCTATGTAGAGGGGAGAGCTCGTGTCCCCTCATATACACACAGGCCAGAAACACCAGAACCAGGAAGAATAAGCGCGGCCTCTGACTAACCCATCGTGTCTATGTAGCGGGGAGAGCTCGTGTCCTCTCATGTACACACAGGCCAGAAACACCAGAAGCAGGAAGAATAAGCGCGGCCTTTGACTAACCCGTCATGTCTATGTAGCGGGGAGAGCTCGTGTCCTCTCATGTACACACAGGCCAGAAACACCAGAGCCAGGAAAAATAAGCGCGGCCTCTGACTAACCCGTCATGTCTATGTAGCGGGGAGAGCTCGTGTCCCCTCATGTACACACAGGCCAGAAACACCAGAACCAGGAAGAATAAGCGCGGCCTCTGACTAACCCATCGTGTCTATGTAGCGGGGAGAGCTCGTGTCCTCATGTACACACAGGCCAGAAACACCAGAAGCAGGAAGAATAAGCGCGGCCTCTGACTAACCCATCATGTCTATGTAGCGGGGAGAGCTCGTGTCCTCTCATGTACACACAGGCCAGAAACACCGGAACCAGGAAGAATAAGCGCGACCTCTGACTAACCCGTCATGTCTATGTAGCGGGGAGAGCTCGTGTCCTCTCATGTACACACAGACCAGAAACACCAGAACCAGGAAGAATAAGCGCGGCCTCTGACTAACCCGTCATGTCTATGTAGCGGGGAGAGCTTTTGTCCCCTCATGTACACACAGGCCAGAAACACCGGAACCAGGAAGAATAAGCGCGACCTCTGACTAACCCGTCATGTCTATGTAGCGGGGAGAGCTCGTGTCCTCTCATGTACACACAGGCCAGAAACACCAGAACCAGGAAGAATAAGCGCGGCCTATGACTAACCCGTCATGTCTATGTAGCGGGGAGAGCTTGTGTCCCCTCATGTACACACAGGCCAGAAACACCAGAACCAGGAAGAATAAGCGCGGCCTCTGACTAACCCGTCATGTCTATGTAGCGGGGAGAGCTTGTGTCCTCTCATGTACACACAGGCCAGAAACACCAGAACCAGGAAGAATAAGCACGGCCTCTGACTAACCCGTCATGTCTATGTAGCGGGGAGAGCTCGTGTCCCCTCATGTACACACAGGCCAGAAACACCAGAACCAGGAAGAATAAGCGCGGCCTCTGACTAACCCGTCATGTCTATGTAGCGGGGAGAGCTCGTGTCCTCTCATGTACACACAGGCCAGAAACACCGGAACCAGGAAGAATAAGCGTGGCCTCTGACTAACCCGTCATGTCTATGTAGAATGGAGAGCTCGTGTCCCCTCATGTACACACAGGCCAGAAACACCAGAACCAGGAAGAATAAGCGCGGCCTCTGACTAACCCGTCATGTCTATGTAGCGGGGAGAGCTCGTGTCCTCTCATGTACACACAGGCCAGAAACACCGGAACCAGGAAGAATAAGCGCGACCTCTGACTAACCCGTCATGTCTATGTAGCGGGGAGAGCTCGTGTCCTCTCATGTACACACAGACCAGAAACACCAGAACCAGGAAGAATAAGCGCGGCCTCTGACTAACCCGTCATGTCTATGTAGCGGGGAGAGCTTGTGTCTCCTCATGTACACACAGGCCAGAAACACCGGAACCAGGAAGAATAAGCGCGACCTCTGACTAACCCGTCATGTCTATGTAGCGGGGAGAGCTCGTGTCCTCTCATGTACACACAGACCAGAAACACCAGAAGCAGGAAGAATAAGCGCAGCCTCTGACTAACCCGTCATGTCTATGTAGCGGGGAGAGCTCGTGTCCTCTCATGTACACACAGACCAGAAACACCAGAAGCAGGAAGAATAAGCGCGGCCTCTGACTAACCGGTCATGTCTATGTAGTGGGGAGAGCTTGTGTCCCCTCATGTACACACAGGCCAGAAACACCAGAACCAGGAAGAATAAGCGCGGCCTCTGACTAACCCGTCATGTCTATGTAGCGGGGAGAGCTCGTGTCCTCTCATGTACACACAGGCCAGAAACACCGGAACCAGGAAGAATAAGCGCGGCCTCTGACTAACCCGTCATGTCTATGTAGAGGGGGGAGCTCGTGTCCTCTCATGTACACACAGGCCAGAAACACCAGAACCAGGAAGAGTAAGCGCGGCCTCTGACTAAACCGTCATGTCTAGGTAGCGGGGAGAGCTTGTGTCCTCTCATGTACACACAGGCCAGAAACACCAGAACCAGGAAGAATAAGCGCGGCCTCTGACTAACCCGTCATGTCTATGTAGCGGGGAGAGCTCGTGTCCCCTCATGTACACACAGGCCAGAAACACCAGAACCAGGAAGAATAAGCGCGGCCTCTGACTAACCCGTCATGTCTATGTAGAAGGGAGAGCTTGTGTCCCCTCATGTACACACAGGCCAGAAACATCGGAACCAGGAAGAATAAGCGCGGCCTCTGACTAACCCGTCATGTCTATGTAGCGGGGGGAGCTTGTGTCCTCTCATGTACACACAGGCCAGAAACACCAGAACCAGTAAGAATAAGCGCGGCCTCTGACTAACCCGTCATGTCTATGTAGCGGGGAGAGGTCGTGTCTTCTCATGTACACACAGACCAGAAACACCAGAACCAGGAAGAATAAGCGCGGCCTCTGACTAACCCATCATGTCTATGTAGAGGGCAGAGCTTGTGTCCTCTCATGTACACACAGGCCAGAAACACCAGAACCAGGAAGAATAAGCGCGGCCTCTGACTAACCCGTCATGTCTTTGTAGCGGGGAGAGCTCGTGTCCTCTCATGTACACACAGGCCAGAAACACCAGAACCAGGAAGAATAAGCGCGGCCTCTGACTAACCCGTCATGTCTATGTAGAGGGGAGAGCTCGTGTCCCCTCATATACACACAGGCCAGAAACACCAGAACCAGGAAGAATAAGCGCGGCCTCTGACTAACCCATTGTGTCTATGTAGCGGGGAGAGCTCGTGTCCTCTCATGTACACACAGGCCAGAAACACCAGAAGCAGGAAGAATAAGCGCGGCCTTTGACTAACCCGTCATGTCTATGTAGCGGGGAGAGCTCGTGTCCTCTCATGTACACACAGGCCAGAAACACCAGAACCAGGAAGAATAAGCGCGGCCTCTGACTAACCCATCGTGTCTATGTAGCGGGGAGAGCTCGTGTCCTCATGTACACACAGGCCAGAAACACCAGAACCAGGAAGAATAAGGGCGGCCTCTGACTAACCCGTCATGTCTATGTAGCGGGGAGAGCTCGTGTCCTCTCATGTACACACAGGCCAGAAACACCGGAACCAGGAAGAATAAGCGCGACCTCTGACTAACCCGTCATGTCTATGTAGCGGGGAGAGCTCGTGTCCTCTCATGTACACACAGACCAGAAACACCAGAACCAGGAAGAATAAGCGCGGCCTCTGACTAACCCGTCATGTCTATGTAGCGGGGAGAGCTTGTGTCCCCTCATGTACACACAGGCCAGAAACACCGGAACCAGGAAGAATAAGCGCGACCTCTGACTAACCCGTCATGTCTATGTAGCGGGGAGAGCTCGTGTCCTCTCATGTACACACAGGCCAGAAACACCAGAACCAGGAAGAATAAGCGCGGCCTATGACTAACCCGTCATGTCTATGTAGCGGGGAGAGCTTATGTCCCCTCATGTACACACAGGCCAGAAACACCAGAACCAGGAAGAATAAGCGCGGCCTCTGACTAACCCGTCATGTCTATGTAGCGGGGAGAGCTCGTGTCCTCTCATGTACACACAGGCCAGAAACACCAGAACCAGGAAGAATAAGCACGGCCTCTGACTAACCCGTCATGTCTATGTAGCGGGGAGAGCTCGTGTCCCCTCATGTACACACAGGCCAGAAACACCAGAACCAGGAAGAATAAGCGCGGCCTCTGACTAACCCGTCATGTCTATGTAGCGGGGACAGCTCGTGTCCTCTCATGTACACACAGGCCAGAAACACCGGAACCAGGAAGAATAAGCGTGGCCTCTGACTAACCCGTCATGTCTATGTAGAATGGAGAGCTCGTGTCCCCTCATGTACACACAGGCCAGAAACACCAGAACCAGGAAGAATAAGCGCGGCCTCTGACTAACCCGTCATGTCTATGTAGCGGGGAGAGCTCATGTCCTCTCATGTACACACAGGCCAGAAACACCAGAACCAGGAAGAATAAGCGCGACCTCTGACTAACCCATCATGTCTATGTAGCGGGGAGAGCTTGTGTCCCCTCATGTACACACAGGCCAGAAACACCAGAACCAGGAAGAATAAGCGCGGCCTCTGACTAACCCGTCATGTCTATGTAGCGGGGAGAGCTCGTGTCCTCTCATGTACACACAGGCCAGAAACACCAGAACCAGGAAGAATAAGCGCGGCCTCTGGCTAACCCGTCATGTCTATGTAGCGGGGGGAGCTTGTGTCCTCTCATGTACACACAGGCCAGAAACACCAGAACCAGGAAGAATAAGCGCGGCCTCTGACTAACCCGTCATGTCTATGTAGCGGGGAGAGCTTGTGTCCCCTCATGTACACACAGGCCAGAAACACCAGAACCAGGAAGAATAAGCGCGGCCTCTGACTAACCCGTCATGTCTATGTAGCGGGGGGAGCTTGTGTCCTCTCATGTACACACAGGCCAGAAACACCAGAACCAGGAAGAATAAGCGCGGCCTCTGACTAACCCGTCATGTCTATGTAGCGGGGAGAGCTCATGTCCTCTCATGTACACACAGGCCAGAAACACCAGAACCAGGAAGAATAAGCGCGGCCTCTGACTAACCCGTCATGTGTATGTAGCAGGGAGAGCTCGTGTCCCCTCATGTACACACAGGCCAGAAACACCAGAACCAGGAAGAATAAGCGCGGCCTCTGACTAACCCGTCAAGTCTATGTAGCGGGGGGAGCTCGTGTCCTCTCATGTACACACAGGCCAGAAACACCGGAACCAGGAAGAATAAGCGAGGCCTCTGACTAACCCGTCATGTCTATGTAGCGGGGAGAGCTCGTGTCCTCTCATGTACACACAGGCCAGAAACACCAGAACCAGGAAGAATAAGCGCGGCCTCTGACTAACCCGTCATGTCTATGTAGCAGGGAGAGCTTGTGTCCCCTCATGTACACACAGGCCAGAAACACCAGAACCAGGAAGAATAAGCGCGGCCTCTGACTAACCCGTCATGTCTATGTAGCGGGGGGAGCTCGTGTCCCCTCATGTACACACAGGCCAGAAACACCAGAACCAGGAAGAATAAGCGCGGCCTCTGACTAACCCGTCATGTCTATGTAGCGGGGAGAGCTTGTGTCCCCTCATGTACACACAGGCCAGAAACACCAGAACCAGGAAGAATAAGCGCGGCCTCTGACTAACCCGTCATGTCTATGTAGCGGGGAGAGCTCGTGTCCCCTCATGTACACACAGGCCAGAAACACCAGAACCAGGAAGAATAAGCGCGGCCTCTGACTAACGCGTCGTGTCTATGTAGCGGGGAGAGCTTGTGTCCTCTCATGTACACACAGGCCAGAAACACCAAAACCAGGAAGAATAAGCGCGGCCTCTGACTAACCCATCGTGTCTATGTAGCGGGGAGAGCTCGTGTCCTCTCATGTACACACAGGCCAGAAACACCAGAACCAGGAAGAATAAGCGCGGCCTATGACTAACCCGTCATGTCTATGTAGCGGGGAGAGCTCGTGTCCTCTCATGTACACACAGGCCAGAAACACCAGAACCAGGAAGAATAAGCGCGGCCTCTGACTAACCCGTCATGTCTATGTAGCGGGGAGAGCTTGTGTCCCCTCATGTACACACAGGCCAGAAACACCAGAACCAGGAAGAATAAGCGCGGCCTCTGACTAACCCGTCATGTCTATGTAGCGGGGAGAGCTTGTGTCCCCTCATGTACACACAGGCCAGAAACAACAGAACCTGGGGGATAAGAGGTAGGGTCCCTTAGGGGGGTCATTTGGAGACGTTCCTACTCCCAGGATACTCAGGATGTATTATCCTCCAGGTGTACAACACCTGAATGCCCCCAATAGAGGTGAGGAGCAGCATAAAGGTGCCCATACACACGGTACAAGTGGTGGGTGTAATGAGATTCCATTCCATGATATACGATGCAATACATTCTAGTCCAAATTGTATACAATAATTGTACTGTGTATGGCCACCTTTATACATATAAACAATTAGTGCTGCACTATATAAGAAACTGTAAGTAAATAATATATTATACATTATTGTATATAAATAGGAGGTTACCGGCGGCAACAGGTAGTCCCTAGGCATGGTAAAGTGCCCCCATGATATCCAAGGATCCTCCTGAAATCTGAGGTTGCCTGGCACAGTGAGGCCGGTGTGGTCACAGATTGGGGAATATTTACTAAAGTGTGCAAGAAGTGGCGCTGTTGCCCATAACAACCGCTCAGATTCTACTTCATTTGTTTAGTACTTTATACAATATAAAATCTAGAATCTGTTTGCTGTGGGCAACGTCCCCACTTCAGTAAAAACGCAATGTAGTACATACACCCCTGATTGTCTGTATACACTGACTGAGGAGCTACAGGCTTCCTGTGTGAGTGCGGGCGGGCCCCCAGCCAGCCAGCCAGCCAGCCCGCGGCCGCCCTGTGTCACTGTGTGTGACTGTGTACTACCCGCCCGCCTGTTCTCTGTACAAAACAACGTTTAAAACTAGAGAAACAAAGTGACGAGCTCTCTGACAGGTCCACACCAAGCAGAGCAGCTGACGCCGTCATCTCGCGGGACTTGGGGCGGGAAGGAGTCAGACTCGGTCCGACGTTCTCGCGAGAACCGATGTACCATGTGACCACCACTTCCTGCGGCAAATCTCGCGATATTCTCTTACTCGCGGAGGATTAATCCCGAAGGCTCGGATGGCGGCTGCGATCATGTTGGTGAGTCCGGGAGGGGAGCGCCAAACCGGGGGTATCGTCCGTCACCGGGGGATATAAGGAGGTGGAGAGGGGTATTACCGGAGATAGGGGGCCGGTGTGAACAGGGGTGGACTAGGTAAATGAGGGGAGGGGGAGTGATACCGAGGTGATGGGGGGTGTAATGAGGTAAATGAGGGGAGGGGGAGTGATACCGGGGAGATGGGGGATATAATGAGGTAAATGAGGGGAGGGGGAGTGATACCGGGGAGATGGGGGGATATAATGAGGTAGATGGGGCGAGGGGGAGTGATACCAGGGAGATGGGGGGGATATAATGAGGTAAATGTGGGGAGGGGGAGTGATACCAGGGAGATGGGGGGATATAATGAGGTAAATGTGGGGAGGGGGAGTGATACCAGGGAGATGGGGGGATATAATGAGGTAGATGTGTCGAGACGGAGTGATACCAGGGAGATGGGGGATATAATGAGGTAAATGTGGGGAGGGGGAGTGATATGGGGGATATAATGAGGTAAATGTGGGGAGGGGGAGTGATACCAGGGAGATGGGGGATATAATGAGATAGATGTGGGGAGGGGGAGTGATACCGGGGAGATGGGGGGTATAATGCAACGAAGGGTTAAGTTCCGATGTGCGTTCCTATGGATGTTTTGCTAAATTTCCTGATCTTTCATGCAAACATGTAAGATCAGAAGATTTAGCAAAAGATCAGCCAGAGTGCGCATGCGATCGGCTGATTTGCGGTAAAAAAATCGGCCATTCTGCAAAAAAAATCGTTCTAGTGTGTGGATTCCCTAAGAATAAAGCAGCCAGTATTTTTCTAGTATTTAAAACAAAATAACACTCCCAAATCTAACCTCTGCACCTGTTACATCTGCCCCACCTGCATTGCAGCATGGTTTTGTCCATTAAAGAAGGAGTTTGCACTGCAAGCCAACCAGAATCACCCCCTGTGTGGGGTAATGGGGACTGACTTTGGGTTCCCATACTTTGTTCAGTCGTGGCACCCTTTTGTATCAGATTGGTCTCATGGCACCCCAGGCCAAAGCATTCTTATTAAGAAAGTAAAATATTTGATTTAGTAAATTGTGTTTTATATGTAATCCTTAGATTAAATTATGTGGTGAGGGATAAGATTCGCTTCTGTTTGCCTACATATTTTATAACTAGTAAGGCTGCTTGAAGCAAAGATGAACGCTAGTCTGCTACTTCCTGTGTTTGTGTACAGATGGAGGTTGGCTTATCTTTGCAGGGGCTGGCATTTCTAACCCGCCAGAAGGCGCACGCGTACGAAATGCTCGCACGCCCCCTGGCAATGGAGCCTCCCTCCGGTCCCCGCCGCTGGTACCCCGAGCGCCCCCCCCCCCCCTAACCCTGCCCATCTCCCTGAAGCGGAGACGGGCAGAGACACGCAGCGTCCCCGCCGAGAGACTGGGACGCGCGCGCGCGTGTGTGTGAGAGACGCATGCGCGTCCCAGTTCAGTGTAGCCCCTGTCCGCCGACGCTCGCTAGCGGGGAGGGTCTGGCGAGCCGCGGCCAAGGATGGCAGGGGCTACATCTGTATGTGTGAGAAAGAGATGTAGTTTCACTTTCTGTCAGCAGATGGCAGTGTTTCGGAGACTCACGGACACTAGATATAAATAGATTTATAGATATATGTAATATTGGTAGTCACCAGCACTGGTTTTGCCTATTATATTAAATTAATTGATCCAGGGCACCCCTGCAAGTCTCCCAAGGCACCCCAGGTGATCGCATTTGGTTAAACACCACATGCGATCCCGCATGCCATTCAATAAATACTATGTGCAGCACATACTATCTATCAGCGTGACATTCAACTGGCCAAATCTACGTATTGCATGGTACATAAAATGCATACAATCATTCGATTTATCGAACAGATGTGATCGAAACCAAATGATTGTATAAAATCTCATAATTGTATAGGTGCCCATACACGGTACAATATTCCCGTGTGTTTTGAACTAGATCGCATGCGATTGGGACCTAGTTCAAAAATCTCGGGCTGCACAGACTGTGCTGTGCGATAGGATGCCCGTGGGTGCACGCATCGCTTAGTACCCTGGCACTGTGTATGGGCACCTTAAGAGCTACATAGGAGAGCTTGCATGTATTAAATGTTATGTAAATACAAAGCACTAAAGTACCAAATCACAAGTGTTCCGGTCAGGTTGTAGGGGAATTGCATGAAACCAATTGCTGTGAGAGCTCTCAGTAGTGGATGGGGGACTATGTCGCCACTGTACCGTATTAGTGTGTAATAATGTGCTATTGTGAGGTCATGCAGCTGCCGGCCATGTTATCAGGGCGTCCACCTCAGCCTACCATAGTGAGCGCAGAGATTGGATATGTGTATTACATGCTGTTAATGAGATTTCTTATTTTTTTGCAGGGAGTTGACTCCATTAAACTGGAAAATGGCCAGAGCACCTCATCTAAACTGGGACTCCCACCGCTCACCCTGGAGCAGCAGGAGGCCCTGCAGAAGGTGAGTACTCCCCTATCTGAGTGTACAGAACAGCACACACTGACCAGCCACTCGCTCTGCTGTGCCGCACAGGCTGTAGCTGTGTAGAACGCATCACTGTTACCCTGTTGCATTATGGTGGAAATCTAGCAGGTCTATCAGCTTCTCTAAAACCAGACCTGGAAGCTGAATAATCTAAAGCCCAAACTCCAGAACCAGGCAACCTGCATGCAATGGTCCTTCATAGTCCCCTCTCTGCCCCTGTTCTCCTTCCCCCAAATTGGTTGTAGTGGGATATCTGTGCTGGGTGGGCCCTGTCTGGGCACATTGGTTGGGCTATAGAGATGATGTGCACCCCCATGTGTTACAGTGAGAACCGCAGGCTACATGGCTGCAGGTAAATGGAGGTCAGTAAGCACCAGACTCATATATCATGCACAATAATATTACTGTGTCTTAGTGTAAGACAGGCTGCCAGGGCTTATAATGGTCCAGGGTCCCCTCCTGTACTGGTGAGCAGTGTTTTGCATTATTAGTAAATGCTTCATTTTCACCATAAGGAGCATGGAACTATGAAGAGGAATATTCCGGCCTGTTCCGTTATATGTTGGGGGTGATGGTGAACAGTAAAAAGCTGGCTAACGGCTTTACAGAATGAACGCATGTTATTAGACCCGCTCTGCATTGTGTATATGTTATTCCATTGTTTGGTGATCAGTTTGTTATTCCAGGGCTGGATACTGATCTGTATAGAGGCAGACTAAGGACACATTACAGGGCTTGTATCATCCATAATATTTATGTATGCTGTGGGAAGGTGAATTTTTCTATTTTATTGTATAATATATTTATCCTGATTTTCATCATTGTAATTGTGCTGCAGTCCCTGTATTTAGCTGTAGATGTCACTAGATCACAGGCAGACTGCTAAGACTTGCCAATATATTGTTCCTGTAGATCAGTGGTTCCCAACCCTGGTCCTCAAGTACCCCCAACAGTGCACATTTTCCAGGTCACCCAGCAGGTGCACTCATTATTCAGACACATTGTAAAAGATCCACAGGTGCAGCTAATTATGTCACCTGTGATTCTGTGTGGAGACCTGCAAAACATGCCCTGTTGGGGATACTTGAGAACCAGGGTTGGGAACCACTGCTGTAAATGTTGGCCCTGGGATACAATCCATAACGTCTGATCCACGTTGGCTGTGATACCCATATATCTTAGCATCCCAAACTTGCCTTCAGAACCGCAGACACTTGGATTGATTCAGTTCAGCAGGCAGTGAATAGCGCTGGAACGGAGCTCTCCGAGCCCTTCAGTTCATCCGCTGCTCTGTGTGAGAATGCTGCTAGTGCGAGAATCGCCATTGTCCAACGTAAGCGCCCTGCTGCGATGGTGTTTGCGCTGCGTCATTGCACAAAACCGCATGGTGGACCTAATTTTGTCTGATTTTATCCCTTGAGGGGTGCGAGCAGAAATCCACTAGGCTGACTTAGCAGCACGCTGAGTGAACCCCAGTGACGTCCCTGCATGCTCATGTGGCTAGGTATGTTGGGGGAGTGTTGGTAGGTTGCTTTGTGCGGAACACTTAAACCCAATCACTGGATTGGATGGCACGTCTGACAGTCCTGTGTTTACCCATCCTGACATGGGCAGATCTGACATCGCTACCCCCCCTGCCTGCAGATATATGAGCTGTGCTTCAGGGCCGTTGCAGAAGGTCTGTGATCAATGTTGTTCAGACACATTGGGGGTACACACCCTCTGACAGACTCACAATGTACAGCTGGTATGTCGGACAGTGTATACACAATAAATCCCTGTGTTGTATCAGCTGCAGGGATCACGATGTGCTTAGCCAACTAGTAAATGGGAATAATAGTATTCCTCCTATATTCCCCAGAATACTAACATAGCTGTATTACAGTACATAATAAGGAAGATATAAAAAAAATAATAATTTGATAAAGTTGATAGTTAATAATATATCAGGAAAAAATATTTATCGTTGGGTAAAAATAATATTTATCAAAAAATTAACAATCACAAAAACAAATCCGGGGTTATGCTGATAATACGTGTGCCCTCTCCCTGGGGCGTGTTCTGGTTGTTTCCTCTGAAATTAGCATATTTTGAAAATTTTTATTTTTATTAAAGTAAAAGGATTTTTTTTTGTTGTCAAAATCTGAGAAAGCATTCATTCCCAGCGGAGAGGGTGCTATGTAAGGTTGGCACGTGTGCGGTGGGTGACTGCGGAGAGGGTGCTACGTAAGGTTGGCACGTGTGCGGTGGGTGACCACGGAGAGGGTGCTACGTAAGGTTGGCACGTGTGCGGTGGGTGACCGCGGAGTGGGTGCTATGTAAGGTTGGCACGTGTGTGGTGGGTGTCCGCGGAGAGGGTGCTATGTAAGGTTGGCACGTGTGTGGTGGGTGTCCGCGGAGAGGGTGCTATGTAAGGTTGGCACGTGTGTGGTGGGTGTCCGCGGAGAGGGTGCTATGTAAGGCTGGCACGTGTGCGGTGGGTGACCGCGGAGAGGGTGCTATGTAAGGATGGCACGTGTGCGGTGGGTGTCCGCGGAGAGGGTGCTATGTAAGGCTGGCACGTGTGCGGTGGGTGACCGCGGAGAGGGTGCTTTATAAACATGTTCCTATTGTTCCCTCAGGTAATTGTGTCACGGCTGGAATATATATATATATATATATATATATATATATATATATATATAAGCTGTACACTTTGCAGATATGTTTTATAGCAGGAGTTCCCGATACGTGCCCTCGCATACCCCCAACAGGCCATGGTTTCTGGTTGTCTTCAGTCATGCACAAGTGAGTTAAGCGTGGTATACAGTAGGCCAGTGGTCCTCAAATACCCCCAACAGTTCATGTTTTCCAGGTCTCCTCACAGAATGACAGGTGAAATAATTACTCCACCTGTGTCAGTAAATGAGTGCACCTGCTGGGTGACCTGGGAAACGTGCACTGTTGGGGTACTTGAGGGCTGAGGTTGGGAACCACTGCACTAGGCGGTATGTCGCACCGACATATCATGCTCATTGGGTAGTGTGTACGCACTACCACTTGCCCACATCAGCTGGGCCTCGGGGTCAGTGGGAGGCTGGACCGCATGCATCTGAATAATGTGCCACTATATCATCCATTGTGTACGGATGGCTGATTATCGTCTAATGTGTGGCCAGCTTAGCTATGGTGTCAGGTCAGTCAGCACCGGGTTAGAGCTTACTGTAAGCCAGATGTTGCCTCTAAGAGGCAGCCGGGCCCGTTAGTTCCCGGTGTACGGGGGCAGGTATGTATTCTATGCTGGTGTCTGTGACTTTGCTGTGTTGGCGTCTGCCTCAGAGATCCATTTCAGAAGCATGATTAGTTCATTGTCACTGCAGCCGCTAAACAAGCGTCAGAACCTCCTGGGATTCTCCCGCTTCTATTTTATAGAGCTCACCCCACTGCTGGAGCAACGCCGCGAGTGGGAAAGGTGACCAGGCTTGGAGGAGGCTGCCCCTCCTCACCCATGTGGTAGAGAGGTAAGGTGGGGGTGCCCCGTATAGCGCAGAGCATGGAGGAACGCCTGCTGCGGAACCTAAAGGCTAGAGATCCGATCGGGACGCCTTTCTGTGTCTTCTACACTTTCCGCTGGGCTTGTGTTTGTGTCCTACTCATGTGTGTCTTATGGCTTTTCCATAGGCTAAGAAGTACGCGATGGAGCAGAGCATCAAGAGTGTCTTAGTGAAGCAAACTATTGCACACCAGCATCAGCAGCTTACCAACCTCCAGGTAAGGGCAGCCTGTCCGGGCCCCCTCCATACGCCTGGGCCAGACACCACTCACTGGCTGTGACCCGGGCAGGAGAAGGGTCTTATACGCCTCTTTTATTTCCCTTCCTCTTCCTTCTGTGGCTTTAAATGTTTTACTATAATGTGGTTTATTTTTTTGTTTTTAACAAAAGCTTTCAACATTCAGAACGTTTTTTTGGCATTAGACTAATCCGAGAGAAGCACTGTTTCCCTCCGATCAATGTAATTGAGGATTCCCTACCCCCCACCAGATAAGGGGGTGACTGCCATTTCCACTGTAAATCTCTACGGCATTGTACATGAATTGTTCCCACCCCCATGGCGCTATGTCTCGCGATCTCCTGTGTAACGCAGGGATCCTCCCCCATCACTGTACACTAGCGGATTAGCCCCTATCTCCCTTTATTTCTGCAGGTTCTCTGTTACCTCTGTCTACTTGAATCTAGCGCAGAGAACGAATGACACGGAAAGTGGCAGCGGACTGAACTCTGTCTTTACTGTCTTTCAGATGGCAGCAGTGACAATGAGCTTTGGAGACCCTCTCTCACCTTTACAATCGGTCAATAGAAATATTCATTTCTTCTGGGGCACCATTGCTGTGTGGGGGGGCGGGCTGTTTACCTCTACCTGTTCTTGTTTTCCCAGGGCCTGCAGAGGGAGGGGGGAGCCGTTGGTCCTTCAATGGGGCGGTTTTTGAACAATGACCACAGAGACACTAGTTCTATACTACCTGTCGTCATTTCACCTTCCTGTACTAGATAGCATAGACTGGTTATACAGCGCTAGCTGCGTGTCAGAGAGGAGTAAGGTAAGGGGGTAATGTGTGTGTGATCACACAGCAGTCACCTGGTACACAGGTTCCTGCACTAGATAGCATAGACTGGTTATACAGCGCTAGCTGCGTGTCAGAGAGGAGTAAGGTAAGGGGGGTAATGTGTGTGATCACACAGCAGTCACCTGGTACACAGGTTCCTGTACTAGATAGCATAGACTGGTTATACAGTGCTAGCTGCGTGTCAGAGAGGAGTAAGGTAAGGGGGTAATGTGTGTGTGGTCACACAGCAGTCACCTGGTACAGAGGTTCCTGTACTAGATAGCATAGACTGGTTATACAGCGCTAGCTGCCTGTCAGAGAGGAGTAAGGTAAGGGGGGTAATGTGTGTGATC
The DNA here is from genome assembly GCF_055691185.1 of Crinia signifera. Taxonomy (NCBI): domain Eukaryota; kingdom Metazoa; phylum Chordata; class Amphibia; order Anura; family Myobatrachidae; genus Crinia; species Crinia signifera. The sequence continues at coordinate 331,360,966 of NC_139221.1, forward strand.
ACACAGCAGTCACCTGGTACAGAGGTTCCTGTACTAGATAGCATAGACTGGTTATACAGCGCTAGCTGCCTGTCAGAGAGGAGTAAGGTAGGGGGTGTAATGTGTGTGTGATCACACAGCAGTCACCTGGTGCAGAGGTTCCTGTACTAGATAGCATAGACTGGTTATATACAGCGCTAGCTGCGTGTCAGAGAGGAGTAAGGTAAGGGGGGTAATGTGTGTGTGATCACACAGCAGTCACCTGGTACACAGGTTCCTGTACTAGATAGCATAGACTGGTTATACAGCGCTAGCTGCCTGTCAGAGAGGAGTAAGGTAAGGGGGTAATGTGTGTGTGATCACACAACAGTCACCTGGTACACAGCTTCCTGTACTAGATAGCATAGACTGGTTATACAGCGCTAGCTGCGTGTCAGAGAGGAGTAAGGTAAGGGGGGTAATGTATGTGTGATCACACAACAGTCACCTGGTACACAGGTTCCTGCACTAGATAGCATAGACTAGTTATACAGCGCTAGCTGCGTGTCAGAGAGGAGTAAGGTAAGGGGGTTAATGTGTGTGTGTGTGTGATCACACAGCAGTCACCTGGTACTGAGGTTCCTGTGCTAGATAGCATAGACTGGTTATACAGCGCTAGCTGCGTGTCAGAGAGGAGTAAGGTAAGGGGGTAATGTGTGTGTGATCACACAGCAGTCACCTGGTACACAGGTTCCTGTACTAGATAGCATAGACTGGTTATACAGCGCTAGCTGCGTGTCAGAGAGGAGTAAGGTAAGGGGGGGTAATGTGTGTGTGATCACACAGCAGTCACCTGGTACACAGGTTCCTGTACTAGATAGCATAGACTGGTTATACAGCGCTAGCTGCATGTCAGAGAGGAGTAAGGTAAGGGGGGGTAATGTATGTGTGATCACACAGCAGTCACCTGGTACACAGGTTCCTGTACTAGATAGCATAGACTGGTTATACAGCGCTAGCTGCGTGTCAGAGAGGAGTAAGGTAAGGGGGGGTAATGTATGTGTGATCACACAGCAGTCACCTGGGTACTTGTGAGTTATCTGGGCGTCCGATTTGGGTACTTACGATTTGCATGCGATATCGCATACGATATCGCATGCGATTTACGATTTGCATGCGATTTGCATAAGATTTGCTATTCATTTCATTACCCCACTATCCCCAAAGTGTGTCTATCAACGTGAACCCGAAGCGTGGCGAGCGCAGCGAGCCCGCGAGGGGCGGCGGTACGCGTCCTCCGACCTTTTCATGCCCTACTATCCACTAGGGCGTGGAGTGAGAATAGAATAGTGTGGCGAGCCCGAAGCGTGGCGAGCGGACGCGGACACCTGTGAAGCCCGCAAGGGTACGCGGATACCTGTGAAGGTGTCCGCGTCCCCTCGCGGGGCTCGCTGCGCTCGCCACGCTTCGGGCTCGCTGCGCTCGCCACACTATTCTATTCTCACTCCACGCCCTAGTGGATAGTAGGGCATGAAAAGGTCGGAGGACACGTACCGCCGCCGCTCGCCACGCTTCGGGTTCACGTTGATAGACACACTTTGGGGATAGTGGGGTAATGAAATGAATAGCAAATCTTATGCAAATCGCATGCTAAATCGCATGCGATATCGCATGCGATCTAGTACCAAAATCGGACGCCCAGATAACTCACAAGTACCGTCACCTGGTACACAGGTTCCTGTACTAGATAGCATAGACTGGTTATACAGCGCTAGCTGCGTGTCAGAGAGGAGTAAGGTAAGGGGGGGTAATGTATGTGTGATCACACAGCAGTCACCTGGTACACAGGTTCCTGCACTAGATAGCATAGACTGGTTATACAGCGCTAGCTGCGTGTCAGAGAGGAGTAAGGTAAGGGGGGGTAATGTGTGTGTGATCACACAGCAGTCACCTGGTACACAGGTTCCTGTACTAGATAGCATAGACTGGTTATACAGCGCTAGCTGCGTGTCAGAGAGGAGTAAGGTAAGGGGGGTAATGTATGTGTGATCACACAGCAGTCACCTGGTACACAGCTTCCTGTACTAGATAGCATAGACTGGTTATACAGCGCTAGCTGCGTGTCAGAGAGGAGTAAGGTAGGGGGGTAATGTGTGTGTGTGTGTGTGTGTGTGTGTGATCACACAGCAGTCACCTGGTACAGAGGTTCCTGTACTAGATAGCATAGACTGGTTATTCAGCGCTAGCTGTGTGTCAGAGAGGAGTAAGGTAAGGGGGTAATGTGTGTGTGTGTGTGTGATCACACAGCAGTCACCTGGTACAGAGGTTCCTGTACTAGATAGCATAGACTGGTTATACAGAGCTAGCTGCGTGTCAGAGAGGAGTAAGGTAAGGGGTGTTTGTACATCCGTGTAATCACAGCGGACCGAAGGCTTTATCATGTGACCTTAACTTGCAATTTCCTTTTCAGGGTCCATGGGTCCCACAGGGGACATCGGGGTTGTAGGTGGATCCAGGGGGTCCGAGGCACCAATCAGCGAAGCTTTTAATGATTTCCCAGGATGCCCGGGCCCTCTCCCCTACAGCCCCGCCTCCAGGCTCATCTAGTCAGTTTTTGTTTGGTGCCTGCAGGAAGCAGACGCACCTTTTGTATCAGCGGGGGTTACCTCACTGAGGTAACCCCACAAAGCTATTGTTCATTTTTATTTTTCCTTTTTTTTTTAAATCTGCAGCCTCGGCGGCAGAAGCCGCTTTGCGGCTGAGGCCGCTCACCGCCGTCAATCACTGTCGGCGGAGCGAGCGGCCGCATCACCCTCCCAGCGCCGGCTCCATCCAATGACGTCTGTCACGGAGGACCTCGGCGGGGAAGACCGCGACGCCTAGCACCGCCGACGGTCTCCCCCGGGCAGCGTGGCCGGAATCGAGGGCAGGTAAGGCTCCACCTGGAGCGCAAACCGCTGCTGTACCGTGCTAGCGTGGAAGACGCACGCGGTAGCTGGCGTGGGTACAGGCCTCGGCCCGGGACCCCACTAGACCACCGGGGAATAGCGCAGAACGGGTCAGAGGGGACCCCATTATCAGCTACATTATCCCCGGTGGGGGAAGTCCAGCAAGGGGAGGCGGCGTCGGGTCTGCAGCCCCTCCCTTGGCTTTGGCGCCAATCTCAATAGAGATCTGCCGTCCCATTAGCCGTGACTTTGGTGCCCGCCCCCCTCTCTCAGACAGGCGCCATTTCTGCAGCAGCACTTCCAGAGAGCGGGCACACTTCTCCCCTGTGAAATCGCCTACAGGTTCAGTAGCTGCTTTCACAGCCACCCTTATTCCCACTTTTCTCCATAGAGTTAAGCGGTTGACACAGGGTGAGGTAGTCTATTTCTGACTATAGTGTGTGTGTGTGACTTGTGCTAGATTTTTACTTCTTCTGTCCAGTGATCTGTCCCTTCATCTCTAATATTGAGGCAATACCTCATTGGTCACAACACTCAGTTATATCACTCTAGGTTTTCCTGAATTACCCTATTGTGCACTGTCAGCTCTCCTTGTCAGTGTGTTTTACACCATGTCTAAAAGAGGGCGTCAGCAGACAGAATCCCCTCAGCTCTTGTCCTGCAAGGGCTGTGCTGCAGGCCTGTCTGATATGGATGTTGTTCAGGATGGCCTGTGTGTCAACTGCATATCCCTTGCGCAGTACACTGCCACGGTACAACAACCCCCATGGGCAGCCTTCCAACAATTGCTGGGTACTCTTGTGGACCGCTTGCCCGCCACTATTACTCCCCCTGTAGTCCAGCCCCCTCCACCTTGGGTGGATGCCCTGTCGACCACGGTGCAGACCTTGCAACAGACTACGGTGGCTATGCAAAAGCTGCTGCCCCAGACAGTACAGCCCAGTAGATCCCTGTTAACTCCGTTGCTGGCAGATACACGGGATGACACTGATACTGGCGATGGGGGGAATGATGTCGACAATGCAGGTGATGACATCAATTTGGATGATGATCAGGATGACCCCATGCCCATGGATACTCCTGCCGCTCATGCAGAGACTCCTGACGTGGCAGCCCTGATACATGCTATTAAAGAGGTTTTATTATATGACCCTGAGGAGCCTGAACCTGTCGCTAAGACAAAAGATGTCTTTAAAAAGCAAAAGGTCCTTAAGGCCCAGTTCCCACATTCTGATTACCTAACAGAAATGAGGACAAATCAGTGGGAGGAGTTAGGCAAGAAGGCCAGCATTCCACAGAGGGTTTTAAACAAATACCCCCTCCCACCAGAGGATTGTAAACCATGGGAGATACCACCCTCAGTGGATCCCCACGTTACAAGACTGGTAAAACCATCGGTGCTGCCCGTTTCATCTGGGTCCAATCTTGGGGACCAAACTGACAGGCGCCTGGAACAGGCTCTTAAGGCCACGTTTTCCTACACTGGCGCAGTTCAAAGGCCTACTATAGCGGCTACTTGGGCGGCTAAAGCTATTCTCCTGTGGGTTCAGACCTTGGAGGAGGAGCTTACACAGGACGCATCTGAGGATGCTAAACTGTGTATCCTCCAAGCAGCTTCCTATATAATGGACGCCATGTCAGATGCTGGCACACTAGCGGCTAAGGCTTCAGCTAGTTCTGTGCTAGCACGCCGCATCATCTGGCTCCGGCCTTGGAAAGTGGATTTAGAGTCAAAAAAGACCCTGGAGTTACTACCCTTTAAGGGTGAAACACTCTTTGGAGAGGAACTTAATAAAATAGTAGCCTCTCTGGCTGCAGCTAAAACTGCATGTCTCCCAATGGCCCTTCCTCAAAAGTCTAGACCCGCCTTTCGGTCCTTTCGCCCACAGGGCAAGGCCAGAGGCCAACCTTTTACAAAGCCTTCCCCCTCACGTAAACCTGGTAAGGCAAAACCAAAGCAGGCTTGGGCTGCTAGACAGGCCCCAAACAAGCCTGACAAGCCTTCCGCATGACGGGGCCGGGCCTCCCGCAGGGAGAGCCCCAGGTGGGAGGCAGACTTCTCCTATTCTCCCAACGGTGGCTGTCCACAACAAAGGATGCCTGGGTGAGGGAAGTGGTGTCTCGGGGCTACTCCATATCCTTCAAAAGGACACCACCCAAAAAGTTATTTTGCACAGGCCTTCCACATGACCCTGTAAAAGCAGACCACCTGCAAAAGATTTTGCAGTCCCTACTACAGTCTCAGGTTATTGTCCCCGTACCTGCCCACCAGAAGGGACAGGGGTTTTACTCAACACTCTTTCTGGTCCCAAAACAAAACGGGACATTTAGACCCATTCTGACCTTAAAGGCGCTAAACAAGTCAGTCAGTGTCCAAGTTCAGAATGGAAACGTTGAGGTCAATAATCCTGGCACTGGAGGCTGGAGATTACATGGTATCCCTGGACATCCGGGATGCCTACCTACATGTCCCCATCCTCCCAGCACACCAACAGTACCTGAGGTTCGCGATCCTAAACAGGCACTTTCAATTCAGGGCTCTGCCTTTTGGACTGGCCACTGCCCCAAGGACCTTCACGAAGATCATGGCGGTAATGGCCTCCCTCCTACACCAGCAGGGCATTCGGGTGTTCCCTTACTTAGACGACCTCTTGCTGGTGGCAAAGTCGCCAGACATCCTCCTGTTGCACCTGCAGACAACAATTGCAACTCTACAGGACCACATGTGGCTCCTAAACTGGGAAAAGTCCACCCTAATTCCATCGCAACGCATGCTTCACCTGGGAGCTCTTCTGGACACCAAGGCCCTCCGGCTCTTTCTTCCAGCGGACAAAAGTGCTGCCTTACACCAGCACATTCGCAAATTCCTCTCCAGCCAAACGGTCACAGTTCATTGGGCGATGAAAATCCTAGGTCGGATGGTATCCACTTTCGACATGGTCGAGTGGGCCCAGTTCCACTCTCGCCTCTTCAGAGTCTCATATTGAAGAGGTGGGACGGCCTGACCCATCATATCAGGACTACCTCCTTCCAACTGACACGGGAAGTCCGGGAATCCCTCCAGTGGTGGCTACAATCGCAGCACCTGTCAACAGGCCGACAATTCTGGTTCGCTGAAATGCTGGTCCTCACAACCGACGCCAGCTTGCGAGGCTGGGGAGCGGTAGTAGGATCCTAGTCCTTGCAAGGCATATGGACAGTGCAGGAGTCCAGGCTGTCCATCAACGTCCTGGAATTGAGGGCAGCGTACAACGCTCTGCTTGGAGCAAGGGACCTGCTCCAGGGTAAACCAGTACAGATCCGGTCCGACAACGCCACGACGGTGGCGTACATAAACCGCCAAGGGGGCACCCGCAGTGTGGCGGCCCTACAGGAAGTTTCCAGAATTCTTTTGTGGGCGGAACAAAATCTTCCGGCACTCTCAGCTGTCTTCATCCCGGGTGTCCTGAACTGGGAAGCAGACTTCCTGAGCCGTCAGGACATTCATCCGGGGGAATATTCTCTCCACCCGGAGGTCTTTGCCACTCTGACAGACAGTTGGGGCGTGCCGGACGTGGATCTCATGGCGTCCAGGCACAACCGCAAAGTGGAAAGGTTCGGATCCAGGACAAGGGATCCTCTAGCCGAATTCACAGACGTTCTGACAGTTCCATGGGGATTTCATCTCCCGTACGTATTTCCTCCAGTCAACATGATCCCAAGGATCATCAGGAAATTCAAAGTGGAACGCGGGAATCTGATATTGAAAGTCCCATTTTGGCCACGCAGGCCTTGGTTTGTGGACTTGCTACAAATGTCGCACCTGCCACACATTCTGTTGCCATCTCGGAAGGATCTGTTGTCTTAGGGTCCCTGCCTACACCCAGACCCTCAGCGTCTGTCTTTGACGGCGTGGCGCTTGAAACTACCTTACTGAAATAGAAAGGTTTTTCCTCCAGAGTGGCTAGGTCTATGGTTCAGGCACGTAAACCGTTGTCATCCAGAATCTACTACTGGATTTGGCACACGTTCTTTTCTTGGTGTACTTGCCGAAATGAAAATCCCAAAGTCTTTAAAATAGCCAGAATTTTGGCTTTCCTTCAGAAAGCCTGTCGGTCTGGTTCCAAAGAAAAATTGCGCTTCTACCAGATGTCCGCACTTTCTTTCAAGGAGTACTACATGTACAGCCACCATATACTCCTCCTACCATGCCTTGGGACCTTACGCTAGTGTTACAAGCATTGACCAAGCCACCTTTTGAACCCTTACACTCAGTGGACCTTAAGTGGCTTACTGTAAAAACAGTTTTCCTCCTGGCAATTTCATCTGCTAGGAGGGTCTCTGATCTCTCGGCCCTGTCCTGGAAACCTCCCTTCCTTATCTTCCATACGGATAGGGCGGTCCTGAGAACCAAACCGTCACACCTTCCTAAGGTTGTTTCCAGGTTCCACCTGAATCAGGAAATAGTGGTACCGGCCTTTACAGCAGAAAATTTCTCCCAGCAGGAACGCCTTCTAGATGTGGTCAGGGCTCTGACTACATATGTGGAACGTACCAGAACAGTCAGGAAATCTGACTCTCTTTTTGTACTGTACGGGTTTCACAAAAAGGGCTGGCCGGCCACAAAGCAGACCATTGCCCGCTGGATTCGTATGGCCATCCATCAAGCGTATCAGCAGGCAAAGTTACCTATCCCTGTGTCAATCAAAGCACATTCTACCAGGGCGGTTGGTCCGTCTTGGGCGGCAAGCAGAGGAGCTTCTGCCGAACAACTGTGCAAGGCTGCAACGTGGTCATCTGTCCATACTTTCACTAGATTTTATGCTTTTGACACGTTCGCCTCCCAGGATGCTTCCTTTGGTCGTCGGGTTCTTCTGGCACCTCAGGCAAATTCCCTCCCTTGAATATACGGCTTGTGACATCCCCGATGGACCCTGAAAAGGAAAAGGAGAGTTATGGTAGACCTACCTTTGTTAACTCCCTTTCCTTGAAGTCCATGGGAACCACAGGGCGCCCTCCCTTTTAATTTGCTACTGAGGTATCCCTAGAAGTGGTATTATCCTTATGTGACCTGCAATGACCCTTTTTTTGGCTCATGTTAGCTCTTATGTATGTATGAGTCTATGGGCATGTGTGCCTCCTGTCCTTCTCTCTTCTCCGCTTCCTGCTTGTTACTAAAAACTGACTAGATGAGCCTGGAGGCGGGGCTGTAGGGGAGAGGGCCCGGGCATCCTGGGAAATCGTTAGAAGCTTCGCTGATTGGTGCCTCGGACCACCTGGATCCACCTACAACCCCGATGTCCCCTGTGGTTCCCATGGACTTCAAGGAAAGGGAGTTAACAAAGGTAGGTCTACCATAACTCTCCTTTTTTTCTTTTACATGATCCATTGCACATGTTGGTAATCGTCTGCTCGGTGTCCTGTATATTTACGGAACCTGCCCTGGGGGTGTGATTTATAAGATCATTTGCATAATTTGTGCATATAATGTTTAGTAATGTACATCTCTACAGTGTTGGTAATATATAATTAATTCTGAATAATTGTATGATGCTGGAACATGTTAAGCCAATGTGGTACCTGAGGCTGGGCGATGTTGGCGGGTGGATGGCCGGTATAGCGTATAGTCGCTGACCATGTTGAATTAGGGCTGGGGTAGCCAACCCTAGTCCTCGAGAGCTACCAACAGTGCATGTTTTGCAGGTCTCCTGACAGAATCACAAGTGAGCTAATTAGCTCCATCTGTGTATCTTTTAAAATGTGTCAGTGATTAATGATTGCAGCTGTGCAGCAGCTAGGTTGTCTGGAAAATGTGCACTGTTGGTAGCTCTCGAGGGCTAGGGTTGGCTACCACTGCATTAGGGTATGTAAAGACCACCTCTCCCACCCCCCACCTATGTGATATACCCATCCTGCAGTGGGCAGAGCCTCCCGTTACAGAAGGGGAAGTGCCTGCGTACTCTGAGGTTGTGCGCCGTATACTGCTCCTGGTGCGATGGAGCAGCTTATTATACAGAAAGTATAGTTTTTGGGTCAGATTGATGGTTATTGGGGCGATACCAGTCCGCTTTACAGGTCCCACCCCCTGAGGTCTCTACCTTTATTAAATTGCCTTTGGATAATTACATTTACAAGCCACATTTAGGAACAGAGCACCGGTTATGTGTATTCTTCATAACTAGGTACATATTGCGGTGTAGGGCAGGGCTACAAGATCCTGCAGCCAATCAGAGCTATGCATGTTACACGGGAGTATGCCATCTCCTATGGGTCAGTGTGTCATTGGCTGTGGAGTAATGGGGGGCGTAGCCAGCATGTTGCCATGGTGATGTGTGATCTGTACAGCGTGACAGGAGCCAGAGTTTTGTAAGGCAGTGTGCAGAAAATGGAAACACCTGGGCAGACAACGGCAACAAGCATTAATAGAGCAGGAGACACCCCAGTACTGTCATTGTGTAACATGTAGGGGACCTCCGGGACTAAGCAGCGGGCATTGGCCTCCGTTACGGAGAGGCTGAACCTGCTCATGTATCACATGGAGTGGGGTGATGGCAGCATTGGTACTCCGAGGGGTACATGCCACCTGCAGGTGGTGGAAGCGTGTACTATCCCAGCGTCGTTGGCTGCTGCACAGCTTGGCTGTAACCGCAGAGCAGGATATTATAGCGCACGCACGAATGTGGATTGTGAGCTCAGTGGTCTATAGCAATGGTGCTTTTATGGCACCTTCTGAGACAACGCCTCTCCCACCGCTAACCGAGCATCAGTGACTTGCATTAAGGGACGACTGACTGGTGTTTCCATCTCTGCGTCTCCACATCCGATCCTGGGCAATGAATAGAGGGGACACTGTACTCCATGCAGCCGGCGAGGGGGTAACGGTGTGGATTGCCGAAAACAAGCGATCCTCGCTGTTTAACCCCCGCGCCGGCCACTCACCCTATTCTCCCATTCCAGGGAACTCGGATTCCCCCAAACAGCGAGGCTTGCGGCTAATGTAGGGAGCCCGCGGCATTTAGCTGTGAGTCTCGCTGTTTTAGTGTCCGCATACGCCGTTTCCCCCTCGCTCCAAAAACGTGAGGGGGAATCAGCGTATGCAGGGGGGGTCAGATGAATACTGACCCTGCCAGCTGTCACAGCTCGCCCGCAGCCTTAGTGAGTGCTTGCTGGTCTGTGACTGCATGGCGTGTGAGTGCATGTCTCTCCTATGTGTCCTGTGTCTATAACACGGATCCTTAGTGAGTGCTTGCTGGTCTGTGACTGCATGGCGTGTGAGTGCATGTCTCTCCTATGTGTCCTGTGTCTATAACACGGATCCTTAGTGAGTGCTTGCTGGTCTGTGACTGCATGGCGTGTGAGTGCATGTCTCTCCTATGTGTCCTGTGTCTATAACACGGATCCTTAGTGAGTGCTTGCTGGTCTGTGACTGCATGGCGTGTGTGTCCTGTGTCTATAACACGGAACCTGACTACAGCGCTTGCTGGTCTGTGACTGCATGGCGTGTGAGTGCATGTCTCTCCTATGTGTCCTATGCCTATAACACGGATCCTTAGTGAGTGCTTGCTGGTCTGTGACTGCATGGCGTGTGTGTCCTGTGTCTATAACACGGAACCTGACTACAGCGCTTGCTGGTACCCTCACCCCATCTCTGTGACTGGGAGTAAGCTGCCCTGTTGGCCTCTGTTACAGCTCACCTGTACCGGTCTGCGCCATCTGTTACCATAGGAGACTACGGAACCTACGTTTAGCTCCACTTAAGCTGGGACTTGTTTATTAACATTCATCTTCTGTTCCAGTTGGAACTATTCCCCCTCAGTCCCTGTAGATGACTTTATATTTGTGTCTCTGTCAGTGCTTCACAGCGTTGTGTTTATATCATCGCACCAGTTGTGTGTGCACTGTGGGTAGGGGATTGATATGAAATCCCAGCGTTCAAAATCCCAATGCCGGAATGCCAACAAGGGGGGGTGTGGATCGCCCCCCCTCGTGGGCTCGCTACGCTCGGCACACTAATTTATTCTCCCTCTATGGGTGTCGTGGACACCCACGGAGGGAGAAAGTGTCAGGATTTCGGCCTCGGGATTTTGAACGCCGGGATTTGAACTGCAGCTCCGGATTCTATCCCATTCTTCCCCAGTGCTAAACCTACATCCCTGTGAAGCACAGGAAATGACTATGTAACAGAGTGCAGACATACAAAGGTCAAACCCAACTGCACATTGAGTAGACTGGACAATGCCATTGTGCCTATGCAGCGTCCGTTGGCATACAATGCGTGGGAGTCTCGCTTAGGTGAGCGTTGCTTCCCTGGCCCCTACTATCTGCTCTGGTATTCTGGGGCATATGCATTACGCCCGGTGAAGTGATATAATGCGCCAGCCGGTCAGTTCCTAACTGGCATTAATGTCCATAACTCCGTAGCTGTGTGTCTGTTCCTGTGATTATTCTCACCCCATCCATGAGATGTGTGTGTGTGTGTGTGAGAGAGCTGGGCCCTGGGAGGGTACGGCACCTGTGGTGTAGGTAACTTGCACGGGGCACACGTAGACACTGTAACATGGGCTATGACGGGTCCTGGGAGGAGGTGTGATGCATGACGGCACTAATCATCATCTAGGTGGTGCTGTTTCCGACTTAATTCTTCCGTTCTGTTCTGTATTGAGAACATTGTCTTTTTAGAGAGTGTAAGTAATGTGGCCGCTTAGAGCGAGTGTCAGTGTTAGCGCACTGGAAAACGCCGCCAGCGGAAGAGGCTGTCACACTGCAGGTAATGGATCCTGGTCCTTCTATTTGTAGCGTGTCCCCTAACCGCTTTCCTCCTCCTGCAGGTCTGGGAGGGCTAGCCGCGGCCACTGGCTTGCCGTTTGGAGGTGGTGAGATAAAGGGATTGAGTGTCCGGTGGAGGGTGGGAGGTGGGGTTGAGGCAGGTGACATGTTGTTGGTGTGCGCATAATCCCCCCCCTCGTGGGTTACACCTCTCCTGACAGCTGGGCTTTCTCTCCTAGATGGCAGCTCAGAGGCAGCGCGCCCTCGCCATAATGTGCCGCGTCTACGTTGGCTCCATCTATTACGAGCTGGGAGAAGATACCATCCGGCAAGCTTTCGCTCCCTTCGGACCAATCAAGAGCATTGACATGTCCTGGGATTCTGTCACAATGAAGCACAAGGTGAGACCCCGGAAGCGGGCGAGCTTGTGGGAAGGGGGTTAGATTTGGGGTGATCTGCACCATGTACAAAAACAGAACACCGTTAAGGGTCAACAGTCCCGCCCAGGTCTTTGTAAATGCACAATGCCCGATGGATCACACACCGTTGGCGTTTCAGACCAATAATATCCCTGTAAGGGAGGCACTTAAGCATTTTCTTGGGATTGGTGCGTTACAAAGCTGTGGTATAACGGGTGGATGTGTGAGGCGGAAAATCTTTTCTGGCCGAGGTTATACACACAAACCTCTTCCTAATCATCCTATGCTGCTCATGTATATGTGGTGTAATGCTCCTGCCACATGCGGGACTACAATGAGCCGTGGTAATTACTGTGCGGGCACTGCTGCACAGGTGGCGGTGGCACTATATCCAGTGCTGCTCGTGTATATGCCGTGTAATGGTCCTGCCACATGCGGGACTACAATAAGCCGTGGTAATTACTGTGTGGGCACTGCTGCACAGGTGGCGGTGGCACTATATCCAGTGCTGCTCATGTATATGCCGTGTAATGGTCCTGCCACATGCGGGACTACAATAAGCCGTGGTAATTACTGTGTGGGCACTGCTGCACAGGTGGCGGTGGCACTATATCCAGTACTGCTCGTGTATATGCAGTGTAATGGTCCTGCCACATGCGGGACTACAATAAGCCGTGGTAATTACTGTGCGGGCACTGCTGCACAGGTGGCGGGCACTAGATCCAGTACTGCTCGTGTATATGCAGTGTAATGGTCCTGCCACATGCGGGACTACAATAAGCCGTGGTAATTACTGTGCGGGCACTGCTGCACAGGTGGTGGTGGCATTATATCCAGTACTGCTCGTGTATATGCCGTGTAATGGTCCTGCCACATGCGGGACTACAATAAGCCGTGGTAATTACTGTGCGGGCACTGCTGCACAGGTGGCGGTGGCTCTAGATCCAGTACTGCTCGTGTATATGCCGTGTAATGGTCCTGACACATGCGGGACTACAATAAGCCGTGGTAATTACTGTGTGGGCACTGCTGCACAGGTGGCGGGCACTAGATCCAGCGCTGCTCGTGTATATGAGGCTCTCCTCCTTTTCTTCCAGGGATTTGCATTTGTGGAATACGAGGTACCAGAAGCCGCACAACTTGCACTGGAACAGATGAACTCAGTGATGTTGGGTGGAAGGAACATAAAGGTGGGTGACATAGACAATGTACAGCCGTGCTGAACCATGCCTGGAATGTAGTGGCTTATATAGTGTTACTGTACTCTGTAATACTGGCGTTCCTGGAATAATATACTTGAAGCTTGGCGTCTATGATGTTGCTCTGGAGATCATGACACATGGCTAAGCAGATGGATGACTACTGCGCTTTCTCACCCTTTCTGTAAACAGCCGTTAGCTGTAATGTTGGTTGTTGGTCAGTAGTGACTCCTATTGCCTCCATTCACCTTCTTCTCCTGTCTCCTTGCATTCAGGTGGGCAGACCGAGCAACATCGGCCAGGCGCAGCCCATCATAGACCAGTTGGCAGAGGAGGCCCGCTCCTTTAACAGGATCTATGTGGCCTCTGTCCACCAGGATTTGTCAGATGACGATATCAAGAGTGTATTTGAGGCCTTCGGAAAGATAAAGTCTTGTATGCTGGCGCGGGACCCAACGACGGGAAAACACAAAGGTTACGGTTTTATAGGTGAGTGTCCTGCCATCTATCCATCAGCAGCCTTTCGTGGGTCACGCGGAAGGTTTAGATTACAGGGCTCAGCAATAAGTGGCCCTCCAGTTGTGGATGAAGTGCACATCCCAGCATGCCTTGCCTTAGTTTTGCTATTTGGCCATGCCGAAAGTGATGCTGGGACATGTAGTTCATCAGCATCTGGAGGGCCGCTTATAGCCCACCCCCGGCTTAGAAGCGTGCTTCCTCTCTTCAGGAATAGGAACTTTATTTGGAAATACAACATGGGAACGACTTTTCTTAATGCAACAAATTATAGTACAAAGTTGTGTGTTTTTTTAAGGGGTGTGTACACACGGTGAGATTTTACCTAGATAGTCCAAATCTCCTTGGTTAGCCACAATCCCCCAGTATTTCTCCTGCTTAGTCCATATTGTCTAGCATAGATTGTCTGAGCAGGCAAGGCAATTTTGCCTTTATCATAGGCTATCATTACTTAGACAAAATTACTTAGTCAAAATTGGAATTTAGAATTCCAACAATTTTAAGGATCCATAAGACTTGGACTATTGACCTTTATTTACACACCCCAGGGACGGTCCCAGGATTGTAGTAAACATTCCACTACAGATATGGGATCCGCCACTTATACTCGGAGATCCAGTAAATCTGGTGGCGGTCCCAAGTAATTAGCTACACCAGACCTTGCACCATTGGGATAACTTTCCAATGTTTCAGAGGGTGGGGTGGCATTATTGAACTTAGAATGTTGCTGGGTTTTACCACTCCTCATTCTGCATAGAGGAAGATCCCCGCGTGTTGTTATACTCTGCTCTGGCCATAGATGAGAGCTGTAATGATACCTACAGAAGCCTTTACCTGAAGGGCAATAAGGGGTTTGTTATACAAAGCTTTGTGCTTGCCATACTGCAAAACTGTTGCAGGGCATGCTGGGATGTGTAGTTCAACAACAGCTGGTTCTCCATCCCAAAGCTACGATTACGACTGGATAGGAGATGAGATCTCAGTGTCTGCTGTCTCTCCTGTTTTCAGAGTATGAGAAGGGCCAGTCCTCACAGGACGCAGTTTCTTCCATGAACCTGTTTGATTTGGGTGGTCAGTATCTTCGTGTGGGGAAAGCAGTTACTCCACCAATGCCTCTGCTCACGCCTGCCACCCCTGGAGGATTACCGCCCGCAGCTGCTGTCGCCGCCGCTGCTGCAACTGCCAAAATCACTGCTCAGGTGAGTCTGGACCTCGAGTAATGAATACAATCGCACAGTGTAAATCTGCTGATCCGCTCTATTATATTCTCTCCTTTTGACCTACCTGGGTAATAGCACTAAACATTAAGAACTGTTTGTCAGTGAGGGGGGTGGAGAGGTTAGTCTGACACGGCAGTGGTACATATAAGTGTTCACACCGCTGGTGGCGCGTTTCACCTCTGCTTTCTTCAATAGCTCACATTCCTTACTATAATCATATGCTTTCCTGTCTGTCTGTCAGTCAATGGGGGGGAGGGTTAGTGTGACACAGCAGTGGTATATATAATAGTGGTCATACCAAGTACTGGTGGCGCGTTTCGCCTCTGCTTCCTCCCATACTTCAATAGCTCACATTCCTTACCATAATCATATGCTTTCCTGTCTGTATGTCTGTCAGTCAGTGGGGGTGGGTGGGGGGGGGGGGGGGGGGGGGGGGTTAGTCTGACACAGCAGTGGTATATATAATAGTGGTCACACCAAGTACTGGTGGCGCGTTTCACCTCTGCTTCCTCCCACACTTCAATGGGGGTTAGTCTGACAAGGCAGCGGTACACAAGTGTTCACCTCTACTCACGCTCCTTACCATAATCTTCTGCTTTCCTCTGTCTCTGCTGAAAAGGTGGTCATGTCACTGATTCTTAAACCGATATATTCCCATCTTGTCTTCTACAGGAAGCAGTGGCTGGAGCAGCAGTTCTTGGGACGCTGGGTAGTCCTGGTCTGGTGTCACCAGCACTAACCCTGGCACAGCCGCTGGGTGCCTTACCACAGGCTGTCATGGCAGCACAAGCCCCAGGTGTTATTACAGGTTGGTATCCACATGAGTCCGTACGTGGTTTTCCCTGGGATCCATGTAATCTGTGGATAGTATGAAATTGCTGCAGTGACGTCATGGTGCTGATCCAGTGCTGTCTGCAGTGTGACGCATTCAGTGTCTGTACGAGATGTGATACTCTGACACAATTGTGGCACTTAATGATAATCTGTTTTCTCTTTTCCAGGTGTAACGCCAGTGCGGCCCACTCTCCCGGTGACCATCCCACAGGTGGGACTAGTGAACCCAATCCTGTCCAGCCCCCCAGCCATGGCACAGCTGGAAATAAAGAAAGAGAAGGAGGAAGAGGAACCGGCACTGGAGTCGGAGCGGCCAGAGATGCTGAGTGAGCAGGAGCACATGAGTATCTCCGGTAGCAGTGCGCGGCATATGGTTATGCAGAAACTCATGCGCAAGCAGGAGGTGAGTGTGTGAGCGGGCTGGATCTTCCTTGCAAACATGTAGAAGACTATGGTCCAAGATGAGCTAGCCACAGCCAGAACTAGCTGCTGAGGTTTCAGCAGGAACATATAGCACTGGCTTGGGGCGGTGTGAGGTGGAGGTCCTGTGTATGTGACTGCCCACCGGTCACATGATACAGACCTGTCTCCCTACCTGGTGGTCTCCCCAAGCTTTGGGAGTCCATGCGCAACCTCCGAGCTATCAGTCAGACCTTGTACAAGTAACATGTAACGTCTTCTGCTCTGACGCTTCTCTTTCCTGCACACAGTCTACTGTTATGGTCCTACGCAACATGGTGGATCCCAGAGACATTGATGATGACCTGGAGGGGGAGGTGACGGAGGAATGTGGCAAGTTCGGCGCAGTGAACAGAGTTATCATCTATCAGGAGAAGCAAGGAGAGGAGGAAGACGCGGAAATTATTGTTAAAATATTTGTTGAATTCTCAATGGTCAGCGAAACGCACAAAGCCATACAGGCTCTGAACGGCCGCTGGTTCGCGGGGCGGAAAGTAGTGGCAGAGGTTTACGATCAGGAGAGGTTCGATAACAGCGATCTATCGGCATGAAGCCTCTCGGACTTTTATCCCTTCCCCCAATTGTCCTTGTACTGTTTATTTTATATGATTGTGGATTTGTCCTTATTCTCCAGAGTAGAAGGCTGGGAAATAAAGTCTGTCTGTTTTTTGTTTTTCACTCTGTGTTTGAGGTTCTACTCGAGAATCGCACTGACGTCTGTGGCAGTTCGGGAAACAGTCATTAGGTCCACGTGGGGTTTATCACTGTCTTTTGAGCCGACAGGCAGTATTTCATGCCCTACCATCCACTAGGGCGTGCGCAGCACTACGTTTCAGTGTCCATGTCGACTGTTGACATTCCGGTCAAAAAACAGTGGAAACCCCCATGTCGACCTTTTGACTATAGAACTTGCCCCTGTCGACATAGACCCATGTTGACCTAATGACTGTCGACCACACCCGGCAGTTCTACACCCCAGGATCATACATACATACATACATACATACATACATACATACATACATACATACTGACACCTGTAGCTGCTCTTCCATCCCAGGATCGTGCTACCTCCGCTGGGGTGGTTCCACCATCCTATAATCACACTGCATCTGCAGCGGCTCGACTGCCCCGCTGTTACCCTGCAGCCTGTGTGGCGGTTCTACGTCTCAGGATCAGAAAGCTGCCTGTGGTGGTTCTTCATCCCCCTTCCCCCGAACTCACGCTGCCACATCTGTGGTGGTTCTACTGCTTAAGGATCACACTGTTGTCTCTTGATGGTAGTTTTCTTGCAGGCACAATGTCTGTACGTTGCCCAGAAGGAAATCTAAGCTTGATTAGAATCTGCTGGTTTTAACAAGCTGGCTGTAAGGTTTGTTGTGTAGTGCGGAATATTTCTTCTTCAGGGTTCCTGGGTCCCACAGGGATAACATCGGGGGTTGTAGGCAGTTCCAGAGGACTGGGCATCAATTCTCCAAAGCTTTAGGCCTCCCATCATGCCTGGCTCCTCTCTCCTGTAACCCCGCCTTCATTCTAGGTGACTCATTATTTATTTTTTATTTTGGAACCTGCAGGAAGCAGGGGCTTTTTAGTGGTTTCTTCTGGGATTGCCTGGAGGCAATACCAAGCTTTTTACTATTAGCTTATTTTTTCTAGTTTTACACTGAGCCAGTAGCGCTGGTAGTCATGGCGACTACAGCGCTCATCACTTCGTCTGTGTCCATCACCTCCTGTCATCCATCGGGGGGGTGCACAGGCAAAGTGGACGGAACAGGAGCCCAGTGCAGCACTGCTTGGCGCCGAAACATTCCCGAACAGAGTGGCCGGATGGTGAGAGGGTCAGTGCTCTCATACAGAGCATAAATCGCTGTTCACGTTGTGTACTCTGTGGGAGCAGGTCACGGCGCTGGGGTGGACACTGTCCTCCACAGCAGGGATTCCACTATCCCACCAGGGTAACAGAGCACAGGCTGGAGGCAATTCTCCTGAGAGGGGTAAGCTGTCCTCCATTTAACAATTAGGCTCCATTATACTGGTGGGGGAAGTCCATCTGAGGGGAGGCTGTGCTGGCCAGTGGCCCCTCCCCCCAGCTTTAGGCGCCAGTTCACCTCACTGCTGCGTGGCTATTAGCTGCGGATTCGCCCCTTCGGCTCCTCTCACAGAAGCTGGCAGCCATCTTCACCGCTGTGCAGACTCCTGGATCACTGAGCGCTGCTCCCCTGTAAAAAACGTCACCTGCTGACAGGTTTATACATTCACTGTCCTGCACAGCCTCTGGCTTATGGTGTACTGGACATAGTCCCATTTACAGTAGTTTGTGTGCGGTAAATATTCTTCTGTATGCGTCTGTGACTAAATGTGCTGATTTCCCCTGTGTATAACTGTATACTGTGCATTACTCAGTTTTTGCATTACGCACAGGTGCACTGGGGAAGCGGTAGTACTAGTCACACTCTTAGCGGGTCACCGGGCATAGAGCTTCACGTGTGACCGGGGTTTGTAGGTAACTGCTAGCATGGCCAGTGATCAGGAACAGCAGCAGACAGATTCCCAATTACTGTGTTCATGCACAGCGCCACTTTCTGACCAGGATGGCTTGTTTGCTAAATCCATCAGTGGCCCCTCAGGCGCAATAACCGCCCTTGGTCGGCATTCACTCAGTTGCTGGATACTCTAGTGGACAGTCTGACACCCGTCACGGGTCCCTCACCAGCTCCGGCATTACAGGTGTTGACATTTTTAATTGGGAGGATGTTCATTCTGGAGAGTGGTCACTACAGTGTTTCGCCAAATAGCCAAAAGATGGGGCACTCCGGACGTCGACCTGAAGGCATCTCAACGCCACAAGGTGCTACTGTTCGGCTCCAGAGATCCTTAGTCCGCATTCACGGATGCTCTGGCCACACTTATCCGCCAGTATCACTTCTTCCTCGGGTTCTCCGGAAGTTCAAACGGGGGAGGTGGAAGCCTAATCTTAGTGGCCCCTGTGTCGCTCAGTAGACATTGGTTTTCAGATCTAGTTCATCTGTCGGCTGGTCCGTTTCTGCGACAGGATCTGCTCAGTCAAGGTCCTTGTCTGCACCCAGACCTGCAGAGGTTTACTTTGACCGCATGGCTCTTGAGACAGACATATGAAAAAGGAAGGGTTTCTCTGATCAAGCTGTTAAGACAATGATTCAGGCCCGGAAGCTGGCCTCGGCACAAATCTAATATAGGGTGAGGCACATATATTTCTCTTGGTGCAAAGCAAGATCTTATGACACCAAACAATTTAAAGTGGCAAGACTGTTAGCTTTCCTTCAGAGTGGCCTGGATAAGGGTCTGCTTCTGGCATCCCTTAGAGTTCAGGTCTCTGCTCTATCTGTCTGGTTCCAATCCCTCCTTGGGATTTGTCAGTGGTTCTAGAAGCTCTCTCAGAACCACAATTTGAAGCTTTAACT
The DNA here is from genome assembly GCF_055691185.1 of Crinia signifera. Lineage (NCBI taxonomy): Eukaryota > Metazoa > Chordata > Amphibia > Anura > Myobatrachidae > Crinia > Crinia signifera. The sequence goes on from NC_139221.1 coordinate 331,380,704, forward strand.
TTGGTGGAGTTATAATGGCTTACTGCCAATGTGGTCTTTCTGATGTATATTGCCTCAACAAGGAGGGTATCAGATTTGGTGGCTATGTCCTATTGTTGCCCGCTTCTGGTGCTCCATCAGGACAGGGCTGTCCTGCGAACAAAACCATCATACCTCCCTAAGGTAGTTTCGAAATTCCATGTTAATCGGGAAATAGTGGTTCCTTCCCTCTGTTCCTCAAATCTCTCCAACAAAGAGAGATCTCTGGATGTGTTACAGACCCTTAAAATGTATGTACAGCTTACGGAATCTACCAGACGTTCGGATTCCTGGTTTGTGCTCTATGGGTTCCACAAATGGGATAGCCTGCTCACAAGCAGACCTTGGCTCACTGGATTAGGATGGTTGTTACGTAGGACTATGAGAAGCTAATCTAACGTTGCCTTCATCAATTTCTGCACACTCGACTAGGTCAGTTGGTCCTTCGTGGGCTGCTCGGCGTGGAGCTTCCGCTGAACAGCTGTGTAAGGCAGCAGCGTGGTCCTCGGTCCGCACATTTCTGAGGTTCTATGCCTTTGATTCCTTTGCTTTCCAAGATGCTGCATTTGGGCGCCAGGTTCTGGTGGCCCCTCAGGCATATCTACCCACCCATAATATACTGCTTTGGGTCATCCCTTAAGAACAAAATGGGTGTTGTGGTAAAACCTACCTTTGGTTAACTCTTTCGTCGAGGGTCCTGGGCCCACAGGACGCCCACCCTAGTACCCCTGACCTTGGTCGTTGGTCCTATTTTCTCTTCAATGAGTGAATGTGTACCGTGCCTGTATTCTGTCCTTCTCTGCTTATTGCTGGGACTTGTTAACTAAACTGAGTAACCGAGCATGGAGGCTGGGTTATAATAGAGAGGAGCCATTCATAATAGGAAGCCTCAAAGCTTTGGAGAATTGGTGCCCGGTCCTATGGATCCGCCTACAACCCCCGACGTTATCCCTGTGGGCCCAGGAACCTTGAAGAAAGGGAGTTAACTGAAGGTAGGTTTTACCATAACCATAAATAGTGATAAAACGAACAGCTAAACATAGACGTAGGAGGGCTCTGCTTGCAGTGTTACACTCTATAGGGAAATACGCATTGTTACACACGGACAGGTCCTGTTGAAACTGTGATCTTTATAGCAAAGGAACACCCTATGTGAGTGTAATATAGACTATATTTGGTACTTGCTTAGTTTCACGGCGGCAGTTACGTACTTAGCGTAGCGTCCCTTTCAGAATCGGCCTTGTGTCAGCGCGACCAGCGTAGTCAGTCAGAAGTAGCGTAGTGTAGTCAGCGTAAGCGTCCCTGTCAAAATCGGCAGGTGTGAATGTGTTCCTGAAATACGCCACTATCCAAGCCAGTCCAAAGCGTGGCTAGCACAGCGTTACGCGTCCTACCGACCTTTTCATGCCCCCACTATCCACGTCCGCGTGGAGTTGATTTTATAAAGTGTAGTGAACGCAGCGAGCCACCGAGCCCGAAGCGTGGTGAGGGGACGCGGAATACATGTGAAGTTACCCACGTCCGCTCGCCACACTGTATATAAAATTAACTCCACGCCGACGTGGATAGTGGGGGTATGAAAAGGTCGGTAGGACGCGTACCACGTCACCTTGCGGGGCTCGCCACGCTTCGGGCTGCCATGGATAGTGGAATAAACAAGGTCAACAGCTGTAACGTCGACAAGTGTCACTGTCGACTGGTTTACTAGTGTTTTTCAAATTTTTTTGGTCTCTATTTTTTGTAATAATGCTGCACCCCTATACCCCACTAAAATTTAGATGATCTAGAGTCTAAATTTTTGACGTGCCCTTTTATTAGGGGTTTGCCGGTGCTGTACTTAGACGCTATAGCGTCTAAATCTGGGGTAACCAACCCTAGTCCTCGAGAGCTACCAACAGTGCATGTTTTGCAGGTCTCCTCACAGAATCACAAGTGAGCTAATTAGCTCCATCTGTGTATCTTTTAAAATGTGTCAGTGATTAATGAGTGCAGCTGTGCAGAAGCTAGGTTGTCTGGAAAATGTGCACTGTTGGTAGCTCTCGAGGGCTAGGGTTGGCTACCACTGGTCTAAATGTTAGACGGACCCTTTTCACGCCCCCGTTGTTAGCGGTTTTCCGGGGTGTCAAGTTTAGATGCCCCCTTTGTTAGCGGGCTGGCTATTTCTCTGTGGAACTACGAGTGCCACAATGACCTGACAGCGCTGGGCTGGTGCGGAGTCACTACGCTGACAACATAGTACAAGGCAGCCTATGAGCTATGCTGATAACGTAGCTTAGAGAAGTAACCAGCCATTGGGCGTACGGCTGCCAGGATTCAAACGTAGCGTAGAGCTGCCACCGTGAAACTAAACAAGTACCCTATATTTAGGGCCCAGGTCCTGGCTACGGCATGGAATTACCATAGATTATGTAAGACTGATCTTAGCGTGGGAGATGCTGATGTTTCCTGTTAGACCCCAAATTGTTGTGACCATCCTGTTCTCCTGCTGCATCCTTACCGCCATCCCATGTACGACTCCCCTTATTATGACCTTACTGATGCTACTTGATGTAACTGTCCCATGCCTGGATTCAGGACAGATGGCTGCGTGGAAACCAAGCTCAATTGTGGGGTCACTGGTGAAGTCTGAACTCCATGGGTGACATTTAATAGAATGCGATTTTTTCGCACTTTTTAAAATCGCCCATTATTGCACTCTTTAAAATCGCATTTTATGCAGCGAATTCGCATATTTAATGAGGTGCGTATTCCGGGGAAAAAAAGTGCGACTTTTAGGCATGAAAACGTGAGCAAATTTGATTAAATGTACGGTTTTGTGTTTATAAAAAAAAATGATTGGCTGAGCTATGCGTCTCCATGGACGTTATGGAGACGCTATCAGCCTCTATAGTGCTGGGACAGCACTACAGAAGGTGATAGCTGCGCCGGCGAAAGACGGCTCAACCCAGATTTTTTGTCCCCCGTATTTTCGGAACCAGGACCGGTCCAAGAGCCCGGGGCTGGTTTCAGAAATACAGGGGACCCCTACGCTTTTGTCCCCCATTTTTTTGGAACCAGGGTCGGCTCAATGAGCCGGGGCTGGTTATGCTCAGGAGGCGGGAGCGCCCCAGGCGAGTCGGGGTGGGGGCGCGCCGGGGGGGGGGGGTGTACCTGTCCTGCGGCTGTGTATATAAAGCTTGCGGCAGCGGGGGGTCCCTGCAGTCAATAAGAATTTAATAACGAGCGCTATCCGCCTGGCTACGCAGGAAGCGCTTCTGTTGTGAAAACACTGGCCGCACGGCGCATGCTGATTGGCTGAATCCCAGCCAATCAGCGTGCGCCAGTGTTTCCACAACAGAAGCGCTTCCGCATAGCCAGGCGGATAGCGCTCGTTATTAGATTCTTATTGACTGCAGGGACCCCCCGCTGCCGCCGCCGCAAGCTTTATATACACAGCCGCAGGACAGGTAACCCCCGCGGCACGGGGGGGGGGGGGGGGGGCGAAATGCCGCCCTCCAGTGGCCGGCGCCCTAGGCAAATGCCTAGATTTGCCTAGTGGTGGCGCCGGCCCTGGGTGGGACCCCACGCCATTTAAAAAAAAAAAACTTTAGCACATATTTTAACACAGGACCATGCACAGATCTCAATCTGTGCAGGTTTCTGGCCAATTCACATCAGAACCTGGTCAACATGCTTGGCAATTTTTAGACACATTTTCGCAAATTTGCATCTCATTAAATATGCAAATTGTATACTTTTAAATGGAAAAACATGTGGATGCGAGTTCCGGCGCGACTAAAAATCGCACTTTCAGATTGTGCGATTTTGCGGCCAAATCGGTGGTTTTTGTTGTTTTCTGCATCTCATTAAATATGTGAATTTGGGAAAAGTGTGATTTCGGACGTTTTTGGCAAAAAAAACCCCGCAAAACTCACATTTTCGCATCTCATTAAATGTCACCCCATGCCTCTGCTTATGTTAATCCTAGCCCAAGACTTGCCTTAGGGTGCCTGTAAAGGTACTTGTGGATTATCACGGCTCCCATCGCATGCCATCGTGGGGCTCGCGCTCGCCATGCTTCGGTCTCGCTGCGCTCGCCACACTTTCTATTCTCCACGCCGACGTGGATAGTGGGGGTATGAAAAGGTCGTAGGACGCATACCGACGCCCTCGCGGGCTCGCTGCGCTCACCACGCTTCGGGTTCGCGTTGATAGTGGGGGTGGTACAGCCTCAAAAATACCATTTGGGGGCCATTGAACATGTTTCATACTAATTTCAATACATTTGGATGCTTTTCTGTTAAAAATCGCATGCAATGCGATTTTTTCATGTACGATGGCCATCATGGGAGCCGTGATACTCCACAAGTACCCCTGTAAATGTATAAGTTTTGAGCACTTGGCAAAAAAATGGCATATCATATGTGGGTACCCTCTGATTCCGATCCGAGGTGCGGCCCCATCTGTATCGGAGCTGGAGATTGCAAGGTCTGCATATAGGACTTATCAGATCCCCCAGCAATTGCTTGGTTTCACATGAGATATAATTACATGCTAAAGCACCCCATATGATACATTGGGGCAGATGTATTAAGCCTTAACAAGAGATAAATGAAAGGGTGATAAAGAGAAATAAACGTCCAGCCAATCACCTGCTAACTGCCATGTTACAGGCTGTGTTTTGAAAAAAAGGTACTTGTTTCCTAGCACGGCCACAAATCGCGGCCATTTTAGTGGCCTGCGACGCGACCGACGCAATGCCCCCGATTTTTCCATTGAAATGCATTGAAAACAGTGAAAATCGGGTCGGTCGCGTCGTGTGCGGCTAAAAATGCTTAAATGGTCCACACGCGATGGCCGCGATTTCCCCATAGGAACAATGTTAAATGGGTAACTTTACCCCCGATGACCGCGATTTCCCATAGGAAACAATGTTAAATGGGTCAATTTACCCAAATCATCATAGGGAACAATGGTAAATGGGCCAGAAAGCCCAAAAAACACCCCTGAACATTGACATGCCCCCCCAGCGAGTCCGCGAGGGGCGGCGGTACGTGTCCTCCGACCTTTTCATACCCCCACTATCCACTAGGGCGTGGAGTTGAGAATAGAATAGTGTGGCGAGCGCAGCGAGCCACCGAGCCCGAAGCGTGGCGAGCGCACGCGGATACCTTCACAGGTAAACGTGTCCCTTCGCGGGCTTCACAGGTATCCGCGTCCCCTCGCAGGGCTCGCCACGCTTCGGGCTCGGTGGCTCGCTGCGCTCGCCACACTATTCTATTCTCAACTCCACGCCCTAGTGGATAGTAGGGGTATGAAAAGGTCGGAGGACGCGTACCGCCGCCCCTCGCGGGCTCGCTGCGCTCGCCACGCTTCGGGTTCACGTTGATCACGTGGTGGCGTAAACTACTTTTGGGGGGACATTTCAATGTTCAGGGGTGTTTTTGGTCCATTTACCATTGTTCCTATGATAATTTGGGTAAATTGAGCCATTTCACATTGTTTCCTATGGGAAATCATGGTTATCGCGGGTAAATTGAGGCATTTAACATTGTTCTCTATGGGGAAATAGCGGGCATCGCGTCTGGCCCATCGCAGCCCATTTTTTAGTGCATGTGATGCCCGCGATGGCCCCGATTTTACCCCCGATGCCCCGCGATCATGATCGTTGTGGCCGTGCTAGGAAACAAGTACCGAAAAAAAACTCTGTAAGGAGCTGGACGTTTATCTCTCCTTATCACCCTGGCATTTATCTCTTGTTAAGGCTTAATACATCCGCCCTAATGTATGCAACCCAGGTGGCTCCGCAGTGGGGTATTGCATGCGAGGGAGGTATTTTTCACCCCGTCCCATACCCCATGCTGATGGGAACTGAACTTGGACTTAAATGGCAGTAGAAGTGTCACTATACATTTCAGCGAGCCCAAAAACTAATGATTCAACACTAATGTTGGTTGTTTTCTATTATTTATTTTTACATGTCACTCCCTTCCCACCCCTAGGGGTGTCTTTCCCACACAGTATTTTTTTCCAGATGTGTACCAAGTTGTGTCAATTGCTCCAGCAATTCCAGAGTTATGGTGGAACACACACATTTATATAATATAGGGGGATATCTTTCACTTGTTATAGATGACACGAAATAAAAGGGCAGGGTTCTTCCAGTACCTCATTGTCTGCTGACCTGTAAGTAGTGAGGTAGACGTGACGTGCTGAGTTTTAGTGCAGGAACCAGGAATGTTGCGGTGATGACATATCCTCCACTGCAAGTCACCTGACTATGCAATCAATAAAAGAGGCTGGCCTGACAATTAAAGACTGAGGGGGCAAGGAAAAGAAGCATAGGGTGCTGTTCCAAATGTGGTACTGTTGACAGGAGGGGTGTCCTGGGAGGATGCATTTAACATCCTGACTATTGATGGGGCTTAAGCCAGAGGATGAGTTAGGTTTAGGCACATTGGGGGGGGGGGGTTGGGGTCAATTGGTTAGGCTGAAGGGTTTGGGTTAAGGTAGTGGGATCCTGGAGTTTAGCTAGCTTAAGGTAGCAGTGTTAGGGTTGGTTTGCGGGTGGTGAGGGTAAGTATACTTACCTTACCCCTGTCTGGATACTATCCATCTCGCTGCCGGATTTGGTATTGTGAATGCCAGTATCCCCACCGCCAGTCATCCATATGTATTTGTAAGTGGTATATTAGGTGGGTGGCTTGGTGTATGGAGGCAGGTAGAGGGGGTTTCTGTAGGAGGAACACACGCGTCCTCAGCTAGCACAGGTGGTGTTACTGATGGCATGATACCAGCAAGTAGAACGCCAGATGGACTGAGGCCCAGAGGAATGACCAATGTCCATAGGAAACTGTTGACAGCTGCGGAAGCGGGTGACGGATTCTGAAGCAAATACATGGGACAGATGAACATGATTTGCTGGGAGCAGTTTTATCGCTGGTCTGCCCCAAAAGTGAAGGAGTGGGTGCTAGACCAGGAGCTACCCAGTATAAAGATGGCTGCACAGCCAGCCGAAATATGTGGTAATTTGGTCACAAGGCAGAAGCGACGAAAGAACAAAAAAAGCATCTTCCATCCAGGTTGCTTTTGGTCAGCAACCGCCCGGACCCTGCAAGTAATCCGGGATCCCCCAAGCCCTAACTCGAGAAGAATTGCTACATCTGAGAAAATGGGGATAAACTGCCCCATGCTGCAGGCACCCCAGATCGTGTCCCAAATTGGAGTGCTTGTTTAACATGTGGAGGTGAGTCAGCAGACTGCAGTCACTCTGATGGAGTGTGGTGAGAAGCAGGTGGACTGTGCAGGCACCTGCATGGCCAAGTGACCACCTCACAACATGGTACTGAAGATACAGAAGCCTACATCACCTCAGTGAGTTCCCACCTTTGTGATCCTGTTGCAGTTTTGCAGGATCGCACTGCCACAGTGATTATGACAGATGGAATGGAGTAAGAGGAACCCGATGGTAAGGGTGTCACGGCTGTTGTCGCAGACTGTAGTACTTTGCTTTAAAGTGGCAGTGGGTACCAGAACTGAGGAGTGCACCGGGCTGGGATCCGGGTCTGAGAAGGTTACCGGGCTGGGTACCGGACTGAGGAGGTTACCGGGCTGGGAAACAGACTGAGGAGGTTACCGGACTGGGTAACGGACTGAGGAGGTTACTGGACTTGGAAGGTTGCCAGACTGTACATTTTGCTGCCTGAGACTGAGTTTGCCCTGCCCTGAAAGTTCGGATGCCACCCAGGCCAACCATAAACCTAGTGCCATGCGTTGGCCACAGGGGTACTCAAGTGTTTCTATTCTTGCTTCTTCTCTTTCCAAGAGTCAATAAGTCTCCCCCGGTGTAATGGAGCCTATATGATGCTAGATTGCTCCACACACACCACTGCACAGTAATGTATCAGCACTGTGTGCTGAGCGATCTGTCAGGGTCAGTGTTCTCCGGTGAGAACACTGGCCCTGCCCAGCAATTAATTAGATTTATCCAGCATACTGGATATTAATAGCCAAGCGATAGTAACGCGCGGGGCCACGCATCGATATCGCTATGGCTCCTACACACGGAGAGATATAGGGGTAAGTGATCTAGTGAGATTGCTTAGCAAATGCCCTGAAATTGCCCCGTGTGTAGCCCCATAAGACCACATACAGTATGTCCATGGAAAATGACATAATGAGGCTCTGGAGGAGCACACAACAGCTGCCGGTGTATAACACAGTAAATGCCATGTTCCGGCCTCAATCATCAATATTTTATGTCACTTTTTTGTCTCACTGATATTTGTCTGCTGCTATGGTATGGAACCGATGGAAGAAATAACATATGGAAAGTACGGGACGTGAGTCACTGAACACAAGGGCCCCTGTGGCGTGAACACAAGGGCCCCTCGGTGTGTGTGTACTGTCTCCCAGTAATTCCTGGGATGCTCCTATTTGCACGGATAAATTCATACAATCCTCAACGTTTCGGTTCTCCCAGGAACTGCTTTCAGAACAAAATCAGCATGGCATCCATGTGGCAGCAGTCATACGGGCACCCTACCAGCTGAATTCAACTATACCATTTGGGGAAAAGGGTTGTTGACCATGACATAGCATTAGACTGGCAGAGAGTCTCAAAAACAGAGAGCCTCCGCCTCCTCTAGCACCCTCAAAAACTGTCTGCAGTATGGGGGCAGCCATTTTCTAAGTGTCACTTTTCATTATAGGAGCCGGCGCCGGAGAGACGGGACTGTGACCGCAGACAGATGCGGTAGGCCAGGTACCGGCAGACAATAGCTGGTAACTATAGTCCTGCAGCCCCCCCCCCCCGGCGTCCACCCTTTCTCTGCGCCTCCCCGCCACCGCGGGGGCTGCGGAGCTATAGGTAAGCCACTGGTTTAACCCAAAGTTTGAGTATTTTCTTGGTATGCAATCCAAAAGATGACATTTGTACTTCTGTCTGAAAGCCAGCAGGTGGCGCAATGAGACTGTAGGCTTACTCTATAGATTTCATCTTCAATTTAATTTGTCTTTCATTATAACTATTAAACGGGGTTGCCTACTTTTAAAGTCTCTCCGGGAGAAGCCCGAAGGAGATACTGTCAGCAGCATTTCAAGGGGCGGGGCCTGGTGTAGACGTCATCAAGCCCTGCATCTAAAATTCATATCCAAAATACGACCATATCTCAGACAAGACACTGCAAAATCTCTGATCCATGCACTCATTATATCCCGCATTGATTATTGCAATAGTCTCCTAACTGGTCTTCCCAAGAACAGACTCTCACCACTGCAATCCATTCTAAATGGTGCTGCGAGGCTGATCTTCCTAGCAAGACGCTCACATACCACCCAACTTCTGGACGGGCCAGGCGTTGATTTTTCGGGGGCGTGGCCTATCAGGGAGGGGCGTGGCCTATAATTGCGCCGCTGCCGCGAGGCCACGCCCCCGTTTTTCGCCGCTGTGGGGCATGCCAACAAGCTCTATGAGCTGCTGGCAAGCCCCCAGCCCCCCTGCTTGCAAGAATAGACGCTATGCGCACAGCGTCTATTCACGGACTGCAGGGGGGGACTCCCAACTGCCCCCCCCGCCGTGGGACACTGCCGGCGGTGGGAGGGACGCGGGAATGTCCGAAAATATCGGGACGTTCCCGCGATAAGCGGGACAGTTGGGAGGTATGGGCTCATCGTCTGCTGATCCGCTCTGTCAGTCCCTCCATTGGTTGCCTGTATCTTACTGTATTCAATATAAAACACTTCTACTAGCATATAAAGCTATTAACCATACTGCACCAGCATATATCTCCTTACTTATCACAGAATATCTCCCATCTCCACCACTCCACTCTGCACAAGATTTGCGTCTCTCTTCTGCACGGATCACTAGCTCCCATTCACTATTACAGGACTTTCATCGGGCTGCTCCCATCCTATGGAATGCCCTTCCACGCACAATAAGACTCTCCACTAGCCTCCAAACTTTTAAGCGTTCCCTGAAAACTCACCTCTTCAGGCAAGCCTATCATATTTATATACCGCCCACATAACCCTCTGAGGCACTTATGTATTATATAGCTTCCCTTCTGGACCTGTAACTTGGTGGGACTGCTATGCTATTACTGGTGCCTGTCCTTGTGTTTCCCTCCTATATCCCTATAGATTGTAAGCTTGCAGCAGGGCCCTCCTACCTCCAAGTCTGTCTGTTGTTACCCAGTTTGTTTTATCTCTGTCTACTATTGTAAAGTGTAACGGAATCTGCTGCGCTATATAAGACACTGTAACGGAATCTGCTGCGCTATATAAGACACTGTAACGGAATCTGCTGCACTATATAAGACACTGTAACGGAATCTGCTGCGCTATATAAGACACTGTAACGGAATCTGCTGCGCTATATAAGACACTGTAACGGAATCTGCTGCGCTATATAAGACACTAACGGAATCTGCTGCGCTATATAAGACACTGTAACGGAATCTGCTGCGCTATATAAGACACTGTAATGGATTCTGCTGCGCTATATAAGACGCTGTAACGGAATCTGCTGCGCTATATAAGACGCTGACACGGAATCTGCTGCGCTATATAAGACACTGTAACGGAATCTGCTGCGCTATATAAGACACTGTAACAGAATCTGCTGCGCTATATAAGACACTAACGGAATCTGCTGCGCTATATAAGACTCTGTAACGGAATCTGCTGCGCTATATAAGACGCTGTAACGGAATCTGTTGCGCTATATAAGACACTGTAACGGAATCTGCTGCGCTATATAAGACACTGTAACGGAATCTGCCACGCTATATAAGAAACTGTACATAAATACAGGTACTTGTGTATTATAGCGGCGCCCCCGATGTGCATCGCGCGATGTTTTCATCGCATCGCATGGCGAGGGGACGCGGATACCTGTGAAGCCCGCGAGGGGACTCCGATACCTGTGAAGGTATCCGCGTCCCCTCGCCACGCTTCGGGCTCGCTGCGCTCGCCACACTTTCTATTCTCAACTCCACGCCGACGTGGATAGTGGGGGTATGAAAAGGTCGGAGGACGCGTACCGCTGCGCTCGCCACGCTTCGGGTTCACGTTTATAGTGGGAGGGGGGGGTGACGTGGGGGTGCATTTCACATTGTAAGCACCCATTAGGGTGCTTATACAATGTTTAATCGCATCGCATTGTATGGCATTGTATGCCATGTACAATGTCATACAATTTTAAAATGGTATGACATTGTACAGTATCGCGCGATATCGCGTCGCATCGCATACCATCATATGTCTTATGGTATGCGATGCGATGGGCGCCGCCAAAATACACAAGTACCTAAATACATAAATAAAGTTACTTGTGTAGTTTCACGGCGGCAGCCTACGCTGATAACGGAGTTTAGGCTGCTTCTGTGAAACTACACAAGTACCTAAATAAATAATGTAGCAGGTGGGTGAGGAAGTACTGGCTATAGTGAGTGCAGGGCTGCCATTAGGGGGGGTCTGGGGGTACTTGAGTCCCGGGCCCCACTGCTCTGACATCTCTATCCCCAGCACCCCCGCCCCTTCACTTGTCTTGTACACTGCCGCTGAGCCTTGGCCGGCTGTACCCATGCCCCCTCAATCATACGCCATCAGCGGTTACTATGCATCCTGAGCCCTCCTAGCTCTGAGTTCATTGCGGCACACTGCGCAGTCACACCTGCAGGAAGCCAGGAATCGGAGCCCCCACTGTGCGGCGTGACATAATGATGTCACGCTGCGTGGGACAAATGTGCTGTCTCACAGCAGTCATGAGCCTTGCCTGGGACTCAGTGGAGAGAGAGGAGCTGCACAGTGTGACAGGCAGCACAGTACAGCCCAGCCGCCCCGGCCCACCCTTGCATGGACTGGCGATTAAGAAGGTACTAAAACTAAAAATCATTACTATGCATCAGGGGTGGCCAACCCGAAGCTCTCAAGCCGCATGCGGCTCTCCCCCTTGTAAAGTGCGGCTCCTGCTCCCACTGCTGCCCGCCGCCCATCCCCGTCACCCATCACCCGCTGCCGGTTCCCCAAATCCCTTCTCCTTCTGAGGGGAGGTGAGCGTGCATTGTGCATCTCTCCTACCCCTCACTGTGCATCCTTGGGACTGGGCCGTCCGCCAATCAGAGCTTGCGGGCCGGCAGCCAATCAGGAGCCGGCCCGCGAGCTTTGATTCGTGGATGGCCCAGTCACAGGGAAGTGAAGGGGGAAGGAGACGCGCGGTGTGCTGTGCTGTGCTCTTCTCCCCATAGTGACATGACAGGACTGCAGGGAACCCCAGACTGTCCTCTCCCCGCCCAGCAGCAGCAACAACGGTGTGTGCTGCTGCCGGGGAATTAGCACTGTGGGGGCATAGCAGTTTGTGGCACTGTGGGGGCATAGCAGTTTGTGGCACTGTGGGGGCATAGCAGATTGTGGCACTGTGGGGGCATAGCAGTTTGTGGCACTGTGGGGGCATAGCAGTTTGTGGCACTGTGGGGGCATAGCAGTTGGTGGCACTGTGGGGGTGGAGGCATAGCAGCTTGTGGCACTGTGGGGGCATAGCAGATTGTTGCACTGTGGGGGCATAGCAATCCAGCTTTCTGACACCATGGGGGGCATACCTGGCACCGTGGGAGCATATGTGTATCTAGCACTATTAGGGGCATATATATATATGGCACTGCACTATTGGAGGAATATGTGTATCACACCCACCCGAGGGGTCAAAATAGACCACACCCATTTTTTGGCACACGCGCCGAAGTCGCGCGCATGTTGTTGGCTCTTTAGCTTGACTACAGATATTTTTCGTCTCTTTACCTCTGAGTCACACCTGCTATACATCGAGAAGGGGGGGGGGGGTTGGGGCGAGGGGACCAGGGAGTGCTGTGTTTATATGCCCACTGCCCACCAATGTATATATTTTTATATGTCCACTGCCCACCATAATATTTGGCCAAAATATCTGACTAAAATATATATATTTTTTAACAATAAAAAGGGGGGGCGGCTTCCTGTTTTGTCAATCCTGGGCCCCACAAATTCTGATGGCAGCCCTGAGTGGGCAACTGGGGAAGTACTGGATGTAGTAGGCGCATTTGGGTAAGGAAGCATTGTATGCAGCAGGTGGGTGAGGAAGCAATGGATGTAGCTGGTGGGTGGGGAAGTGCTTGATCTAGGGGGCAGGTGAGGAATTGCTGCATGTAGCCAGTGGAATGGGAAGTGATGGATGCAGCAGTTAAGTGAGGAAGCACTGGATGTAGCAGCCAGATGAGGAAGTGATGAATGTAGCACGTGGGTGAGGGAACGCTGGATATAGTGGGTGGATGATGAAGTACTGGATATAACAGGAAGCAATGGATGTAGCGAGCAGGTTTGGGTGAGGAAGCTCTGTACATAGCAGATGAGTCAGAGAGCACTGTATTGGGCAGGTGAGTAAGCACTGGATGTAGCAGGTGGGTGAGGAAGTGTTGGATGTAGCAGGTGGGTGAGGAAGCAGTGGGTGTAGCTGGTGAAGAATTCCTAGATTTAGCAGGCGGCTGAGTAAGTGCTGGGTGTAGTGGGTGGTATATAGTGGGAGTGTGAGGAAATACTGGATATAGTGGGTGAGGAAGTACTGGATATTGTGGGAGTGTGAGGAAATACTGGATTTAGCAGCCATGTGAGAAAGTACTGGATATTGTGGGTGTAGTGTGGGGAAGTAATGGCTATAGTTGGCAGAATTACTGGATATAGAGGGTGGGCAAGGAAGTACTGGATATAGCAGGTGGGTGGAGAAGTTCTGGATATAGCATGTGTGTGAGGGAGTACTGGATATAGCGGGCAGGTGAAGAATTACTGGATATAGATGGTGGGTGAGGAAGTACTGGTTATAGCGGCTGGGTGAAGAAGTACTGGATATACAGTAGATGGAAGGCGAGAAGTTTCTGGATATAGCGGGCAGTTGAGGAAGTACTGGATGTAGCAAGTGGGTGAGGAAGTACCGGATATAGCGGGTGGGTGAGGAAGCACTGGACAGTGAGGCCATCAGATAGAGGGCTGGTGACAAAGTACTGGATTTAGCGAGTGGCTGGGGAAGTACTGGATATAGTGGGTGAGTGTCAGCACTGGGGTTTGCAGTGTTCCCGGCTGTGGCCGTGGTGGACCAGTGAAGGACGCTGGGAACCGGAAGGATAGAGGTTTAATGTATGGTGAGGTCATGCGCTGGGAGACCAGGGAACAGCTGGACCAGAGTGTTGGTGGAGACCAGGAACAGGGGCGCAGAGTCTAACTCGCCAGTGGTAGTCACCAGGGAACCCCACAAGGGGCTTTGGGCTTAGCTGCGTACGACAAGCAGGTTGCGGTCCCCTGTCCTGGTCCTCTGATACAAGCTGGCTGTACCACTACAACTGCATCTTGAGTGACCAGTCAGTAAAAATCATAAAATTTGTTGATGACACCACCATCAGCATAATCAAGGAGGCAGATGAGTCTGCATACAGATGGGAAGTGGACAGGGTTTCATAGTGGCGCGGCAGAAACAACCTGGACCTAAACCCTATCAAAACAATCGAGATGGTAGTAGACTTCAGGAGAAAACCAAATGTCAAGGTCCCACTGGTAATTTCCAACAGAGTGGTGTCTTGGGTAGAGACCTTCAAATCCTTTGGACAAAAATCTCTCGCAACCTCAGATGGGAGCCCAACATAACCTCCATTGTCAAAAAGGCCCAACATTGGCTGTTCTTCCTGAGGCAACTGAAAAAATTCATCATTCCGCAGGAGCTGCTGCAGCTCTTTTACACTGCTATCGTCGAGTCCGTTCTATGCTCCTTTATTACAATCAGGTATGGAGTGCCAATGAATCTGACAAACGAAGCCTGCAAAAGAGTGGTGAGGACAGCAGAGAAGATTCCCTGTAAGGGAGTATGGTCAAGAAGCGAGCTGGGAAGATCGTGGCGGACAAACTCCACCCAGACCATAACTTGTTTGATATTCTCTCATCAGGTAGACGCTTCAGGTCCATCCCTGCCAAGTCGTCAAGAACCGCAAAAAGCTTCTTCCCGATAGCTATTCAACTATTGAACAATGTACTCTAAGATACTGCTAATCTAAACACCTGATTGCTCTGTCTAACCTTGCAAATCCTAACATGTGAATTGTCATTTGTATGCGCAACTGATGCAATGTATGTATGTATGTCCTGTCATCACTCTTGTACCATGCTTGAAGCTGCACTGTATCATAAAAAAATCCTAGTATATGAGTGTATACATGGCCAATAAACTGATTCTGATTTACTGGAGTCTTGAGATGACCTGAGCTGGCGGCCTGGAAGCCAGAGGTAAGAATGGATACTCAGGTAGCTGGGGAATGATGGTTGGCGGCCTTGAAGCCGTTTGGAGACAACCTGGGAGTCGGTAGAAATGTCGACGGCCTGGGAGCTGGAGATACTTGGAGACGGCCTTGGGAGCCGGTAGGTGTGTCGACGGTCTGGGAGCCAGAGATACTTGGAGATGGCCTTGGGAGCCGATAGGTGTGTAGACGGTCTGGGAGCCAGAGATACTTGGAGATGGCCTGGGAGCCGGAGATACTTGGAGATAGCCTGGGAGCCGGAGATACTTGGAGACGGCCTGGGAGCCAGAAATACTTGGAGATGGCATGGGAGCCAGCAGTATTGTCGACGGCCTGGGAGCCAGAGATACTTGGAGACAGCCTGGGAGCCAGAGATACTTGGAGATGGCCTGGGGACCGGTAGCTATTTGGAGACAGCCTGGGAGCCGGTAGATACTTGGAGACGGCCTGGGAACCGGTAGACACTTGGAGATGACCTGAGAGCCGGTAGACACTTGGATATGGCCTGGGAGCCAGTAGATACTTGGAGATGGCCTGGGAGTCGGTAGATACTTGGAGACGGTCTGGGAACCAGTAGACACTTGGAGATGACCTGAGAGCCGGTAGACACTTGGATATGGCCTGGGAGCTGGAGATACTTGGAGACGGCCTTGGGAGCCGGTAGGTGTGTCGACGGTCTGGGAGCCAGAGATACTTGGAGACGGCCTTGGGAGCCGATAGGTGTCTAGACGGTCTGGGAGCCAGAGATACTTGGAGATGGCCTGGGAGCCGGAGATACTTGGAGATAGCCTGGGAGCCGGAGATACTTGGAGACGGCCTGGGAGCCAGAAATACTTGGAGATGGCATGGGAGCCAGCAGTATTGTCGACGGCCTGGGAGCCGGAGATACTTGGAGACGGCCTGGGAGCCAGAGATACTTGGAGATGGCCTGGGGACCGGTAGCTACTTGGAGACAGCCTGGGAACCGGTAGATACTTGGAGACGGCCTGGGAACCGGTAGACACTTGGAGATGACCTGAGAGCCGGTAGACACTTGGATATGGCCTGGGAGCCAGTAGATACTTGGAGATGGCCTGGGAGTCGGTAGATACTTGGAGACAGCCTGGGAGTCGGTAGATACTTGGAGACAGCCTGGGAGCCGGTAGATACCTGGAGACAGCCTGGAGACCAATAGAAGTGTCAATGGCTTGGAGATGTCGCAGCCAGGACAGGGATGGTGAAAGTCTCTGGTGTATACAATAGCTGGTAATCGACGTAGGATGTCAACAGTCAGGATACTGATGATAATGATCACTGAAGATAGGAGTAGTGAGCCGTCAACTCAGGTGTTGACAGAACTGTCGACAGTCAGGACTGGAGATGGTGATAGTCTCTGAGGGTTGTAGCAATGAGTAGACAACTCAGATGCAGATGACACTGTCGAAGGTCAGGACTGGAGATGGTAATAGTCTCTGAGGTAAAGTAACAAGGTTGGCCTGGGAGCCAATATAGTTCTGGCCTGGGAGCTAACAAGGTAACAGGTTGGCCTGGGAGCCAATGTATAGTTCTAGCTTGGGAGCTAGCAAGGGACAGCTAGCCAGTGCCAATGGTGACCTCTGCTGGGGATAGCTGGCCACTCTCAACTGCAGGGATGTAGTAAGCAGAAGAACTGGTAGATGGTAGAACCAGACAGCAGCAGGAAACTTGAAGGTGGAGCACTGGATAGCCTGCAGCCTGGGAACTCTCTGTCTCTGGGGCAAACACACAGGAGGCAGAATAAACATTTGTTCAAGACAGGGAGGCAGGGCTAGGACCCTGTCTTATATCCCCCTTGCCTACCTCAGATTGGCTGCAAGCCGCAGCAGTAATCAGAACCAGGAAGTAACTAGAATTACCTGGATTCTGACACAGGTAATCAGGTCAATTTTTTCTTGATGGAATTTATCCATCAAATGAGGGGCGTGGACACTGTCCGCATCGGCCCAACTCCTATCTTCAGGACCATGTCCTTTCCAGTTGATCAGGTACTGGAGACGGCCATACCTATGAGGTGAATCCAGAATCTGGTTAACTTCGAATTCAACTCCACGCTGAGTATGGGCTTTAGGAAGTACAGGAGATGATGTCTGGAACTGATTGAGCACCAAAGGCCGTAATAGAGAGATATAGAAGGAGTTGGGAATTTTCAAGTAGCTAGGAACTTTAATTTGTACGCAACAGGATTGATTCTCTGTTCTACAGGGTAAGGCCCAATGAATCTGGGAGCGAATTTCATTGATGGAACACAAAGGCGTAGATTACGTATGGATAGCCAAACTTTATCTCCTGGTATTAGAACAGGAATGGCACTTTCCGTACTGAGGCTTTCTTTAAAGCAGCATGTACTCTTTTCCACACCTGTGAGAAATCACTCAGCACTGCAGTGGCTGCAGGGACTTCAATCACAGGTAAAGCTTCAAAGCTGGGAGGCCGACGATGCTGACCATAAACGATGTAGAAGAAATGGTACCTAACGTTGTGAGCAAACTCCGTCCATGGAGGAGTCTAGCCCAGTCATCTTGGGAAGAAGTTACATACGTTTGCAAGAATGTCTCCAAGTCCAGATTGACCCTTTCAGTCTGGCCATTGAATTGCGGTTGGTAGGCTGAAGAGAACTTTAACTGCACCTGAAGAGCAGAAGACAATGCCCTCCAAAATCATGCGACAAACTGTACCCCATGGTCAGAAAGTATTTCAGTAGGCAATCCATGGAGCTTGAAGATACTTTGTATGAAGACTTGGGCTAACGTGGGAGCAGATGGTAACCCCATGAGTGGTAGGAAGTGGGCCATTTTGGAAAACCGGTCCACTACTACCCAAATTGTATTAAATTCTTGGGACTTGGGAAAATCAGAGATATAGTCCATAGAAATGAGCATCCACGGACGCGCAGAAATCAATAAGGGGTGAAGCGTGCCCACAGGAGATTGACGGGAAACTTTGTGTTGCGCACATAATGGATATGAGGCCACAAATTCGTTGATATCTCTTCTAATCTGTGGCCACCAATAAGACCTTTTCAGAATTTTGAGAGTTTTTTGGGCACCAGGATGCCCGGAGAACAATGATTTGTGTGCCCAAGACAATAATTTTTGGCGAAGCTCAGGAGGCACAAGAGTTTTGCTAGGAGGAGGTGCTGTAGTCACCGGAATTGCAGCAAATGCCATTGGGCTGATGACAGGATGACTTTCTTGAGGCATTTGATCTTCCTCCATGGAGCAATGTAAAGCGTCGGCTTTCACATTCTAGGAACCTGGAAGATACAGAATTTTGAAAGAGAACCTCGAGAAAAATAGAGACCACTGAGCTCCGACTGGAGATATAGCAAGTTCCTGTGATCTGTAAAGATTGCAACGGAAAACTTTGCACCTTCTAGGAGATATCTCCATTCCTTGAGTGCCAGTTTAATGGCCAACAGCTCTTGTTTCTCGTCACTGGAGAACTGAGACAGCACGGCTCCCACACCTACATTAGAGGAGTCCACTTCTAGAAAGAATGGTGATCAATGTCTGGCTGTAGGAGAATGGAAGCAGAAATGAATGATTGCTTGAGAAGCTGAAATGCAGACATAGCCTCCTCTGACCACACGGCTGGATTTGCCCCTTTGCGGGTCAGCGCTGTGATGGGAGCAATCAATGTGGAAAACCCTTGGATAAACTTCCGATAGTAGTCGGCGAAGCCAGTGAAGCGTTTGACTGCTTTTAGTGTGAGGGGCTGTGACCACCCCGTAATTGCTTCTAGCTTCTCAGGATCCATTTGGCACTCGAAACCAGAAATGACGTACCCCCAAAAAGGGAACTGAGGACACTTCAAAGGTGCATCTGGAAAGTTTGCCATAGAGTTTATTTTGTCTGAGCCGGGAAAAAACCTCCTTCACTTGAGAGCGATGGGATTTGGTGTCATTGGAAAAAATAAAGATGTCTTCCAGATAAACAACTAGGAATTTGTATAATACGTCTCTGAAGATCTCATTTACGAATTGCTGGAAGATGGCAGGTGCATTGCAGAGGACAAATGGCATTACAAGATACTCATAATGACCATCTCTTGTATTAAACGCAGTCTTCCACTCATGGCACCCTTTGCGCGATCAAACTCTGTAATCAAAGGATGCGGGTGGCTGTTCTTGATAGTAATGTCGTTAAGGCCTCTATAGTCAATGCATGGCCTGAGACTACCATCCTTTTTCTTCACAAAGAAGAACCCTGCACCGGCAGGAGAAGTTGACAGCATATTCCGTTGCGCTTTACAAAAGGAGACAGTGATACAACAAACAGGGTATTTATAGACAGTCAATAGACAGTCAAAATGTAGGGGGGCCCTGCTCGCAAGCTTACACTCTATAGGGAAATAGGCACTGATACATAAGGATAGATACTGTATTCTTTATTGCATCGATTCCAACAGAATGCAAGGTTCTGTGGTTCTGGAATTTGATAAGCTTGCCTGAAGAGTTTTCAGGGAACGCTTATAGGTTTGGAGACTGGAGGAGAGTCTTATTGTGCTTGGGAGAACATTCCACAAAGTGGGTGCAGCCCGAAGAAAGTCCTGCAGCCGGCAATGGGAGCGAGTAATGAGTGTGGATGAGAGACGCAGATCTTGGGAGGAGTGTAGAGGTCGTGTTGGAAGATATTTGGAGATAAGAGAAGAGATGTATGTTGGTGTAGTTTGGTTTATGGCTTTGTGTGTAAGTAAAAGGATTTTTTATTGAGTACGGTAGAATACAGGTAACCAATGAAGTGACTGACAGTAGCTTTGCAGATGCTGAACGTCTGGCTAGGAAGATTAGCCTCACAGCTGCATTCATATAAGGAGACTATTGCAATAATAAATGTGTGAGATGATGAGAGCATGGATTAGAGTTTTTGCAGTGTCTTGTGTAAGGTAAGGGTGAATTTTGAATATGTATTTTTTAGATGCATGTGGCATGATTTTGAGACAGATTGAATGTGGGGTACAAATTAATGTTCAGAGTCAAGGATAACACCTAGGCAGCGAGCTTGAGAGGTAGGAGTGATTATGACAATAGTAGTTCTTCTCAACCGCAAAAGAGATTTTGTCACACATAGCCGCGACGGAGCGCGGCGGGTACAGTACTCACCCGTCCGCGCCCGCCGCCGGCTAGCGTGTGCAGGTCTCGGTCTGCGGTGTGCGGGTAGCAGCAGCTCCAGGTGGGGATGGCAGCAGGGGAGCGTCGGGTAGCGGCGTCCTTGCAGATAGCGGCGCCGGGAGGCCGGCGTCGCCATCTTGGTTAAGGGCAGGAGACAGATTGGCCCAGAGTGGAGGTTCCCTCCTCTTCCTGCGCTGACAGCCAATGGCAGCCGCCCCCTGGGGATATAGGGGATCTGCCTAGGCTGATCAGTGTCAGTGCAATGAGTCTTTGGAGTCATTCACAACTCCTAGCTGATTCCCGGATCCTGGCTCTTTCTCTCCTGACTCTGGTGCCTTGCTCCCTGCATCTTTCTACAAGGAAGTTTTCTCCTGACACCAATGCTGCAAGTCCTACCTAGTGCTTGTTCCTGCTTGTGTCCCAGAATTACCCTGCTCAGCTTTCCGCTGTCCTCCTTCATTCAACTCATTCATTCCATCATCTTTCAGTCATCCGGATCCATTTCTTCTATCATCAAATCAACCTCTTTCCGGATCTTCCTCTATATACTCTGGCTCCTCAAGTATACGTTTCCAGATTTACCTGCCCGTTATTAGTATTGTGCTGGACTCTATTTAAGTTATCCAACTGTCACTTAAAGAAGTATTTGAGTGAAGTTTATCATTTATGAAATCCGTTATTAAACCGGCACGTTTCAATCCTACTCATCTGGTCCGTCTCCAGTTCCTGTGCACCACACGACTCCATCCAGCCCTTTAGCCATGACAGTTTGCACTGACCCGATGGAATCGGGTGAAGCACAGGCCTCCATGACGGATGTTCTTCAAGGCATCATGGCTCGGTTGGAACAAGTAGAGGCTACCCAGCGTCAAGTGGCTCAATTTCTCCAGACCTTGTCACCACCTCAGGCGGCTCCCTCAGTTTCGGCAGCACCTACCTCCGGAGCTTCGGCCTCTGCTGCTCCTCCGGGGCCAGCTGCTCCTCACCATCTGCAGCTGTCAACCCCCAGTAAATATGACGGGTCCCCAAGGGGGTGTCGAGGATTCCTGAATCAATGTGACGTCCATTTTACCATCCAGCCTTCCAATTTCCCCTCTCCCAAGACTCGAGTGGCTTACATCGTGTCCCTACTGGCGGGTCCAGCCCTGGAGTGGGTGTCCCCCCTCTGGGAGTGTGCGGATCCCATCCTCAACAACTATGAAGAATTTGTGGCTTCCTTCCGTCGCATCTTCGACGAGCCTGGCAGAGTGTCCTCCGCAGCCACGGAGATCCTAAGAATTCGTCAGGGCAGTCGCCCAGTGGGACAATATGTTGTACAATTTCAAACCCTGGCTTCCGAACTCAGATGGAACGAAGAGGCTCTCGCCTCTGCCTTCTGGAACGGCCTAGCCGGCCGCATCAAGGACGAGTTAGCAACTCGCGATTCTCCTTCCACCCTGGCTGAACTCATTTCATTATGTAACAAGGTCGATCTGCGACTCCAAGAACGCCAACTTGAGAGGAATCGCTCTGATCGCCTTCGCCCTCGATTCCCTTCCAATGTCGCACCAGCTTCCAGACCAACCCCACCTCCTGCGGTGTCAACAGATGAGCCCATGCAAATCAACCGCTCCCGTCTGTCTCTCGAAGAGAAGTCCCGAAGACGGCGAGAGAATCTGTGCATGTACTGTGGCTCCTCAGCTCACCTATTGGCTTCCTGCCCGCTGCGGCCGGGAAACGACCGCTCCTAATCTCCCCGAGGGAGGTCCGATTAGGAGTCTTGCTTCCATCTCCCTCTTCTTCTGATTCCACCATTCCGGTTACCCTTGTGTGTCCGCAAGGGAGAAAAAGAGTTCAGGCCCTATTGGACTCTGGAGCAGCGGGAAACTTCCTTTCGTCTTCTTTTGTCACCCAACATGCTCTGCCGGTGCAACCCCTGGATCATTCGCTGGTCCTCACTGCAGTGGATGGGAGTCGAATTCGTAGTGGACAAATCACCCATCAGACCACCCCTGTGACACTGCTCATAGGAGCTCTTCATCAAGAGACCCTCGAATTCTTCATTCTTCCACAGTCCTCACATCCAATGGTCCTGGGCCTTCCCTGGCTCTCTAAACATAACCCACACATCGATTGGACCAATATGGAGGTCAAGGCCTGGGGAACTGATTGCCAGTCTACCTGCATTCCTCAGATCCTTCCGGTCTACCAGACCCATCCACAACGTGAGGATAACTGTCCTTCATCCTCTGCAGCTCCACCCTTGTCTTTACCCGCACCATACCGTTCATTTACAGATGTCTTCAGTAAAGGAGGTGCCGACACCCTGCCTCCTCACCGTCCTTGGGACTGCCCGATAGAATTGGTGGCCGGGAAATTCCCTCCTCGTGGCCGCATCTATCCCCTGTCGCTACCCGAGACTGAGGCCATGTCCTCGTACATTCAAGAGAACTTAAACAAAGGTTTCATTCGACCATCTACTTCTCCGGCCGGGGCCGGGTTTTTCTTTGTGAAAAAGAAGGATGACGGTCTTCGGCCATGTATCGACTATAGGGGCCTGAACGACATCACCATTAAAAACCGCTATCCCTTACCCCTTATCGCAGAACTATTCGACATTATCAGTGGAGCGGCAATCTTTACTAAATTGGACCTGCGAGGGGCCTACAATTTGATCCGGATCCGTCCAGGTGACGAGTGGAAGACGGCTTTTAATACGCGCAACGGTCACTATGAATACCTGGTGATGCCCTTCGGCCTTTGTAACGCCCCCGCCGTCTTCCAACAGTTTGTAAATGATATCTTTCGGGACTTGCTGTACCACTCCATCGTAGTCTATCTAGACGATATACTCATCTTCTCTCCAAATCTTCAACTTCACAGACAGACAGTGTCCGAAGTCCTACGACGTCTTCGCCAAAATCAACTGTTCTGCAAGTTGGAGAAGTGCGTTTTTGAGGTCACGTCCATTCCATTCTTGGGTCACATTCTCTCCGCCACCGGGATAGAGATGGACCCAGAGAAGGTGAGAGCCATCCAAGACTGGGCAGCCCCCACAACGCTCAAAGGAATTCAGAGATTCCTAGGGTTCTCAAACTATTACCGGCGATTTAGCCGGAACTTCTCTACTATCGCTGCCCCCCTCACTGCTCTCACTTGCAAAGGAGCCGATCCAAGCCGATGGTCGCCAGAAGCATCCTCTGCCTTCCAGCAGTTAAAAAGAGCATTCGTGACGGCACCAATCCTCCTCCAACCAGACCTCGACAGGCCCTTCATTCTCGAGGTGGACGCATCCTCGGAAGGGATCGGGGCCATCTTGTCCCAAAAAGGTGAGGATCAAGAATTACACCCTTGTGCCTTCCTCTCCAAAAAATTCCTTCCGGCAGAGAAGAATTACCCCATCGGGGAACAGGAGTTGCTTGCAGTCAAAACTGCGTTAGAGGAGTGGCGATACCTTCTGGAGGGGGCACGGCATAAGATCACCGTGTATTCAGACCACAAAAATCTGTCCTTTCTTAAACAGGCTCAGTGCCTTACTGCCCGCCAAGCCCGTTGGGCCATGTTTTTTGAACGCTTTGATTTCCAAATTAAATTCCGACCTGGAACCACGAATACTAAGGCGGACGCTCTATCCCGCTCCTTTGAGACGACCTCTGACCTAGAGACACCTCCTCGTCCAATCCTCGATCCAGTGGTATTCGCCAAAGTCACCATACAGCCATCTCCTCCTCCAGGTAAAACGTTCGTTCCCCCCGAACTCCGCAAGAAAATATTGACATGGGCACATTCTTCTCGCTTCGCAGGGCACGCAGGAGCACAAAAGACCTTGATGTTCCTGTCACGTTCTTATTGGTGGCCAACCATCCGCCACGACGTAACCAACTTCGTCGCCTCTTGTGTAAGATGTGCTCAGCATAAGGTGCCCAGAACAACTCCCGCTGGTCCTCTCCGCCCTCTAACCATTCCCACAGAACCATGGACCCATCTGTCAATGGACTTCATTTGCGAACTACCTCCTTCAAAGGGTCATACTGCAATCTGGGTAGTGGTTGACCGATTCTCTAAAATGGTCCATTTTTTCCCACTAAAAGGTCTCCCTTCTGCTCCAGTACTGGCCCAGCTATTTATCTCAACCATTTTTAAACTCCACGGACTGCCCAAAGAGATTGTATCCGACCGCGGAGTACAGTTCGTTGCAAAGTTCTGGAGAGCTCTCTGTGCCGCGGTACAGGTCAAACTCAAGTTTTCCACTGCCTTTCATCCCCAGACCAACGGCCAGACAGAACGGGTGAATCAAGATTTGGAGGCCTTTATCCGACTGTTTGTCTCGTCTTCCCAAGATGACTGGGTGGATCTTCTTCCGTGGGCAGAATATATGCATAACAACTCCTATCACTCTTCCTCCGGAACCACCCCCTTCTTTACAGTATTCGGCAAACATCCACGATCTCCGGATTTCTCAGAATTAGCCTCTTCTGAAGTTCCTGCAGCAACCACTTCATTACAACGCTTCGCTAAGATCTGGTCGGATGTCCACACCGCTCTTCTTAAATCTTCCGCCCGATACAAGAGGATGGCAGACAGGAAAAGAAGGGCAGCGCCCAGATTGAAAATCGGAGACCGGGTATGGCTGTCTACCCGCCATATACGCCTCCGTCTGCCCTCTATGAAGCTGGCTCCCCGGTTCATTGGGCCATACCCTATCATCCAAGTCATTAATCCGGTCGCTTATAGACTTCAACTTCCTCCTTCCCTAAGGATTTCAAATTCCTTCCATGTGTCCCTCCTCAAGCCTTTAAGATTGAACTCTTATCAAAAGAGGATTCCCAAACCGCCCAAGATTAACTCCGAGAGTGGGGCTGAATTCGAGGTAAGACGCATTATAGACTCTCGCTGCCGCAATTCTCGTACCCAGTATCTGGTGGAATGGGTTGGGTTTGGTCCCGAAGAGAACTCTTGGGTGGATTCCATTGATTTGCATGCTCCGAAACTGATAAAGCAATTTCTCCAGAGAAATCCTCACAAGGCCCATAGGCGCCCTGGGGTCACCCTGAAAAGGGGGGGTACTGTCACACGTAGCTGCGACGGAGCGCGGCGGGTACAGTACTCACCCGTCCGCGCCCGCCGCCGGCTAGCGTGTGCAGGTCTCGGTCTGCGGTGTGCGGGTAGCAGCAGCTCCAGGTGGGGATGGCAGCAGGGGAGCGTCGGGTAGCGGCGTCCTTGCAGATAGCAGCGCCGGGAGGCCGGCATCGCCATCTTGGTTAAGGGCAGGAGACAGATTGGCCCAGAGTGGAGGTTCCCTCCTCTTCCTGCGCTGACAGCCAATGGCAGCCGCCCCCTGGGGATATAGGGGATCTGCCTAGGCTGATCAGTGTCAGTGCAATGAGTCTTTGGAGTCATTCACAACTCCTAGCTGATTCCCGGATCCTGGCTCTTTCTCTCCTGACTCTGGTGCCTTGCTCCCTGCATCTTTCTACAAGGAAGTTTTCTCCTGACACCAATGCTGCAAGTCCTACCTAGTGCTTGTTCCTGCTTGTGTCCCAGAATTACCCTGCTCAGCTTTCCTCTGTCCTCCTTCATTCAACTCATTCATTCCATCATCTTTCAGTCATCCGGATCCATTTCTTCTATCATCAAATCAACCTCTTTCCGGATCTTCCTCTATGTACTCTGGCTCATCAAGTATACGTTTCCAGATTTACCTGCCCGTTGTTAGTATTGTGCTGGACTCTATTTAAGTTATCCAACTGTCACTTAAAGAAGTATTTGAGTGAAGTTTATCATTTATGAAATCCGTTATTAAACCGGCACGTTTCAATCCTACTCCTCCTGGTCCGTCTCCAGTTCCTGTGCACCACACCACTCCATCCAGCCCTTTAGCCGTGACAGTTTTCAACTGGTAACTACTATTTATTGTCGGAAATATAATTAATTCTGTTTTTGAAATATTAAGTTTGCGGTAGCGAGATGACATCCAGCATGAAACAGCAGAAAGGCATTCAGAGACACTGGTCAATACAGACAGGGACAGGTCTGGGGAGGATAGGTAGAGCTGAGTATCATCCGCATACAGATGACACTATAGGGTATGTTCAGCCTTTATGAGGAGCTTTCCCAGGAATGAGATGGGACAATCCCATTCCTGGTGTGGGGGCAGTGTGTCAGCAGCTTGTTCGCAAAAGAAATCTTTAAATTCTTGGTAGGCTTCTGGTAAGACAATGTCTTGGTGTACTGGGCGTACTCGGATCACAGGGGTGATGCAGTGCTGGTGACAATATGGACTCCACTGCTCCAACTGTAAGGTTGACCAGTTGATACAAGGATTATGCAGCTGGAGCCAAGGTAGGCCTAACACAATGTCCTAGGATGGAATGTGACTGTATACCCATAGGATGCCTTGGGTATCACAAGGAACTCCATCACTTCATGATGCAGGAAACCCACTTTGAATGAAACCGGTTCAGTACGGAAGCGAACCTCACTGCCAGGAATCTTGCTGCCATCCACCACGGTGAGGTATAACTGCGGGGACATAGTAACCAAGGGAATCTTCATCTTGGTGATGAGATCTTGGGATATAAAGTTCCCAGCTGACCCGGAGTCTGCTAGTGCAAGTACACACTGGAGGCCAGCCTGGGTCACAAGAGACACTGGGAGGACAAGATTGGTAGCTGGAGGAGATTTTACAAGTCATCCTAACCTAACTCCTCTTTTGCAGGTTAGGGATTGGCGTTTCCCGAACGCTCGGGACATGAGTCAATAAAATTACTAGGAGCAGCACAATAGAGACACAACTTGTTGCGCTGCCTTTTGGGATCGTTCTTCCGGTGTCAAACGTGATCTACCTATCTGCATAGATTCTTCACCAGGGGGAGACACTTGGAATTAACTCTGGGAATCATTTTCTTTGTTTCCCAAGACCCCTCTCATGGAGGTGTAAGCCAATCTTGACACACAGGGAAATGAGATCTTCCAACTGGTCAAGAAGATCACGGGTAGCTAACTCGTCTTTAATTCGGTCAGACACTCCCAACCAAAATGCTGCTGTCAGAGGTTCATTGTTCCACAATAATTCAGAGGCAAGAGTTTGGAGGTGGAGCACATACTGCCCCAGCAGGGACGTGCAGTCAGGGGAGGCAGGTGAGGCAGTGCCTCCCCTGTCATTAATGGGTTACTTAATGAAATGATCCATAGAAAATACTTATGACACATAATGTGCCATAAGTACAGTTTATGCTTTATATTATTAAAATCATGTTCACCCTATTCTCTTTTTTTAAAAATGGTGTAGGAGGCACCAAGAGCGGTGCCTCCCGCTGTCAATGTTAAAGTAGAGAAACAGGGGGCGGGAAGTGAGCGGGGCCAAGCACTGGGCTGTAAAAGCCCATTCAAAAAAGGTGTATAAGCGGCACCTCTAGCAGCGCCTCAGTGACAGGGACATGCTTTCTGCCTATATGAAAGTACGCCCCTATCACTGAGACAGATGTGATTGGGCAATTACATCTGCCTCAGTGACAGGGGCGTCGTGCTTTCATATAGGCAGAAATCGCATGTCTCTGTCACTGGGGCACTTCCAATGCCATTTCTACAGGCGGGCGGCGGCTCTTAAAACTGTACCTGCTCCTCTCCTTCCTACCCTCAGCTACTGTCACAGCTCCGCAGCGCTTCTGACATCCATAAGCAGGGAGACCACGGAAGCCTGCTGGGAGCCCGCTATGATGTACTGCTCCCGGCTTCAGTGTCTGCGCGCCCTGTGACTGCAGTGCACTCAGCTGACTGCCTCCTACACTAGAGGAACAGAACTCAACGTACTGGTGCCTGCAATTAAATACCACAATGCCAAAGGTATTTAGGTGGTGCATGTGTGGGTACAAGGTATATTACGTATATATACAGTAATAAATAAGGGGAGTATGGTGGACGGGGGGGGGGGGGTATATAGAGTATATAACGTATATAACGTGTGTTTTGGGGAATGATAGGTATATAGTATTCCAAGAATGTGGGGGTAATAGGTATATTAGGAGTGTGTGTGAGGTGTGATACTGTACGTATTTAGGATGTAACATGTGTATGGGGATAGTCATTTATGTATATATAAGGTGAGGGGGAGGTGGGGTGATAGGGATAAAATATAAAGGGGTGTGTGGGGTGATAGACATTTATAGGCATAATGCAAATAAGGGGTGTGGGTGTTTAAAGGTTGTGTGTGTGTATTGCAATATTGGTAAATGTGACAGCATCGCTGACGGCTCTGTCGGGAGCGCTGGGTCTGTGTTGCTTCTGCACTGAAGCAACCTGGACCCAGCACTAGCCACAGAGCTCACCAGCGCTGGCTCCAACAAGCCAGTGCCTCACTCACCACTAACCTCACCGCACGTCACTGTGCCCCAGAGACCGTTACCCCTGCTTGACCTCTAGAATGTCTGTGGAGGTCGGAAACTGAGCGACCTGGTTCATCAAATATACGGTGGAAAGTCTGAATAAACTTGTCATAGTCTGCTAGCAGAGGCTTTTCCCCACAGGGGAGACACCCAGTTGAGAGCAGAACCGGTGAGTAACGATGTTATATAGGCAATCTTGATCCTGGCTGTGTGAAAGTTATGGGGTAAAAGTTTAAATTGTATCTGACATTGGTTTTTGAACCCTCTGCAGGTCTTGGAATTGCCGTCATATTTGCTTGGTACTGAAAGTTGAAGACGCGAGGAAGAAGTGACAACAGGTGATGCAGAAAAATTTTGAGCAGACAACACGGGGGATGCCAATGACTGCAGCAAGGTATCCAGTCGAGTAGACACCTAGTAGATGGCTTCTTGCAACTCCAATCATGTGGTGACATCTTGGAGAGCCGCTGGTTCCACGCTTGGGTCTTGAGCCGAGTCCATCGGCCTTGAACAATTTATCAGCACCGGGGTTTTCTGTGTTTCCGGCTGTGACCGTGGTGGACCAGTGGAGGTCGCTGGGAACCGGAAGGATGGAGGTTTTGATGTATGGTGAGGTCATACACTGAGAGACCAGGGAACAGCTGGACCAGAGTGTTGGCGGAGACCAGGAACAGGGGCGTGGTGTCTAACTCACTCCCCCTCAAGGGGCTTTGGGCTTAACTGTGCCTGATGTGCAGGTCACGGTCCCCTGCCCTGGTCCTCTGGTACAAGCTGGCTGGTACAGAGGGAACAGGAGTGGATGTACTGGAGTCTTGAGATGACCTGAGATGGTGGCCTGGAAGCCGAAGGTAATTTTGGATACTCAGGTAGCCGGGAATGATGGTTGGTGGCCTTGAAGCCGATAGTGCTTCTACCGACTTGGGAGTCGGTAGAAGTGTTGACGGCTTGGAAGCGCGGAGATACTTGGAGATGGCCTTGGGAGCCGGTAGAAGTGTTGAAGGCCTGGGAGCCGGGGATACTTGGAGACGGCCTGGGGACCGGTAGATACTTGGAGACGGCCTGGGGACCGGTAGATACTTGGAGACGGCTTGGAGATGTCGACAGCCAGGACAGGGATGGTGAAAGTCTCTGGTGTACACAATAGCTGGTAATTGACATAGGATGTCGACAGTCAGGATACAGAAGATAACGATCACGGTAGTGTCTAGATCCCCTTCAGTTTTGTCATTTTTCCCATCATGCACTGGATCCACATATACCTGGAGGGGGAATATAAATCTGTGGTGAGTGAAGTGTGCGAGCGTACAATGCAGGTAAAATATAACAATATAACCTACACCTATGTGAATTACAGATAAATGTAAAAACGTTCTGAGGGCATCTAATAACTTCCGCCCTCACTGAACTTCACATGCTGTAATCAAAATTGAAGGAGATCTAGGGTTAAATTTAGTAGGAGAGATTTGGTAAGAAATCTCCAGTTTTTTAAAGCCGCAATCAATTACACTGCAAAACCCGTTTGATATTGCAGTGTAAATCATAGTTGCCTACCCTCCCGCATTTAGCGGGAGTCTCCCGCATTGTGACACTTTCTCCCAGTCCCCCGGAAAGCCCCAGCATCCTCCCGGATTTTCAGCCTTCATGCTGAAAAACTGGACTGCGCATGCGCGAGTCCCAAAGTGCCAGGGGCGGGTGCTAGTTAACAGCGTGACGTCATGACATACCTGGCGTCATGGCGTCGGTGTCCTGTATGACGGCCACCGCGGAGACTGGTGGCATGAAGAGGAGAGCGTGAGCGGCAGCTCTAGGAGCGGTGAGTGGCAGCCACTGCAGGGCTCTATTGGACTGGCAGCACGGAGAGCGGGAGCGGCTGGAGCAGCAGCAGTGAGTACTGCGTTCAATCTCATTTAGATAGTCCCACCCTCGGCTCCGCCCCCTTTTGTGCTATGCCCGCCAGCCCCGCCCCCTTCTTGCTGTAGCTGGTGAAATTTAATAGGATGAGAGATTCAGAAAGTGAGAGATTTGGTCAGAAATCTCCAGTATTTTTAAAGCGGCAATCATTTACATGGCAATACCAGTTTGATGTTCCAGTGTAAATGATTTCTGCTTTAAAAAAAACTGGAGATTTCTCACCAAATCTCTCACTTTCTGAGTCTCTCATCCTATTAAATCTCACCCCTAGTCTCTACCCTGTTTATATTTAACCACCTGTGCACAAGCATGGAAAGCAGAGGATGCCGGGAGACGTGGTCCAGACGGTGGGCGTAGCACCGGGTGGTGATGGGAGATGTAGTATAAGCGAGACGGAAGCTGTGAGTTACTAGAATACCCGGCCTGCATCGGGAGCAGCGCGCAAGGGATGACGGGAGATGTAGTGTGGAGGCGGTCTGGGGCGTACTGCGCTGTGATGAAATGAACTACAGTATGCGTTCCCGGCGTGCACCGGGGCAGTAAAGCACGCGGGGATAGTAGAGCAAGGCATGACGGGAAATGTAGTCCTTCTCCAGTAACCAACGCGTCGAACACTCGGAACGCAGACCACAGGTCCCGGCGTGCAGTGCGGCCAGCCCCAGGGGATGCCGGGAGGCGTAGTCCAGTCCCGTCCTGCGTGACTACAGCTCCCGTCAGGCTCTGAGCGGCCGCCGCGTCTCCGGGCTGTAGTAGTAGTCCGTGCCGCGGGTGTGAAGCGGGGGCCCGGCAGTGAGCGGGACAGAGCCGGGGCCGCCATGCTGAAGTGTATCCCGCTGTGGCGCTGTAACCGGCATGTGGAGTCCGTGGATAAGCGGCACTGCTCCCTGCAGACCGTGCCCGAGGAGGTGTACCGCTACAGCCGCAGCCTGGAGGAGCTGCTCCTGGACTCCAACCAGCTGCGGGAGCTGCCCAAGGTGAGGGGGCACCAGGGGGAGGGTGAGGGCGCTGGCATCAGGGGAGGGTGAGGGGACTGGCATCAAGGGACACCAGGGGCAGGGTGAGGGCGCTGGCATCAAGGGGCACCAGGGGGAGGGTGAGGGCGCTGGCATCAAGGGGAACCAGGGGTAGGGTGAGGTCGCTGGTATCCAGGGGCAGGGTGAGGGAAGGAGCACCAGGGTGAGGGCGCTGGCATCAAGGGACACCAGGGGCAGGGTGAGTGCGCTGGCATCAAGGGACACCAGGGGCAGGGTGAGGGTGCTGGTATCCAGGGGCAGGGTGAGGGAAGGGGCACCAGGGTGAGGGCGCTGGCATCAAGGGACACCAGGGGCAGGGTGAGGGCGCTGGCATCAAGGGACACCAGGGGCAGGGTGAGGGCGCTGGTATCCAGGGGCAGGGTGAGGGAAGGGGCACCAGGGTGAGGGCGCTGGCATCAAGGGACACCAGGGGCAGGGTGAAGGGACTGGTATCAAGGGGCATGGTGAGGGGGCACCAGGGGGAGGGTGCTGATATCAAGGGGCACCAGGGGGAGGGGACTGGCATCAAGGGACACCAGGGGCAGGCTGAGGGGAC
The DNA here is from genome assembly GCF_055691185.1 of Crinia signifera. Classification (NCBI taxonomy): domain Eukaryota; kingdom Metazoa; phylum Chordata; class Amphibia; order Anura; family Myobatrachidae; genus Crinia; species Crinia signifera. Next base: position 331,412,986 of record NC_139221.1, read on the forward strand.
TGGCATCAAGGGGCATCAGTGGTAGGATGAGGGAGTACAGGGGAGCTAGATGGGGCTGGCATCAAGAGGCGTCAGGGAGAGGGGGGGGGGTGCTGGCAGCAGGGGGCACTGGGTAGGATCAGAGAGCACAGGGGTGGTGAGGGGGCTGGCAATAAGGGGCGCTGGTGAGGAGCTTGGCATCAGAGCCCACCGGGGGCAAGCAGCAGGGGCACAGGGGTGGGTAAGTGGGTTGGCAGCAGGGGGCACAGATGAGACTGGAAAATGGTACTATGTAGGCACAGGTGAGGGTACTGGCAGCATGTGGGTAGGGTGAGGTTGATGTCAGCAGGGGGCAAAGGGGAGACTCTGGGAACTGGCAGTATGTGGGCACAGGGGAGGGTGGGGCATGCAGCAGGAGAAACTGGAGTGTAGGTGCTGGCATTGGGGTAGCACCAGGATGTGGAGAGGATAAACTGGCTGCAGGGGGCACCAGCTGGGCAGAGGGGAGGGTGATAAATTGTCTGCAGGGAGCACCATGTAGGCACAGGTGAGACTGCATGTCTGGAGAAGTTAGCGACTAGCTGTGCACCAAAGTGACTGGCAATACATTTGGGCACTATAAATAGAAAATGTAATGTCTGTGTATAGAGATGGAGAATGGCAAAGGTTGTTACTAAGTTGGTTATATACATATATGTAGGTAAGGTTGCACTGTGTGCATATAGGGGACTAATATTGTATCGGTTGTCAATAAATATATATACGAGAGAGTGTGCTAGATTTCTTTGGTCTCAACTACCCAGTAAAGGGTTAAGGATCCGTCCAGCCTCAGAGAATGGGTCTCTCAGGTGTGCTTGGGGCAGAGATGGGTGGGCTCTCAAGCACACAGCTCTGGTCCAGGTTTTCAGACCTGCACCGCCACAGGAACATCGGAATTCCTGTCTGTAGAGGCTGCACTTCCCGATGTTGGAGTGTGTGAAACATTTTTATATCTATATTTTCCCGCACTATGCCCACACACCGCGTGTTAATCACAACCAGGTTAGGTGTACTTCAAAGGTAATACGTCCAGCAAAAAGGCACTCCAAAGCATTTTCATCCAGCAGTATTGTATTAAATGGACAATCACCAGTAGTAAGACGTCTGTAAGTAATATCGGGGCAGATGTATTAAGCAGCCCATAACAACTGTAAAATACAGGGTCCCACTTCTCCTGCATAACGAGGTGAAGCGGCACCCGTTCTGGCCGACTGTATTAACCCCCCCTTGCCGATAAGGAGAGCCGTTTGGATTAACGCGCTCCTTCTCGACAGCCCTGCGCATGTGCATTTTTAAAAAACCAACTCTTCCCCCCCCCCCCGGCCAGCTTTTATCGCAGGATCTCATGTGCAGGCCGGAGCCTAGGGCGCCGGCCACTGGAGGGCGGCATTTCCCCCCCCCCCCCCCCCCGTGTCGCGGGGGTACCTGTCCTGCAGCTGTGTATATAAATCTTGCGGCGGTAGCGGGGGGTCCCTGCAGTCAAGAAATAACTAGCGCTATCCGCCTGGCTACGTGGAAGCGCTTCTGTTGTGGAAACACTGGCCGCACGCAGCCAATCAGCGTGCGCCATGCGGCCAGTGTTTTCACATCAGAAGCGCTTCCGCATAGCCAGGCGGATAGCGCTCGTTATTTCTTGACTGCAGGGACCCCCCGCTGCCACCGCCGCAAGCTTTATATATACAGCCACAGGACAGGTACACCCCCCCTGGCACCGGGGCGCCCCCGACTCGCCTGGGGCGCTACGGTGCCTTGCACCGGCCCTGGCCGGAGCCCGCAGTGGGGGATAGGTCAACGCTAGCCCTGAGCTGGCCAATCAGCCAGGGCGATTTAACACCTTGAAGGCTGTTAATACATCGCCCTGGCTGCTAAATACTGGGGGATTGCAGGGGACAATGTCCCTAGCGCACATTTAATACATTTCAAAAAATTTAACCCCCCCCCCAGTTCAAATCGGATAAAAATGAAATAATTTTGTATTGACACGATAACATTAAAAGAAACGCAAAAGTGAAATTCCATAAGAAAAGGAAAGATACTCGCAGGTCACACACTATAATTCAGACTTGAGACAACAGAAGGAAAAAAACATTTTTCCGCAGCCGACTGGTGCGGCAGCCTCAACACCTGTAACGTTTCCCAGAGGGTAACAGGGAGACGAGAATGACCAGGGCGGCTAGGATCTGAAATCATCTTATAAGTGCAGAAATGCATCGTGTGTGTAATATATGACACAAAGATATTAGTTATGCTCATATATCTTTCAGCTTAACACCTATATTTATAAACGTGTTTAGAGATTTTGAAAGTGTTTTTTTTTTTTTTATTATTATTCATAAGAGTAAAGTCAATAGTGAGGTGAACTTCAATTCTATATAAAGGAAGGTCCTGTAAGAATAATGTAACTGCAATACTCTATACCTTCGAACATTTGTGCAAATTTGCGGTTAAATAATTCTCGCACTGAATACCGGTGACCATGTATAAGTTATTTGCTACAATGTTAGTGTTTGTCATTTTTTGTAATTTGCTTTCACTATATATTATTGTGTGTTTCTAGATAGTATTGTGATATTTTGTTACACTTTTATATGTTTCTTCTGACAGAGGCTGCCTCCTTGCAATAATAGATGATGTCACTGATAGTGCGCACCTCACAGGGCGTGTGTGCCAGGCGCCTGGGTTATTTAAGGGATCATTGCTTGAGTTTGTTGTGAGCCTGAAGACAATGCTGATACGTTGGAACGTTGCTGTTCAAATAAATAGTTTATTATATTGGTGGAGTGCTGCTTCAACCTTGGATTCTTATATGCTACTGGAAGTGAGCGGGCTCCCTCTAAGGATTATTATAACACAGTGGAAGTGCCGGACCGAGATACATAGATATATACCCCTGTATTACTGCTGCTCTGTAAGTGCAGTGCTGTACCCCTCTGTGATCTGGGCCTCTTTCTTACTTTAGCTTTGTGAGTGCAGCGTTGCACCCCTTTATTACCGCCGCCATGTGAGTGCAGCGATGTACCCCTTTATTACCGCCGCTCTGTGAGTGCAGCGCTGTACCCCTTTATTACCGCCGCTCTGTGAGTGCAGCGCTGTACCCCTTTATTACCGCCGCTTTGTGAGTGAAGAGCTGTACCCCTTTATTACCGCCGCTCTGAGTGCAGCACTTTATTACTGCCGCGCTGTACCCCAGGGCAATGTATACAAGGAATGCCTGGTGATATGGGCGCATAGCGCGTGGTGCAGAACACTACATGTAGTTAGTACAAGTCGCATGCTGGTGGGGTCCTTCATGGTTGCAGCCAGTTAGTTTACATCTGAAAATGTTGTGTTGGTCGGTCTGTCTTCCTATAGGATGGCACAATGCTGGCACACGGAGCCCCGGTCCTGTAATCCCTTCTTTGCTTACAGGGTGGCATGGTAATGCCAGCTGGTGCCACTGACAGGAGAGGCGCAGGACTTGTCTCACAAAACTGTGCGCAGGAAGAGTTCAAAGCAACTTCCACCCAGTAAAATAACACTAGAGCGGTAATTACAAGATTAACTTGTTATCCCTCTCCCTGTGCGCACCGTGTTTGTATAGGAAGGTGCTCAGAGGGCGAGTTACCCTGCACACGGCGATGCCCAGTATCTGGGTGTGATAGGCTGCATATGGTAATGTCAGTCCTGCCTGGTGTTTGAAAATGGCCTCGGGCAGACTCCACAGCCAACCTTTGTTCCCGTATTTTCTGACAGTAACCCTTTGCTTTTTAGCAGCGCCATCAGACTCGCTGTGAGGACTATTTCCCCATACTACCTGTGACATCGCTGTGTCTGCACTCAGTATGGACAGCGGCGCCATCAGACTCGCTGTGAGGACTATTTCCCCATACTACCGGTGTAATCGCTGTGTCTGCGCTCAGTGTGGACAGCGGCGCCATCAGACTCGCTGTGAGGACTATTTCCCCATACTACCTGTGACATCGCTGTGTCTGCGCTCAGTATGGACAGCGGCGCCATCAGACACACTGTGAGGACTATTTCCCCATACTACCGGTGTAATCGCTGTGTCTGCGCTCAGTATGGACAGCGGCGCCATCAGACACACTGTGAGGACTATTTCCCCATACTACCGGTGTAATCGCTGTGTCTGCGCTCAGTATGGACAGCGGCGCCATCAGACTCACTGTGAGGACTATTTCCCCATACTACCGGTGTAATTGCTGTGTCTGCGCTCAGTATGGACAGCGGCACCATCAGACACGCTGTGAGGACTATTTCCCCATACTACCGGTGTAATCGCTGTGTCTGCGCTCAGTGTGGACAGCGGCACCATCAGACACGCTGTGAGGACTATTTCCCCATACTACCGGTGTAATCGCTGTGTCTGCGCTCAGTATGGACAGCGGCGCCATCAGACTCGCTGTGAGGACTATTTCCCCATACTACCGGTGTAATCGCTGTGTCTGCGCTCAGTATGGACAGCGGCGCCATCAGACTCGCTGTGAGGACTATTTCCCCATACTATCGGTGTAATCGCTGTGTCTGCGCTCAGTGTGGACAGCAGCGCCATCAGACTCGCTGGGAGGACTATTTCCCCATACTACCGGTGTAATCGCTGTGTCTGCGCTCAGTATGGACAGCGGCGCCATCAGACTCACTGTGAGGACTATTTCCCCATACTACCGGTGTAATCGCTGTGTCTGCGCTCAGTATGGACAGCGGCGCCATCAGACTCGCTGTGAGGACTATTTCCCCATACTACAGGTGTAATCGCTGTGTCTGCGCTCAGTATGGACAGCGGCGCCATCAGACTCGCTGGGAGGACTATTTCCCCATACTACCGGTGTAATCGCTGTGTCTGCGCTCAGTGTGGACAGCGGCGCCATCAGACACGCTGTGAGGACTATTTCCCCATACTACCGGTGTAATCGCTGTGTCTGCGCTCAGTATGGACAGCGGCGCCATCAGACTCGCTGTGAGGACTATTTCCCCATACTACCGGTGTAATTGCTGTGTCAGCGCTCAGTATGGACAGCGGCGCCATCAGACACACTGTGAGGACTATTTCCCCATACTACCGGTGTAATCGCTGTGTCTGCGCTCAGTATGGACAGCGGCGCCATCAGACTCGCTGTGAGGACTATTTCCCCATACTACAGGTGTAATCGCTGTGTCTGTGCTCAGTATGGACAGCGGCACCATCAGACACGCTGTGAGGACTATTTCCCCATACTACCGGTGTAATCGCTGTGTCTGCGCTCAGTGTGGACAGCGGCACCATCAGACACGCTGTGAGGACTATTTCCCCATACTACCGGTGTAATCGCTGTGTCTGCGCTCAGTGTGGACAGCGGCGCCATCAGAGTCGCTGTGAGGACTATTTCCCCATACTACCGGTGTAATCGCTGTGTCTGCGCTCAGTATGGACAGCGGCGCCATCAGAGTCGCTGTGAGGACTATTTCCCCATACTACCGGTGTAATCGCTGTGTCTGCGCTCAGTATGGACAGCGGCGCCATCAGACTCGCTGTGAGGACTATTTCCCCATACTACCGGTGTAATCGCTGTGTCTGCGCTCAGTGTGGACAGCGGCACCATCAGACACGCTGTGAGGACTATTTCCCCATACTACCGGTGTAATCGCTGTGTCTGCGCTCAGTATGGACAGCGGCGCCATCAGAGTCGCTGTGAGGACTATTTCCCCATACTACCGGTGTAATCGCTGTGTCTGCGCTCAGTATGGACAGCGGCGCCATCAGAGTCGCTGTGAGGACTATTTCCCCATACTACCGGTGTAATCGCTGTGTCTGCGCTCAGTGTGGACAGCGGCACCATCAGACACGCTGTGAGGACTATTTCCCCATACTACCGGTGTAATCGCTGTGTCTGCGCTCAGTGTGGACAGCGGCGCCATCAGACTCGCTGTGAGGACTATTTCCCCATACTACCGGTGTAATCGCTGTGTATGGACATCAGAGCTGTCAGTCACTTCAGGACCTGGCCACCTTCTGGTGACTTTATTTCTGGGCTTGTGTGCACACTTGTTTAACTTTTACTGTAGATGAATTAGGATATTGCACTGAGAGACCCAGGAAGTTCTGCATTAAATTCTCCGCTATCTTTCAGTACGTTGTTTCTCTAGCCTCCTGCGCTGTTAAGCCATAGTTCACCTGAGCTGGACACATAAATCAGATTTCTGGATAATTCTACCTAAGTAATATCTGCCCCATGACAAATTAACAGTTCTGCTTCTTTAGTGGGTGTCTGGTTAATAATGCCGGAAGGAAAGTGAGAAATGAGAAGCGTCGCACTCATACCAGCCAAGCCGCCGCAGCCCCATCCTCCTGCACAGTAATGCGGTGACCCTGGCTTCGGACGTTGGGCGGCCCCGTCATCCCGCACAGGAATGCGGTGACCCTGGCTTCGGACGTTGGGCGGCCCCGTCATCCCGCACAGGAATGCGGTGACCCTGGCTTCGGACGTTGGGCAGCCCGTCATCCCGCACAGGAATGCGGTGACCCTGGCTTCGGACGTTGGGCAGCCCGTCATCCCGCACAGGAATGCGGTGACCCTGGCTTCGGACGTTGGGCGGCCTCCTCATCCCGCACAGGAATGCGGTGACCCTGGCTTCGGACGTTGGGCAGCCGTCCCCTTGGCTCCTGGTTTCAGTGATTCTGCCAGTTCCTGGCACTTATCCTATGATGATGACCCCCCCCCCCCCCTTCCCCCCATTCCTAGACAGCAGCTGTGATTAGCGGCACGTGGTGACCGGATATAGATACTGTGATACATGCGCTCCTATACATCTTAGTGTTCCCGTAAGGGCAGGTGCTGAGCAGTGAGGGGCAATACAGGCCCTGCTCGCACATAGATAGTATATGTGTCCCTGTGGAACCACAAGTCTCAGCAGGTAATTGTCAGGCTTGCTCAGTAACCCCACTCTCGTCAGTGCGCATGGTGGTCATCTGAGTGCAGCCTTATAGCGCATATACACCGCGGCGGAGGCGGCATCCCTCTTATGCCAGCAAGTTTGGGAGTTCTCTGCATCACTACGGCAGGTCCGATTGTTGACATGGGTGCCGACGGTATCCCGTCTCTCAAGAAGGTAATTGGACACTACAAAGGGCTCAGTAACTGTGGATCCTCTGTCTGGTCTCTCAGCTCTATGAATGATGCCATTCTCTCCCCGAGCGGCCGCAGACTGTCCGATATGGGACGCTCTTGTCACTGACTCAGAACCTCGTGTTGGGAATTATTCCTGAGGGGATAATGGATTCAATACCGTCAGGCCTGGTAACGGGCGTCCTGCGCTGGGTGCTAGTGTGACAGGGACCGATGGTGGGATGGGAAAACATGAGTGGGTCACCCACAGATCCAACATGTGTGTCCCTGCATTCTCACATTGTACCTCATTACCATGTCATCCTGCCTGTCCTATAGAGGCACTGGCCAGTTTTCATACACCTCCCCGCACTTCATACACGCTCCTCTCCTCTGTCCTATAGAGGCACTGGCCAGTCCTCATACACGCTCCCTGTACTTCATACACGCTCCTCTCCTCTGTCCTATAGAGGCACTGGCCAGTCCTCATACACCTCCATGTACTTCATACACGCTCCTCTCCTCTCTCCTATAGAGGCACTGGCCAGTCCTCATACACCTCCATGTACTTCATACACGCTCCTCTCCTCTGTCCTATAGAGGCACTGGCCAGTCCTCATACACCTCCATGTACTTCATACACGCTCCTCTCCTCTGTCCTATAGAGGCATTGGCCAGTCCCCATACACCTCCCTGTACTTCATACACGCTCCTCTCCTCTGTCCTATAGAGGCACTGGCCAGTCCTCATACACCTCCATGTACTTCATACACGCTCCTCTCCTCTGTCCTATAGAGGCATTGGCCAGTCCTCATACACCTCCATGTACTTCATACACGCTCCTCTCCTCTGTCCTATAGAGGCACTGGCCAGTCCCAGTACACCTCCCTGTACTTCATACACACTCCTCTCCTCTGTCCTATAGAGGCACTGGCCAGTCCCCATACACGCTCCCTGTACTTCATACACGCTCCTCTCCTCTGTCCTATAGAGGCACTGGCTAGTCCCCATACACCTCCCTGTACTTCATACACGCTCCTCTCCTCTGTCCTATAGAGGCACTGGCCAGTTCTCATACACCTCCCTGTACTTCATACACGCTCCTCTCCTCTGTCCTATAGAGGCACTGGCCAGTCTCCATACACCTCCCTGTACTTCATACACGCTCCTCTCCTCTGTCCTATAGAGGCACTGGCCAGTCCTCATACACCTCCATGTACTTCATACACGCTCCTCTCCTCTGTCCTATAGAGGCACTGGCCAGTCCTCATACACGCTCCTCTCCTCTGTCCTATAGAGGCACTGGCCAGTCCTCATACACGCTCCTCTCCTCTGTCCTATAGAGGCACTGGCCAGTCCCTGCACACCTCCCCGTACTTCATACACGCTCCTCTCCTCTGTCCTATAGAGGCACTGGCCAGTCCCCGCACACCTCCCCGTACTTCATACACGCTCCTCTCCTCTGTCCTATAGAGGCACTGGCCAGTCCTCATACACGCTTCCTGTACTTCATACACGCTCCTCTCCTCTGTCCTATAGAGGCACTGGCTAGTCCCTGCACACCTCCCTGTACTTCATACACGCTCCTCTCCTCTGTCCTATAGAGGCACTGGCCAGTTTTCATACACCTCCCCGCACTTCATACACGCTCCTCTCCTCTGTCCTATAGAGGCACTGGCCAGTCCTCATACACGCTCCCTGTACTTCATACACGCTCCTCTCCTCTGTCCTATAGAGGCACTGGCCAGTCCTCATACACGCTCCCTGTACTTCATACACGCTCCTCTCCTCTGTCCTATAGAGGCACTGGCCAGTCCCCATACACCTCCCTGTACTTCATACACGCTCCCCTCCTCTGTCCTATAGAAGCACTGGCCAGTCCCAGTACACCTCCCTGTACTTCATACACGCTCCCCTCCTCTGTCCTATAGAGGCACTGGCCAGTCTCCATACACCTCCCTGTACTTCATACACGCTCCCCTCCTCTGTCCTATAGAAGCACTGGCCAGTCCCAGTACACCTCCCTGTACTTCATACACGCTCCCCTCCTCTGTCCTATAGAGGCACTGGCCAGTCTCCATACACCTCCCTGTACTTCATACACGCTCCTCTGTCAGGGCCTTATTCAGACCTGATCATTGCTGTGCTACTTGCAGAGCCCTGTGATCTGATAGCCGCCGCCCATATAGTGTAATCCCGCCCTGTGCAATTGGCTTGAGGAATCATCGCTAATCAGCGGCCAGCTGCAAATCCCATTGGCGGAGCTGACATCACAGACCCTCCCTGAGAACAAGGTCATTCATGCGCAGTCAGTCGGTCGGTGTACGGATTCACACAACAGTGATCAGCTCTGAATTCCCCCATCCCTGTGTATCTCCTCAGCATTATCCTGGGTGTCTGAGTGCTGGAGGTTGTCTGTCTGGTTACATGTGCGGCCTGTCATTCTGGGCTGTGAGTGTCTATGGGAGGACTGGGAAGGAAGCTTACACTCCTGCGGAATGAGGAAGAGGCTTCTCTGCATTCCTGTGTTCCTCCTTCTGACTTCGCAGTGTAACTGAGAGATTCCACCTTCTCCTCCTCCTGCTGCTGCTGCTACATCACACCTGATACCTCACTGACTTACTCATCATCCCTGACTCCACTGTGCCTCACATGTAATGTGTGCAGGGCCGGCTGCGTGTGCCTCGCATGTAATGTGCGCAGGGCCGGCTGCGTGTGCCTCGCATGTAATGTGCGCAGGGCCGGCTGCGTGTGCCTCGCATGTAATGTGCGCAGGGCCGGCTGCGTGTGCCTCACATGTAATGTGCGCAGGGCCGGCTGCGTGTGCCTCACATGTAATGTGCGCAGGGCCGGCTGCGTGTGCCTCACATGTAATGTGCGCAGGGCCGGCTGCGTGTGCCTCACATGTAATGTAATGTGTGCAGGGCCGGCTGCGCGTGCCTCACATGTAACGTGTGCCGGGCCCGGCTGGATGTGAGCGGTGGGGTGCACAGAGTACTCTGGATCCGGCCTGTGATGTCTAGCAGGCAACCAGCAGAGTATGTGACTGCAGCACGCGTGTGTCACTGGTGTATCCTTCCCTATGGACGTCTCCAGGCTCAGCGCACCATCCGTCTATCCGTGTTGTGCTGCGCTGCAGCCATGTTAGTCTCTCCGCCCAGTGTGTATGGGAGGTCAGGTGAGGAGTGACACAAGGCAGCATTGTTCTGTGTACATCTCGTTGCTGCTCTCTGTTATCGCCCTGTGCTTTCCCAGGCATTGTGTACAGAGAGAATAATGAGATGTTCGAGTGTCTTAGTAACGAGCCCGGACTTTCTCTGACCCAGCCAATGACTGACTGCGGAGCAGGTGACGCTACAGCGCGACACTGCGCACACTACAGAGTGACGCTGCGCACCCAGGAATGAGCTGTCCGCCTAGGCTTATACATGAACGCACTGGAAATTATCATTGGTTCTCTCATCATTCTCTATGGGGCCAGATTGTACGTGTGGCTGCGTTCTCCGTGTGGCTGCGTTCTCCGCTCACACCTTCACGGACAGGAAAATGTCACTTAGGCAGAGTCCACAGTAGGAGGGACGAAGGGTTAATAGTGGTACAATGTGTGTGACTGGCAGAACCGGTGGGGGCAGCAGCCACCTGTAATTACACCTCCGACTTTCCCAGACAGAAACCTGAGTCACAGACGGCTATCAGGTTATTGTTCTGCATGGGACCAGGCGGACACAGTCTCCTGTGCTAGGCTCAGCAGCCCGAGGTGTGTATATGTGCTGCATGGGACCAGGCCAACACCATCTCCTGTGCTAGGCTCAGCAGCCCGGGTTGTGTATATGTGCTGCATGGGACCAGGCCGACACTGTCTCCTGTGCTAGGCTCAGCAGTCCGGGGTGTGTATATGTGCTGCATGGGACCAGGCCGACACCGTCTCCTGTGCTAGGCTCAGCAGTCCGGGGTGTGTATATGTGCTGCATGGGACCAGGCCGACAGTCTCCTGTGCTAGGCTCAGCAGCCCGGGGTGTGTATATGTGCTGCATGGGACCAGGCCGACACCGTCTCCTGTGCTAGGCTCAGCAGCCCGGGGTGTGTATATGTGCTGCATGGGACCAGGCCGACACCGTCTCCTGTGCTAGGCTCAGCAGCCCGGGCTGTGTATATGTGCTGCATGGGACCAGGCCGACACCGTCTCCTGTGCTAGGCTCAGCAGCCTGGGCTGTGTATATGTGCTGCATGGGACCAGGCCGACACAGTCTCCTGTGCTAGGCTCAGCAGTCCGGGGTGTGTATATGTGCTGCATGGGACCAGGCCGACACTGTCTCCTGTGCTAGGCTCAGCAGTCCGGGGTGTGTATATGTGCTGCATGGGACCAGGCCGACACCGTCTCCTGTGCTAGGCTCAGCAGCCCGGGCTGTGTATATGTGCTGCATGGGACCAGGCCGACACCGTCTCCTGTGCTAGGCTCAGCAGCCCGGGCTGTGTATATGTGCTGTGTGTATTGTATATATGTACCTGCAGAATGTTAGATACATAACAGAGAAGTAACACGTATGAGCACGTTATTGTGCAGAACTGGAAGAAGACCCAGGCTGTGGTATCATACACACTATGTACATAAAAGTCACTGACCGCAAATTGATAATCCTGAGGTCAGTCCTGTGATCAGTTACTCCACTCGCCATCATGGTTCCTCCGCCCAGTGTCAGCGCACCATGGTTCCTCCGCCCAGTGTCTGCGCACCATGGTTCCTCCGCCCAGTGTCTGCGCACCATGGTGTCTGCGCACCATGGTTCCTCCGCCCAGTGTCTGCGCTCTGTGCGCCATGGTTCCTCGCACTCACACCTCCGATCCAGCAGCCTACAGTGACCCCCTTTTCATACTCTGTTCCTTACTGCAAGCCATATCATTAGCGAATGATGTAATCAGGCCCCTACCCGTCACCTGCAGGAGCACACCGCCTCACTTGTGAGGGTTGTCCAGTCACATCTGTCTATGAATGTGGTGTTACCAGGGATTGATGGATTTTAGATAGACCAGAGCAGATGCTAACGGATCCATCCTTGTGATCTGACCAGGATTACACTGGGTCCCAGGAATACCTGTCAGGCGTTGGGGAACTGGGAGTCTACCACTGTGTAACTGATATGGCTGCAGCAGTGAGGCACAGCCTGACTGTAAGCTGTAGGACCAGTATTTCTCCCTCAGTGTGAGTAATCTGATCCTAACCTAGAACACTGGCCTCCATCAGCCCTTATACACAGTGTTATCAGACCCTATAGGTTCGGACCCAGAGTATATAACCCAGGAGACAGTGACTTACAGCTAAATACAATAGAGGACAAGTACAGGGCACATAACCATAGCTGCATCAGCACAGGACACTGACATAAGTATCAGGAGGCAGAGGACAAGTACAGGGCAAATAACCATAGCTGCATCAGCAGAGGACACTGACATAAGTATCAGGGGGAGAGAACAAGGGATCCGCAGCGCCCTATTACACAGTGTATAACCCAGGAGACAGTGACTTACAGCTGAATACAATAGAGGACAAGTACAGGGCACATAACCATAGCTGCATCAGCAGGCAGCACTGACATAAGTATCAGGGGCAGAGAACAAGGGATCCGCAGCTCCCTATTACAGCATATATAACCCAGGAGACAGTGACTTACAGCTGAATACAATAGAGGACAAGTACAGGGCACATAACCATAGCTGCATCAGCAGGGGACACTGACATAAGTATCAGGGGGCAGAGAACAAGGGATCCGCAGCACCCTATTACAGAGTATATAACCCAGGAGACCGTGACTTACAGCTGAATACAATAGAGGACAAGTGCAGGGCACATAACCATAGCTGCATCATTAGGGGACACTGACATAAGTATCAGGGGCAGAGAACAAGAGATCCGCAGCACCCTAATACACAGTATATAACCCAGGAGACAGTGACTTACAGCTGTATACAATAGACGACAAGTACAGGGCACATAACCATAGCTGCATCAGCAGGCGGCACTGACATAAGTATCAGGGGGCAGAGAACAAGGGATCCGCAGCATCCTATTACACAGTATATAACCCAGGAGACAGTGACTTACAGCTGTATACAATAGAGGACAAGTACAGGGCACATAACCACAGCTGCATCAGCAGAGGACACTGACATAAGTATCAGGGGGCAGAGAACAAGGGATCCGCAGTGCCCGATTACAGCATATATAACCCAGGAGACAGTGACTTGCAGCTGTATACAATAGAGGACAAGTACAGGACACATAACCATAGCTGCATCAGCAGAGGACACTGATATAAGTATCAGGGGGCAGAAAACAAGGGATCCGCAGCGCCCTATTACATAGTATATAACCCAGGAGACAGTGACTTACAGCTGTATACAATAGAGGACAAGTACAGGGCACATAACCATAGCTGCATCAGCAGAGGACACTGACATAAGTATCAAGGGGCAGAGAACAAGGGATCCGCAGTGCCCTATTACACAGTATATAACCCAGGAGAGAGTGACTTACAGCTGTATACAATAGAGGACAAGTACAGGGCACATAACCATAGCTGCATCAGCAGAGGACACTGACATAAGTATCAGGGGGCAGAGAACAAGGGATCCGCAGCTCCCTATTACAGAGTATATAACCCAGGAGACAGTTACTTACAGCTGTATACAATAGAGGACAAGTACAGGGCACATAACCATAGCTGCATCAGCAGAGGACACTGACATAAGTATCAGGGGGCAGAGAACAAGGGGTCCGCAGCTCCCTATTACAGAGTATATAACCCAGGAGACAGTGACTTACAGCTGTATACAATAGAGGACAAGGACAGGGCACATAACCATAGCTGCATCAGCAGAGGACACTGACATAAGTACCAGGGGCAGAGAACACGGGATCCACAGCGCCCTATTACAGAGTATATAACCCAGGAGACAGTGACTTACAGCTGAATACAATAGAGGACAGGTACAGGGCACATAACCATAGCTGCATCAGCAGGCGCGGCACTGACATAAGTAACAGGGGCAGAGAACAAGGGATCCGCAGCGCCCTATTACAGAGTGTATAACCCAGGAGACAGTGACTGACAGCTGTATACAATACATTGAGGACAAGTACAGGGCACATAGCCAAAGCTGCATCAGCAGGCGACACTGACATAAGTATCGGGGCAGAGAACAAGGGATCCACAGCGCCCTATTACAGAGTATATAACCCAGGAGACAGTGACTTACAGCTGAATACAATAGAGGACAGGTACAGGGCACATAACCATAGCTGCATCAGCAGGCGCGGCACTGACATAAGTAACAGGGGCAGAGAACAAGGGATCCGCAGCGCCCTATTACAGAGTGTATAACCCAGGAGACAGTGACTGACAGCTGTATACAATACATTGAGGACAAGTACAGGGCACATAGCCAAAGCTGCATCAGCAGGCGACACTGACATAAGTATCAGGGGCAGAGAACAAGGGATCCGCAGCGCCCTATTACAGAGTATATAACCCAGGAGACAGTGACTTACAGCTGAATACAATAGAGGACAAGTACAGGGCACATAACCATAGCTGTATCAGCAGGCAGCACTGACATAAGTATCAGGGGCAGAGAACAAGGAATCCGCAGTGCCCTATTACACAGTATATAACCCAGGAGACAGTGACTTACAGCTGAATACAATAGAGGACAAGTACAGGGCACATAACCACAGCTGCATCAGCAGGCGGCACTGACATAAGTATCAGGGACAGAGAACAAGGGATCCGCAGCGCCCTATTACAGCATATATAACCCAGGAGACAGTGACTTACAGCTGTATACAATAGAGGACAAGTACAGGGCACATTACCATAGCTGCATCAGCAGAGGACACTGACATAAGTATCGGGGCAGAGAACAAGGGATCCGCAGCGCCCTATTACAGAGTATATAACCCAGGAGACAGTGACTTACAGCTGTATACAATAGAGGACAAGTACAGGGTATATAACCATAGCTGCATCAGCAGAGGACACTGACATAAGTATCAGGGGGCAGAGAACAAGGGATCCGCAGCGCCCTATTACAGAGTATATAACCCAGGAGACAGTGACTGACAGCTGTATACAATAGAGGACAAGTACAGGACACATAACCATAGCTGCATCAGCAGGGGGCACTGACATAAGTATCAGGGGACATAGAACAAGGGATCCGCAGCGCCCTATTACATAGTATATAACCCAGGAGACAGTGACTGACAGCTGTATACAATAGAGGACAAGTACAGGGCACATAACCACAGCTGCATCAGCAGGCGACACTGACATAAGTATCAGGGGGAAGAGAACAAGGGATCTGCAGCACCCTATTACTCAGTATATAACCCAGGAGACAGTGACTGACAGCTGAATACAATAGAGGACAAGTACAGGGTATATAACCACAGCTGCATCAGCAGAGGACACTGACATAAGTAGCAGGGGGAAGAGAACATATATAACCCAGGACACAGCGACTTACAGACACTGACATAAGTATCAGGGGGCAGAAACCGCAGGGTTTGGTGCCATTGAAGATGGTGTAAGAGAAGGACGAGGGCCCTGCTTGTGAGAGCTCACATTGTAAAACTAGACGCGTCACCTTGTCCACGTGTATTGTGCAGTAATATGCCGGTGTCACAAGTGACCAGCACCCTCTCCAACCACCTGCGCCGGATGTGCGCTCTCGTGGTGGTAAGATGCACCGTCTGCAGGTAGAGAGCGTTAGCAGCCGCACTGTCACTACTGGGGTAACAGGAACCCAGAGCCCTCGGCACATAGCGGTGTGTACGTCCGTTCTGTCTGTGGTCACAGCGAGCAGGGAGTGCGGCTGAGTCACTGAGCATTGATGTCTCTCACACCCACATACCGTGCAGCAGTATACTGAGCATCCAATCCGGGGCATCTCCTCAGCATGGGGCCATGTGACACGGATGGACACCCCATGTACCATGCTTAGCGATGTATCCTGAAGAGTCTAAAAACAAGGGAGATTGGATGAGACTCTCCTGGAGGCGCTCAGCATAATGATAAGGAATAGCACAAGTCCTCATGAAGTTCCTGAGTATGAAGTGTGCCTCAATGTGGAGGAATGGGGGAGAATCATTCTGCAACAATGTGGAGGAATGGGAGAATCACTCCGCAGCAATGTGGAGGAATGGGGGAGAATGACTCTGCCGCAATGTGGAGGAATGGGGGAGAATGGCTCCACAGCAATGTGGAGGAATGGGGGAGAGTGGCTCCACAGCAATGTGGAGGAATGGGGGAGAGTGGCTCCGCATCAATGTGGAGGAATGGGGGAAGAGTGGCTCCGCAGCAATATGGAGGAATGGGGGAAGAGTGGCTCCGCAGCAATGTGGAGGAATGGGGAGAATCACTCCGCAGCAATGTGAGGCAATGGGGAGAATGACTCTGCCGCAATGTGGAGGAATGGGGGAGAGTGGCTCCACAGCAATGTGGAGGAATGGGGGAGAGTGGGCTCCGCATCAATGTGGAGGAATGGGGGAAGAGTGGCTCCGCAGCAATATGGAGGAATGGGGAGAGTGGCTCCGCAGCAATGTGGAGGAATGGGGAGAGTGGCTCCGCAGCAATGGGAGGAATGGGGAGAGTGGCTCCGCAGCTATGTGGAGGAATGGGGGAGAGTGGCTCCGCAGCAATGTGGAGGAATGGGGGAGAGGGCTCCGCAGCAATGTGGAGGAATGGGGGAGAGTGGCTCCGCAGCAATGTGGAGGAATGGGGGAGAGGGGCTCCGCAGCAATGTGGAGGAATGGGGGAGAGTGGCTCCGCATCAATGTGGAGGAATGGGGGAGAGTGGCTCCGGAGGAATGGGGGAGACTGGCTCCGCAGCAATTGTGAGGAATGAGGGATAGTGGCTCCGCAGCAATGTGGAGGAATGGGGGAGAGTGGCTCCGCAGCAATGTTGAGGAATGGGGGAGAGTGGCTCCGCAGCAATGTGGAGGAATGAGGGAGAGTGGGCTCCGCAGCAATGTGGAGGAATGGGGAGA
Organism: Crinia signifera; assembly: GCF_055691185.1. Classification (NCBI taxonomy): domain Eukaryota; kingdom Metazoa; phylum Chordata; class Amphibia; order Anura; family Myobatrachidae; genus Crinia; species Crinia signifera. The sequence goes on from NC_139221.1 coordinate 331,430,128, forward strand.
GTAGCTCCGCAGCTATGTGGAGGAATGGGGAGAGTGGCTCCGCAGCAATGTGGAGGAATGGAGAGTGGCTCCGCAGCAATGTGGAGGAATGGGGAGAGTGGCTCCGCAGCAATGTGGAGGAATGGGGGAGAGTGGCTCCGCAGCAATGTGGAGGAATGGGGGAGAGTGGCTCCGCAGCAATGTGGAGGAATGGGGGAGAGTGGCTCCGCATCCAATGTGGAGGAATGGGGGAAGAGTGGCTCCGCAGCAATATGGAGGAATGGGGGAGAGTGCTCCGCAGCAATGTGGAGGAATGGGGGAGTGGCTCCGGCAGCTATGTGGAGGAATGGGGGAGAGTGGCTCCGCAGCAATGTTGGAGGAATGGGGGAGAGGGGCTCCGCAGCAATGTGGAGGAATGGGGGAGAGTGGCTCCGCAGCAATGTGGAGGAATGGGGGAGAGTGGCTCCGCAGCAATGTGGAGGAATGGGGGAGAGGGGCTCGCAGCAATGTGGAGGAATGGGGGAGAGTGGCTCCGCAGCAATGTGGAGGAATGGGGGAGAGTGGCTCCGCAGCAATGTGGAGGATGGGGGAGAGTGGCTCCGCAGCTATGTGGAGGAATGGGGGAGAGTGGCTCCGCAGCAATGTGGAGGAATGGGGGAGAGGGGCTCCGCAGCAATGTGGAGGAATGGGGGAGAGTGGCTCCGCAGCAATGTGGAGGATGGGGGAGAGGGGCTCCGCAGCAATGTGGAGGAATGGGGAGAGTGGCTCCGCATCAATGTGGAGGAATGGGGAGAGTGGCTCCGGAGGAATGGGGGAGAGTGGCTCCGCAGCAATGTGGAGGAATGAGGGATAGTGGCTCCGCAGCAATGTGGAGGAATGGGGGAGAGTGGCTCCGCAGCAATGTTGAGGAATGGGGGAGAGTGGCTCCGCAGCAATGTGGAGGAATGAGGGAGAGTGGCTCCGCAGCAATGTGGAGGAATGGGGGAGAGTAGCTCCGCAGCTATGTGGAGGAATGGGGGAGAGTGGCTCCGCAGCAATGTGGAGGAATGGAGAGTGGCTCCGCAGCAATGTGGAGGAATGAGATGGCTCCGCAGCAAGGTGGAGGAATGGGGGAGAGTGGCTCCGCAGCAATGTGGAGGAATGGGGAGAGTGGCTCCGCAGCAATGTGGAGGAATGGGGGAGAGTGGCTCCGCAGCAATGTGGAGGAATGGGGGAAGAGTGGCTCCGCAGCAAATGTGGAGGAATGGGGGAGAGTGGCTCCGCAGCAATGTGGAGGAATGGGGAGAGTGGCTCCGCAGCTATGTGGAGGAATGGGGGAGAGTGCTCGCAGCATGTGGAGGAATGGGGGAGAGGGGCTCCGCAGCAATGTGGAGGAATGGGGGAGAGTGGCTCCGCAGCAATGTGGAGGAATGGGGGAGAGTGGCTTCCTCAGCAATGTGGAGGAGATGGGGAGAGGCTCCGCAGCAATGTGGAGGAATGGGGGAGAGTGGCTCCGCAGCAATGTGAGGAATGGGGGAGAGGGGCTCCACAGCAATGTGGAGGAATGGGGGAGAGTGGCTCCGCATCAATGTGGAGGAATGGGGGAGAGTGGCTCCGGAGGAATGGGGGAGAGTGGCTCCGCAGCAATGTGGAGGAATGAGGGATAGTGGCTCCGCAGCAATGTGGAGGAATGGGGGAGAGTGGCTCCGCAGCAATGTTGAGGAATGGGGGAGAGTGGCTCCGCAGCAATGTGGAGGAATGAGGGAGAGTGGCTCCGCAGCAATGTGGAGGAATGGGGGAGAGTGGCTCCGCAGCTATGTGGAGGATTGGGGGAGAGTGGCTCCGCAGCAATGTGGAGGAATGGAGAGTGGCTCCGCAGCAATGTGAGGAATGGGGGAGAGTGGCTCCGCAGCAATGTGGAGGAATGGGGGAGAGTGGCTTCACAGCAATGTGGAGGAATGGGGGATAGTGGCTCCGCTGCAATGTGGAGGAATGGGGGAGAGTGGCTCCGCAGCAATGTGGAGGAATGGGGGAGAGTGGCTCCGCAGCAATGTGGAGGAATGGGGGAGAGTGGCTCCGCAGCTATGTGGAGGAATGGGGGAGAGTGGCTCCGCAGCAATGTGGAGGAATGGGGGAGAGGGGCTCCGCAGCAATGTGGAGGAATGGGGGAGAGGGGCTCCGCAGCAATGTGGAGGAATGGGGGAGAGGGGCTCCACAGCAATGTGGAGGAATGGGGGAGAGTGGCTCCGCATCAATGTGGAGGAATGGGGGAGAGTGGCTCCGGAGGAATGGGGGAGAGTGGCTCCGCAGCAATGTGGAGGAATGAGGGATAGTGGCTCCGCAGCAATGTGGAGGAATGGGGGAGAGTGGCTCCGCAGCAATGTTGAGGAATGGGGGAGAGTGGCTCCGCAGCAATGTGGAGGAATGAGGGAGAGTGGCTCCGCAGCAATGTGGAGGAATGGGGGAGAGTGGCTCCGCAGCTATGTGGAGGAATGGGGGAGAGTGGCTCCGCAGCAATGTGGAGGAATGGGGGAGAGTGGCTCCGCAGCAATGTGGAGGAATGGGGGAGAGTGGCTCCGCTGCAATGTGGAGGAATGGGGGAGAGTGGCTCCGCAGCAATGTGGAGGAATGGGGGAGAGTGGCTCCGCAGCAATGTGGAGGAATGGGGGAGAGGGGCTCCGCAGCAATGTGGAGGAATGGGGGAGAGTGGCTCCGCAGCAATGTGGAGGAATGGGGGAGAGTGGCTCCGCAGCAATGTGGAGGAATGGGGGAGAGTGGCTCCGCAGCAATGTGGACGTCTCTGGGTTAGTGTAAAAATTCAGACCCCCGGGGATTGTGTCCTAAACCTGATTCCGATCGCCTTTGCGGGTGTGTTATTAATGTTAGTGTTATCATAGTTTACAAATGACAATTCTGCGGTTGCACAGTGGTGTGTATTGTTGCCTCCCAGAGCTGGGATTACGGGTTGGAGTTTGCATGTTCTCTTTGCATTTGGCTGGGTCTCCACTTAGGTACACTGGGAGGCTAGTGGTTATCTGATGGAATTGCCTCTAGGAATGTAGAGTGTAAGCTCACTGGGGCAGGCAATGATGTGAATGGCACGAAATAGTCTCTATGCTGGATACATGTTATATGTTTTCGGACTGCGGGTTGGAGGACCAGTGTATAACCTGTGATATTGCCGCAGCAGATCTGCCATATCCGGGTAATTTATTATCTGCCATTCCTATGCTGCGGGTGATGTCTGACTTCTGTCCCATTCTGGTGATGTCCCTTAGGAAGTGTTACAGAATGTGGGCGCGGTGGCATTCCGCCTGTGAGTGTTACGGCAGGTGCCAGCGACATTACTCTGTGTGTGCTAATCCCCAGCCTGGGCCCTGCCTGGCTTTACAATCTGCTGACCTGACACAGCTGTTCCCTGTGTGCTGTGATCTGCCTATTGTCCTGTGCTTGCATGGCTGCCTGCGGGGGGCTGGGGGAACCCCCGTCTCTCTTCTCTGCAATGGTCTCATCTCTCGTCCTCTTTTCTTCTACTCTGAGCTCTGTCCTGGAGGAAGTGAGGGCATTCTGGCACATGCGTGACGCTAGTTGCCTTCCTTTGGGTTGCTCTAATACTTGCTCGCCGTGTGTGTGTGTGTATGTGTGTATGTGTGTATGTATGTATATATAATATATATTTATTTTAGTGTGTATTTATGTGTTTAATTTTTCTTTCCGGCGTACTAGTAAATAATGGATCACACTCCAGGTCTATTGCACAAAGTGTTACTCACATGGTGTAGAGGATCCCGGGCACCGTTAATGTAGGACGTTATGCCGACTGGCGCCTGGGCAGATTATTATATTATACATGTGACAGGGTGGTGGCACTATGTGTTCTACTCTCGGACTGACCCAGATACTGCTCTGGCTGCTGGACACCTGCTGCTGCAGCGCCTCTTGCCTAGGTTTGGATAAGTGGGACAGCTGGTGACGGATTAGAGTGTTAGCTCTTGTATGCGTGGAATCAGGATCTATAGTAGTAGTGAGCGTTACTGTAATCGGTGCGGTCCAGCTTATACGGATTACTTCCCATTAGACGGAACCAGCCAGACCCTCTTATAGAAAATAACTAGGTCTGGGCCAGGACCCCACTTCTGGGTTGGGATTGGTTCTTTTTTTGGTGTTTGTCAACATATGCCGACGCGGTTACCGTATAAGTGTACCGCGTCCCGTGGCATGGCTCGCTGCGTTTGGAACATTATATTGCCCCACAATGTCCACTGTAATGGTAAAGTATGATCAAGTCCTTTAAAAAAAAAAAAAAAAAGTGAAAAACCTTATGTTGACCTTGTCGGTGTCGACCACCTGTCGATGTAGTGTATGCTGACCATTTGTAGGCGTCTAGTCTATCCGTTGATACATTATTGCTGTGGTTCTTGTGATGTACGTGTACGTCATTACTTATTTCCAACAAACAATAGACACACGCAGGAGAGAACAATAGCTGGCACTTGGCTGCGCATCAGATGAGGATTACAATGGGAAGCTGCGGAAACTTACCCCCCCCCCCCCCCCTGCCCAGTCCCATGCTCCTTCCCCTGTCCTGTTCCTTCCGTGACTCTTATTATACTGCCCCTTACCAATGTTGTACCCACGGGTGCCCCCGCCCCAATCCGTGGTTCCCTGAGCTCCCCGGATAATAACTTCACGAGGAAACCCTGACCAGCAACCATGAGATGAGCCTGGAGAATCCGTGTCCTCCTCCTCCTCTCTCCTCACACGCAGGGGCCTCTTCCTCACAGTAACAAAGGCTGGGATAGGAAACGCATAAGGGGGAAGGAACCGGTTCTCTGTCGCCAGTGGTGATGAACCTGCTCTCTTACCCCACCCCAGGAGTGTATGAGAGGGGCAGATTCCGGGGGGGATAATATAATAATGGTCACTGTTATACTGTGATGTGTGTGTGTATCTTTATTCTGCCCTCATTATGCCACACAGCGCGAGATGCATGGCGCGAGTAACCTGCCAGGTCGCGTGTAGATCAATGTCAATGTCGGGCAACTTTTTTTATTTTGAGGAATATGCATTTTAGGATTAATTTGATATGACACACGCATGTAGTATGTGTGCCGGAGGCTGTGTACAGAGCGGAACAGAACGAAAGCTGCGGCTGCAACGTTGTAGCACTACCTGTACTAAAGCCTGGCGCACATTCGCCAATTAGCGATAATGATGTGCCATGATAACGACACAGAGCACCTGGAAAATATTCACAGCGCTTCACCTTTCCCACAGCATCGTTCCATTGTTCCCTCAAAATTTGACACACAATACCCCATAATGATGACGAGAAAAAAGTTTTTGGGAGAGCGTTTTTTACCCGCATTCGATCCCGATGCGCGCTCACGTTTAGTATAAATCGCGCAGTGCAATAGTCTGCAGGGAAGACGCTATAGTCCAGGTCTAATACACTTGGCTCCATCCCGATACACGCTCACGTTTAGTGTAAATCGCACAGTGCAATAGTCTGCAGGGAAGACGCTATAGTGAATGTGGTAATATACCCAGAATGCTATGTGGATCCCCCATGCTGTATATGTGACATTCTCACCATTGGCTGTCATGTGTATTATCTGTCTCCTCATGTCCCTAATCCTGTGCCCTCTCTTCCTCCCCGTCCAGCCTTTCTTCCGGCTGCTGAATCTGAGGAAATTAGGCCTGAGCGATAATGAGATCCAGCGGCTCCCCCCAGAGGTGGCCAATTTCATGCAGCTGGTGGAGTTTGACATCTCCCGCAATGGTGAGTGGCCGGCTGTCCTTATATTACTACTATTATTACTGTCTTGTGTATGTAGCACTGGCACAATGCGGGGGACCTGCCCCATCACACACATGCGGGCACTGGCACAATGCGGGGGACCTGCCCCATCACACGTATACACACACATGCGGGCACTGGCACAATGCGGGGGACCTGCCCCATCACACGTATACACACACACATGCGGGCACTGGCACAATGCGGGGGACCTGCCCCATCACACGTACACACACACATGCGGGCACTGGCACAATGCGGGGGACCTGCCCCATCACACGTATACACACACATGCGGGCACTGGCACAATGCGGGGGACCTGCCCCATCACACGTACACACACACACACACATGCGGGCACTGGCACAATGCGGGGGACCTGCCCCATCACACGTACACACACATGCGGGCACTGGCACAATGCGGGGGACCTGCCCCATCACACGTATACACACACACATACGGGCACTGGCACAATGCGGGGGACCTGCCCCATCACACACATGCGGGCACTGGCACAATGCGGGGGGACCTGCCCCATCACACACATGCGGGCACTGGCACAATGCGGGGGACCTGCCCCATCACACGTATACACACACATGCGGGCACTGGCACAATGCGGGGGACCTGCCCCATCACACGTATACACACACACATGCGGGCACTGGCACAATGCGGGGGACCTGCCCCATCACACGTATACACACATGCGGGCACTGGCACAATGCGGGGGACCTGCCCCATCACACGTATACACACACATGCGGGCACTGGCACAATGCGGGGGACCTGCCCCATCACACGTACACACACATGCGGGCACTGGCACAATGCGGGGGACCTGCCCCATCGCACGTACACACACATGCGGGCACTGGCACAATGCGGGGGACCTGCCCCATCACACGTACACACACACACATGCGGGCACTGGCACAATGCGGGGGACCTGCCCCATCACACGTATACACACATGCGGGCACTGGCACAATGCGGGGGACCTGCCCCATCACACGTACACACACACATGCGGGCACTGGCACAATGCGGGGGACCTGCCCCATCACACGTACACACACACATGCGGGCACTGGCACAATGCGGGGGACCTGCCCCATCACACGTATACACACATGCGGGCACTGGCACAATGCGGGGGACCTGCCCCATCACACGTATACACACACATGCGGGCACTGGCACAATGCGGGGGACCTGCCCCATCACACGTACACACACATGCGGGCACTGGCACAATGCGGGGGACCTGCCCCATCACACGTACACACACACATGCGGGCACTGGCACAATGCGGGGGACCTGCCCCATCACACGTATACACACACATGCGGGCACTGGCACAATGCGGGGGACCTGCCCCATCACACGTATACACACATGCGGGCACTGGCACAATGCGGGGGACCTGCCCCATCACACGTATACACACACATGCGGGCACTGGCACAATGCGGGGGACCTGCCCCATCACACGTACACACACATGCGGGCACTGGCACAATGCGGGGGACCTGCCCCATCGCACGTACACACACATGCGGGCACTGGCACAATGCGGGGGACCTGCCCCATCACACGTACACACACACATGCGGGCACTGGCACAATGCGGGGGACCTGCCCCATCACACGTATACACACACACATGCGGGCACTGGCACAATGCGGGGGACCTGCCCCATCACACGTACACACACACACATGCGGGCACTGGCACAATGCGGGGGACCTGCCCCATCACACGTACACACACACACATGCGGGCACTGGCACAATGCGGGGGACCTGCCCCATCACACGTATACACACATGCGGGCACTGGCACAATGCGGGGGACCTGCCCCATCACACGTACACACACACATGCGGGCACTGGCACAATGCGGGGGACCTGCCCCATCACACGTATACACACACATGCGGGCACTGGCACAATGCGGGGGACCTGCCCCATCACACGTATACACACATGCGGGCACTGGCACAATGCGGGGGACCTGCCCCATCACACGTATACACACATGCGGGCACTGGCACAATGCGGGGGACCTGCCCCATCACACGTATACACACACATGCGGGCACTGGCACAATGCGGGGGACCTGCCCCATCACACGTATACACACACATGCGGGCACTGGCACAATGCGGGGGACCTGCCCCATCACACGTATACACACACATGCGGGCACTGGCACAATGCGGGGGACCTGCCCCATCGCACTTATACACACACATGCGGGCACTGGCACAATGCAGGGGACCTGCCCCATCGCACGTATACACACACATGCGGGCACTGGCACAATGCGGGGGGACCTGCCCCATCACAAGTACACACACACATGCGGGCACTGGCACAATGCGGGGGACCTGCCCCATCACACGTATACACACATGCGGGCACTGGCACAATGCGGGGGACCTGCCCCATCACACGTATACACACACATGCGGGCACTGGCACAATGCGGGGGACCTGCCCCCTCACACGTATACACACATGCGGGCACTGGCACAATGCGGGGGACCTGCCCCATCACACGTATACACACATGCGGGCACTGGTACAATGCGGGGGACCTGCCCCATCACACGTATACACACACATGCGGGCACTGGCACAATGCGGGGGACCTGCCCCATCACACGTATACACACATGCGGGCACTGGTACAATGCGGGGGCCTGCCCCATCACACGTATACACACACACACACACACATGCGGGCACTGGCACAATGCGGGGGACCTGCCCCCTCACACGTATACACACATGCGGGCACTGGCACAATGCGGGGGACCTGCCCCATCACACGTATACACACATGCGGGCACTGGCACAATGCGGGGGACCTGCCCCATCACACGTATACACACACATGCGGGCACTGGCACAATGCGGGGGACCTGCCCCATCACACGTACACACACACATGCGGGCACTGGCACAATGCGGGGGACCTGCCCCATCACACGTACACACACACACATGCGGGCACTGGCACAATGCGGGGGACCTGCCCCATCACACGTATACACACACATGCGGGCACTGGCACAATGCGGGGGACCTGCCCCATCACACGTATACACACACATACGGGCACTGGCACAATGCGGGGGACCTGCCCCATCACACGTATACACACACATATGCGGGCACTGGCACAATGCGGGGGACCTGCCCCATCACACGTACACACACACATGCGGGCACTGGCACAATGCGGGGGACCTGCCCCATCACACGTATACATACACACATGCGGGCACTGGCACAATGCGGGGGACCTGCCCCATCACACGTATACACACATGCGGGCACTGGCACAATGCGGGGGACCTGCCCCATCACACGTACACACACATGCGGGCACTGGCACAATGCGGGGGACCTGCCCATCACACGTATACACACACATGCGGGCACTGGCACAATGCGGGGGACCTGCCCCATCACACGTATACACACATGCGGGCACTGGCACAATGCGGGGGACCTGCCCCATCACACGTACACACACATGCGGGCACTGGCACAATGCGGGGGACCTGCCCCATCACACGTATACACACACATGCGGGCACTGGCACAATGCGGGGGACCTGCCCCATCACACGTACACACACATGCGGGCACTGGCACAATGCGGGGGACCTGCCCCATCACACGTATACACACACATGCGGGCACTGGCACAATGCGGGGGACCTGCCCCATCACACGTATACACACACATGCGGGCACTGGCACAATGCGGGGGGACCTGCCCCATCACACGTATACACACACATGCGGGCACTGGCACAATGCGGGGGACCTGCCCCATCACACGTACACACACATGCGGGCACTGGCACAATGCGGGGGGACCTGCCCCATCACACGTATACACACACATGCGGGCACTGGCACAATGCGGGGGGACCTGCCCCATCACACTTATACACACACATGCGGGCACTGGCACAATGCGGGGGACCTGCCCCATCACACGTATACACACACATGCGGGCACTGGCACAATGCGGGGGACCTGCCCCATCACACGTATACACACACATGCGGGCACTGGCACAATGCGGGGGACCTGCCCCATCACACGTACACACACACATGCGGGCACTGGCACAATGCAGGGGACCTGCCCCATCACACGTATACACACACATGCGGGCACTGGCACAATGCGGGGGACCTGCCCCATCACACGTATACACACACACACACACATGCGGGCACTGGCACAATGCGGGGGACCTGCCCCCTCACACGTATACACACATGCGGGCACTGGCACAATGCGGGGGACCTGCCCCATCACACGTATACACACATGCGGGCACTGGCACAATGCGGGGGACCTGCCCCATCACACGTATACACACACATGCGGGGGACCTGCCCCATCACACGTATACACACACACATGCGGGCACTGGCACAATGCGGGGGACCTGCCCCATCACACGTATACACACACACATGCGGGCACTGGCACAATGCGGGGGACCTGCCCCATCACACGTATACACACACACATGCGGGCACTGGCACAATGCAGGGAACCTGCCCCATCACACGTATACACACATGCGGGCACTGGCACAATGCGGGGGACCTGCCCCATCACACTTATACACACACATGCGGGCACTGGCACAATGCGGGGGACCTGCCCCATCACACGTATACACACATGCGGGCACTGGCACAATGCGGGGGACCTGCCCCATCGCACTTATACACACATGCGGGCACTGGCACAATGCGGGGGACCTGCCCCATCACACGTATACACACACATGCGGGCACTGGCACAATGCAGGGGACCTGCCCCATCACACGTATACACACATGCGGGCACTGGCACAATGCGGGGGACCTGCCCCATCACACGTATACACACATGCGGGCACTGGCACAATGCGGGGGACCTGCCCCATCACACGTATACACACACATGCGGGCACTGGCACAATGCAGGGGACCTGCCCCATCACACGTATACACACATGCGGGCACTGGTACAATGCGGGGGACCTGCCCCATCACACGTATACACACACATGCGGGCACTGGCACAATGCAGGGGACCTGCCCCATCACACGTATACACACATGCGGGCACTGGTACAATGCGGGGGCCTGCCCCATCACACGTATACACACACATGCGGGCACTGGCACAATGCAGGGGACCTGCCCCATCACACGTATACACACATGCGGGCACTGGCAGGATGAGGCGCAGGCCTGTGAGAAGGGAGCATGGTGACTGTCCTGAAGTCACAGTATATAGCCCCTCTCTGCACCTGGGTCCTGGGCCACTCAGCCGCGGTCCAGCATCTTCCTTTCTTTCTCAGAATGTGGCTGGTGGTCTCGCACATGAAACTGCTAGATTACCCACCATCACCCGATACCCACCATCACCCGATACCCACCATCACCCGATACCCACCATCTCTGGTACACTGTGAGTGGTGTTTCCTGGCGTCTGCGATGTGACAGCGGTACGCTACTCCTCTCAGAGCACCCCAGTTGTGCTTCGTGTGTGGGGAGATCTGAGTGCGACAAGCAGTGGGATGCGGGGCAGGTATCAGGTGATGGTGTAATAATATAAGTATATAAAATGCCTCCTCTCCTCCCCCCTATTTGCTGTATCTCTGATAATTCAGTTGAACTCTGAAGTTTTATTTTTTCAGTCTCTTCATTCTCCCCCAGATCTCTAATCACTTCTGCCTCGCCCCTTCTCTCAGATCTACGTTCTCTCCCGCCTCGCCCCTTCTCTCAGATCTACATTCTCTCCCACCTCGCCCCTTCTCTCAGATCTACATTCTCTCCCACCTTGGCCCTTCGCTCAGATCTACGTTCTCTCCTGCCTCGCCCCTTCTCTCAGATCTACGTTCTCTCCCACCTCGACCCTTCGTTCAGATCTACGTTCTCTCCCGCCTCGCCCCTTCGCTCAGATCTACGTTCTCTCCCGCCTCGCCCCTTCTCTCAGATCTCTGCTCTCTCCCGCCTCGCCCCTTCGCTCAGATCTACGTTCTCTCCCGCCTCGCCCCTTCTCTTAGATCTACGTTCTCTCCCGCCTCGCCCCTTCTCTTAGATCTCTGCTCTCTCCCGCCTCGCCCCTTCGCTCAGATCTACGTTCTCTCCCGCCTCGCCCCTTCTCTTAGATCTACGTTCTCTCCTGCCTCGCCCCTTCTCTCAGATCTACGTTCTCTCCCGCCTCGCCCCTTCGCTCAGATCTACGTTCTCTCCCGCCTCGCCCCTTCGCTCAGATCTACGTTCTCTCCCGCCTCGCCCCTTCTCTCAGATCTACGTTCTCTCCTGCCTCGCCCCTTCTCTCAGATCTACGTTCTCTCCCGCCTCGCCCCTTCTCTCTGATCTACGTTCTCTCCCGCCTCGCCCCTTCGCTCAGATCTACGTTCTCTCCCGCCTCGCCCCTTCTCTCAGATCTACGTTCTCTCCTGCCTCGCCCCTTCTCTCAGATCTCTGCTCTCTCCCGCCTCGCCCCTTCTCTCAGATCTACGTTCTCTCCTGCCTCGCCCCTTCTCTCAGATCTACATTCTCTCCCGCCTCGCCCCTTCTCTCAGATCTACATTCTCTCCCACCTCGCCCCTTCTCTCAGATCTACGTTCTCTCCCGCCTCGCCCCTTCTCTCAGATCTACGTTCTCTCCCACCTCGGCTCTTCGCTCAGATCTACGTTCTCTCCCGCCTCGCCCCTTCGCTCAGATCTACGTTCTCTCCCGCCTCGCCCCTTCTCTCAGATCTCTGCTCTCTCCCGCCTCGCCCCTTCTCTTAGATCTACGTTCTCTCCCGCCTCGCCCCTTCGCTCAGATCTACGTTCTCTCCCGCCTCGCCCCTTCTCTCAGATCTACGTTCTCTCCTGCCTCGCCCCTTCTCTCAGATCTACGTTCTCTCCCGCCTCGCCCCTTCTCTCTGATCTACGTTCTCTCCCGCCTCGCCCCTTCGCTCAGATCTACGTTCTCTCCCGCCTCGCCCCTTCTCTCAGATCTACGTTCTCTCCCGCCTCGCCCCTTCTCTTAGATCTACGTTCTCTCCCGCCTCGCCCCTTCTCTCAGATCTACGTTCTCTCCCGCCTCGCCCCTTCTCTCAGATCTACGTTCTCTCCCGCCTCGCCCCTTCGCTCAGATCTACGTTCTCTCCCGCCTCGCCCCTTCTCTCAGATCTACGTTCTCTCCTGCCTCGCCCCTTCTCTCAGATCTCTGCTCTCTCCCGCCTCGCCCCTTCTCTCAGATCTACGTTCTCTCCTGCCTCGCCCCTTCTCTCAGATCTACGTTCTTTCCCGCCTCGCCCCTTCTCTCAGATCTCTGCTCTCTCCCGCCTCGCCCCTTCTCTCAGATCTACGTTCTCTCCCGCCTCGCCCCTTCTCTCAGATCTACGTTCTCTCCCGCCTCGCCCCTTCTCTCAGATCTCTGCTCTCTCCCGCCTCGCCCCTTCTCTTAGATCTACGTTCTCTCCCGCCTCGCCCCTTCTCTCAGATCTACGTTCTCTCCCGCCTCGCCCCTTCGCTCAGATCTACATTCTCTCCCGCCTCGCCCCTTCTCTCAGATCTACGTTCTCTCCCGCCTCGCCCCTTCTCTCTGATCTACGTTCTCTCCCGCCTCGCCCCTTCACTCAGATCTACGTTCTCTCCCGCCTCGCCCCTTCTCTCAGATCTACGTTCTCTCCCGCCCCGCCTCTCAGATCTACGTTCTCTCCCGCCTCGCCCCTTCTCTCAGATCTCTGCTCTCTCCCGCCTCGCCCCTTCTCTCAGATCTACGTTCTCTCCCGCCTCGCCCCTTCTCTCAGATCTACGTTCTCTCCCGCCCCTTCTCTCAGATCTCTGCTCTCTCCCGCCTCGCCCCTTCTCTCAGATCTCTGCTCTCTCCCGCCTCGCCCCTTCTCTCAGATCTACGTTCTCTCCCGCCTCGCCCCTTCTCTCAGATCTACGTTCTCTCCCGCCTCGCCCCTTCTCTCAGATCTACGTTCTCTCCCGCCTCGCCCCTTCTCTCAGATCTACGTTCTCTCCCGCCTCACCCCTTCTCTCAGATCTACGTTCTCTCCCGCCTCGCCCCTTCTCTCAGATCTCTGCTCTCTCCCGCCTCGCCCCTTCTCTTAGATCTACGTTCTCTCCCGCCTCGCCCCTTCTCTCAGATCTACGTTCTCTCCCGCCTCGCCCCTTCGCTCAGATCTACGTTCTCTCCCTCCTCGCCCCTTCTCTCAGATCTACGTTCTCTCCTGCCTCGCCCCTTCTCTTAGATCTCTACTCTCTCCCGCCTCGCCCCTTCTCTAAGATCTCTGCTCTCTTCCGCCTCGCCCCTTCTCTCAGATCTCTACTCTCTCCCGCCTCGCCCCTTCTCTGGGTTCTACGTTCTCTCCCGCCTCGCCCCTTCTCTCAGATCTACGTTCTCTCCCGCCTCGCTCCTTCTCTCAGATCTACGTTCTCTCCCGCCTCGCTCCTTCTCTCTGATCTCTCCTGCCCCGCCCCTCCTCTCAGATCTACGTTCTCTCCCGCCTCGCCCCTTCTCTCTGATCTCTCCTGCCCCGCCCCTCCTCTCAGATCTACGTTCTCTCCCGCCTCGCCCCTTCTCTCTGATCTCTCCTGCCCCGCCCCTCCTCTCAGATCTACGTTCTCTCCCGCCTCGCCCCTTCTCTCTGATCTCTCCTGCCCCGCCCCTCCTCTCAGATCTACGTTCTCTCCCGCCTCGCCCCTTCTCTCAGATCTACGTTCTCTCCCGCCTCGCCCCCTCTCTCGGATCTCTGCTCTCTCCTGCCTCGCCCCCTCTCTCGGATCTCTGCTCTCTCCCGCCTCGCCCCCTTTCTCATGTCTGTCATTCTACCTCATGTCACCCATAATCATATTCTTCATCATAGACGGTGTAATAGCATGGTCGTGCGTGGCATTTGTATGTTCTCCCTGTGCTTGCATGGGTTTCCTCTGGGTACTCAGGTTTCCTCCCATACTCCAGAAATATTCTGGTAGGTTATTTGGCTTCTACCACAACCCTAGCTTCAAAGTGTGTGCGTGTGGTAGGAATAGAGTGTAAGCTCCACTGACGCAGGGTTGGTGTAAATGGACAGATATTCTTTGTAGTACGGTACAGCCTATGCGTGCGCTACATAAATAACTGGTAGTAATGTGGTTTCTTTTCTCTTGCCCTCAGTCTCCTCACTTTCTGTTTCTCTCTTCCAGACATTCCTGAAATTCCAGAAAGCATCAAGTTCTGCAAGTCATTAGAGATTGCAGATTTCAGCGGGAACCCTCTGTCCAGGTATGTGTGCTACATACGTGTCTGCAGCGGTATGTGCTGTGTGCCCACACACACGTCTCTGGTTATGGGAGTGATAATCCAGAAAGATATAGAACATGCCTGATTCCTGCTAGTGGTCTGTGGCAAGCTAATCCGTGAGCTTTAACCACGCTCACCGCAGGCACTGCCGGCAGAGGTACTACACTGTAACCACGCTCACCGCAGGTACTGCAGCCATAGAATCCGGCACTGGCAGCTATACTACATTGTAACCACGCTCACCGCAGGTACTGCAGCCATAGAATCCGGCACCGGCAGCTATACTACATTGTAACCACGCTCACCGCAGGTACTGCAGCCATAGAATCCCGCACCGGCAGCTGTACTACGCTGTAACCACGCTCACCGCAGGCACCGCAGCCATAGAATCCGGCACTGGCAGCTGTACTACGCTGTAACCATGCTCACCGCAGGCACTGCCCATAGAATCCCGCAGCGGCAGCTGTACTACACTGTAACCACGCTCACCACAGGCACTGCCCATAGAATCCCGCACCGGCAGCTGTACTACACTGTAACCACGCTCACCACAGGCACTGCCCATAGAATCCCGCACCGGCAGCTGTACTACGCTGTAACCACGCTCACCGCAGCCATAGAGTCCTGCACCGGCAGCTGTACTACATTGTAACCACGCTCACCGCAGGCACTGCCCATAGAATCCGGCACCGGCAGCTGTACTACGCGTTACACAAAGTGAGGGATTGGCGTTGTGGTTATCGCTCGGTGGTCAGGCCTAGTTATCTGTAATGCCTTCTATGTTGCTGTGAGGTTATTGCTTGTTCCGCTATGTTCCATTATTGTATACCCCATGAGCAATGCAAGGAAAACAAAAAGAATAGCAGCGCTACTACTAAATAAAAACAAGTGTGAATTGATATAAATGACGTACTTCACATTAAACATGAAAAATAATATAAACACCTCTAAAAAATAGGGAATAAAATATAAATGCCACACGCTCAGGAATAATTATAACCGAGCATCCGATATGGAAGTGGAGAAGCCAATAGAGGTAAGTGCACTTTCCCATCAATGACGTTTAGCTGCCTCACTGTTGAGCGGTATGGACCCCAGGTGGGTACCAGAGTCCTCGCAATTAATACGGTGCCCTGCTGTAGAACCGCTGGAGGAAGTATGAAGCTGGCAAACCCAAACGCTGGAACCAAGCGTCCTTTCTCAAAGATGGCTGAAATTGGGCCACCGGAGGATATCCAGAATGGGGGTGCAGTTTACAGTATCATGGGGGTGATGTCAGCAACTAGAACCAGCCGTAATCTCTTAAGGGTGGCTGCAGGTGGAGCCGGGTCACCAGGAGGGTACCCAGAGGGGGAGATACAGCTGGCAATAGTCAAAGCGGTGGTAGCAGCAATAAAGTCATTCCAATTTGTCAGCGGGTAGAATTCCCGGTGCAGGTGGTCGCTCCCTGGGTGGTGGACTGATCCTACAAATGTGGCAGTAACAACGATCGCGTTTCGCTAGCTGCTGTAGGTCCCATAGACTCTGGTACCCGCACAACAGTCAGTGATGGGAAAGTGCACTTACCGCTATTCCTCCGACTTCTCCACTCCCATATCGGATGCTCCGTTATAAGTATTCCTGAGCGTGTGGCATTTATATTTTATTCCCTATTTTTTAGTGGTGTTTATATTAGTTTTCATGTTTAATGTGAAGTACGTCATTTATATCCCTTCACACTTGTTTATTTAGTAGTAGCGCTGCTATTCTCTTTGTTTTTCTTCCTTTTTGGCAGATTTGTAGGGACTGACTGTCCGTACTCCCTAGCAGCTGCTTATTGGTACATCGGCCCTTATCACAGGCGCCGACCTTATTGTTAATGAGCGATGGGTCACCGGTTACATCCTCTGCTCCCCTATACGTACATCTGTGATGTTATCCATAGCAACCAGAGTCTGGCTATTCTCTGTGACATCCTAGAAAATGAGAGACGCTATCTGACTGGTTGCTATGGGCTACTTCACCTCTTATTTTAGAAGGGTTAGTAAATGTACATGTGATATATGAGCAGACATTGCCACCTTGTGGTCAGTGCTGGGAACTGCACATGTAGGACCAGGAGAGAGACCTGCACCTATCGTCTAACCTGCTTCAGCATACCCTCCAACATTTGATGGGCGAAAATAGGTACACATTAGAAAGGGGCGTGGCCAATGGTAAAATGGGCGTGTCAACAGTGACATGAATAATAATACAACTAAAATAATAGTTCACCCCTCATGGACCACCATTATAACAATAATGAACACAACACCTATCGTCTAACCTGCTTCAGCATACCCTCCAACATTTGATGGGCGAAAATAGGTACACATTAGAAAGGGGCGTGGCCAATGGTAAAATGGGCGTGTCAACAGTGACATGAATAATAATACAACTAAAATAATAGTTCACCCCTCATGGACCACCATTATAACAATAATGAACACAACACATATTTTTAAATGCCCTGCGAGTGCTGCCAGTAAGGGAGAACATGTATGTAAGACACAAGACACAAAGTACTTACATACACTGCCAGAGCCTGATCTAGAGCCACTGCCTGCCTCCCGCCGGGCTGTTGCCGCTGCCTTCCTCAGCTGAGTGTCTTCAGGGGCTACTGCTGTTCCCTGACTCCCGGGCTGCTGATGGTGCCTCACTCCTGAACAGGTCTCTGTGATTGGCGGGTCACATTGGCTGGGAGCTGGCATTGGCATTGGCTGGGAGCTCAGCTGTGGCTGCCTGGGGAGGTGGGCTCTCCTGGGAGCCGCGGGATCTCGATGCGAGCGCAGCCTCCACAGGACCAACGCCATGTGCGTGTGCCACTGCAGCCTGTCACCCACTCACTCCAGCTGCCATCGCCGGTTCCTTCAGTCTTGGAACGGAGTCTTGGTCCGCAGCTGAGAGGCAGGGGAGTGACGATTGGCCATAGGAGCTGTCACTCAGGAGCAGGGGCTAGGCTGCAGTTACTGCTAATAACCCATGAGAGCAGTGGACTGAAGCGCTGCCTGCCGCCCCCCTGTGCTGTGATTGGATGCTCTGCAGCCACCACTTATGATTGGCTGCTTCTGTATACAGTACCTCCAATGCCTAAAAAAACGGTACATTCGGTACACTTTGATTTAGCCGGTACAGACCGTAAAAAAATGGTACTGTACCGGCTAAATCGGTACAGTTGGAGGGTATGCTTCAGCTGGGACAGAAGGGTGTTCCACTACACCATACCATATTCCCCCCCAGTACTCTGCGCAGCTGCTTCCATGCTTTCTGTATGTTATGTGTATACTCAGCCTGAGACCCTGGGCTTCCAGATAATGAGCGCAGGGCAGACACCTGTGCGGTGCCCTATCCACAGCTCCTTTATATAATAAACAATGGGTGTGACCGTAACCAGCTTGTAGGGTGTGTTACTTCCTGCAGGGGGCAGTGTATAGCTTGGTTCTGCATGAATCAATATGTAGTCAGTCTTATGCTTTTTCTCTTGTTCTATAGGCTACCCGATGGCTTTACCCAGCTCCGCAGCCTGGCACACCTGGCTCTCAATGATGTGTCCTTACAGTCGCTGCCCAGTGACATTGGCAAGTGAGTGTCTCTTCTTAATACATGTTGACACCACCATTGCCTGTAATTTACAGACTATGTGAATGAGATGTTGCTGTGCTAGTATCGCACATATCTGTGTGCCCAGGGCCTGGAATACAGGCGTGGAGGCTCCCGCTCACAGACCCCTCCCACAAATATGATAAAATGTCACATGATGAGTGTCAGACCTTGTTTTGTATCTGTGTTCTATTATAAAGGTCCCCATACACTTTGCCATTCACCTGCAATTTGTGGCGATCAATCGGAGGAAAATATCCCAAATTGCAGGGGAATGACAGGAGGTCGGATGCAGTGCGCGGTCCCATGCGTATCGCACCGGTCTCTGAGTCGCACCGGCTGGAGAATCTATCTGCAGGCTTGGCTGGGGCATCACACGCGATCCTGCTGGGAGGTCCCGGGCGGCTCAAGGGGGGATCGTCGAGGAGTTGTTCGATGGGTGCATGGGAACATGTACTACATAGTATTTGTTGTTTCCAGGTTGATAATTGAAACCGTTGCATCTGATATTAGCGTGAGTGTGTTGGTACAAGCTAATCCCATATTAATCTCTGCTCTCTCTGCCCCTTAGTTTGGCAAACCTGGTGACGTTGGAGCTGCGAGAGAACCTGCTGAAGTCTGTGCCTACGTGAGTATATACAGGGAGGGGTCCTTTTATGTGTTGTGATCGGCATCCCCTACCCCCGGACCTTTCTACAACTCTGAGATTTTATTCCCCCCTAGGACCTTACCACTGTTCCCAGCGTATTGATAAGCATATTGGTATCCTTACAAAAAAATAAGGATCAAATATGGTTTGAGGTAACATGTTTAAAAAAGGGGCAGACTAGATGGGCCAAGTGGTTCTGATCTGCCGTCACATTCTATGTTTCTATGTTCCCAGCGTCCTTACAATGTTAAATTGCCCCCCCACTATCAACGCCAACCCGAAGCGTGGCGAGCGCAGCGGTACGCGTCCTCCGACCTTTTCTTATCATGCCCCCCCCACTATCCACGTCGGCGCGGAGTTGATGTTAGATAGTGTGGCAAGCGGACGCAGAATATATGTAATGTATTACGCGTCCGCTCGCCAGGCTTCGGGCTCGGTGGCTCGCTGCGCTTGCCACACTATCTAAGATCAACTCCACACCGACGTGGATAGTGGGGGGTATGAAAAGGTCGGAGGACGCTTACCGATGCCCCTCGTGGGCTCGCCGCACTTCGGGTTCGCGTTGATAGTGGGGGTGCATTTAACATTGTAAGCACCCATTAGGGTGCTTATACAATTAAAAATCGCATTGCATCGTATGCTATATGGCATGTGATGCATGCGATGGCATAAGATGGAAATCTTGGGCGCTGTGCTAGGAAACAAGTACCGCGACACATTACACATAGGCAGATGTTGTCCTCGGCACAGCAGGTGTAATGGGCACAGCAGGAGCAGATGATTGACACATTACACATAATCAGATGTTGTCCCTGGCACAGCAGGTGTAATGGGCACAGCAGGAGCAGATGATCCACACGTTACACATAAGCAGATGTTGTCCCTGGCACAGCAGGTGTAATGGGCACAGCAGGAGCAGATGATCGACACGTTACACATAAGCAGATGTTGTCCCTGGCACAGCAGGTGTAATGGGCACAGCAGGAGCAGATGATCGACACATTACACATAGGCACATGTTGTCCCCGGCACAGCAGGTGTAATGGGCACAGCAGGAGCAGATGATCGACACATTACACATAGGCAGATGTTGTCCCCGGCACAGCAGGTGTAATGGGCACAGCAGGAGCAGATGAGAGATACATTACACATAAGCAGATTTCCCCGGCACAGCAGGTGTAACAGGCACAGCAGGAGCAGATGAGCGACACATTACACATAAGCAGATTTCCCCGGCACAGCAGGTGTAACAGGCACAGCAGGAGCAGATGAGCGACACATTACACATAAGCAGATATTGTCCCCGGCACAGCAGGTGTAACAGGCACAGCAGGAGCAGATGAGTGATACATTACACATAGGCAGATGTTCTCCCCGGCACAGCAGGAGCAGATGAGCGACACATTACACATAGGCAGATGTTCTCCCCGGCACAGCAGGAGCAGATGAGACACATTACACATAGGCAGATGTTCTCCCAATCACAGCAGGTGTAATGGGCACAGCAGGAGCAGATGATCGACACATTACACATAGGCAGATGTTCTCCCCGGCACAGCAGGAGCTGATGAGACACATTACACATAGGCAGATGTTCTCCCTGGCACAGCAGGAGCTGATGAGATACATTACACATAGGCAGATGTTCTCCCCGGCACAGCAGGTGTAACGGGCACAGCAGGAGCAGATGAGCGATACATTACACATAGGCAGATGTTCACCCCGGCACAGCAGGAGCAGATGAGCTACACATAGGCAAATGTTCACCCCGGCACAGCAGGAGCAGATGAGATACATTACACATAGGCAGATGTTCTCCCAATCACAGCAGGTGTAATGGGCACAGCAGGAGCAGATGATCGACACATTACACATAGGCAGATGTTCTCCCCGGCACAGCAGGAGCTGATGAGACACATTACACATAGGCAGATGTTCTCCCCGGCACAGCAGGTGTAACGGGCACAGCAGGAGCAGATGAGCGATACATTACACATAGGCAGATGTTCACCCCGGCACAGCAGGAGCAGATGAGCTACACATAGGCAAATGTTCACCCCGGCACAGCAGGAGCAGATGAGATACATTACACATAGGCAGATGTTCTCCCTGGCACAGCAGGTGTAACGGGCACAGCAGGAGCAGATGAGCGACACATTACACATAGGCAGATGTTCACCCCGGCACAGCAGGAGCAGATGAGCGACACATTACACATAGGCAGATGTTCACCCCGGCACAGCAGGAGCAGATGAGCGACACATTACACATAGGCAGATGTTCACCCCGGCACAGCAGGAGCTGATGAGATACATTACACATAGGCAGATGTTCACCCCGGCACAGCAGGAGCTGATGAGACATATTACACATAGGCAGATGTCCGCCCCCCCCCCCCCCCCCCCCGGCACAGTAGGAGCAGATGGACGATACTGTCTGGGTCAGCATTATTTTCCATCTCTTCTCCCTGATTCCAGGTCGCTGTCATTCCTGGTGAAGTTGGAGCATTTGGACCTGGGAAGCAACGACTTGCAGGTTCTGGTAAGGAGAACGTTAGTTGCAGATGTGTAATACACTGCTGGGTTCTTGTTCCTAACACCGCTCCTCCATCATTTCCCTCCACAGCCAGATACGCTCGGGGCTCTACCCAACCTCCGGGAGCTATGGCTGGACAGGAACCAACTCTCTGCACTGCCCCCGGTATGTATGCCCTATACTGTAATGGCACACAGGGCACAGGCCTCTGCTATCTCCTGCCCTTGGTTTGTTCTGAAACACACAATGACAGTAGTTGTTCCTTTCTCCAAACCCCTGGTACCCATCCCTCATGTCGGTACCCCGAGATCCCCCTAGTTTCTGTGTCCTGCGGCATCCGCCCTTGTATATACCATGCCGGCTCCTCCTCATTCTGTCCCTTCCTATATTGCAGGAATTGGGGAACCTCCGCCGCTTGGTGTGCCTGGACATATCGGAGAACAAGCTGGAACATCTTCCCACAGAGATCAGTGGCCTTGTGTCCCTGACAGACCTGCTGCTGTCCCAGAACCTGCTGAGCAGTCTACCAGGAGGCATCGGTCAGTCCTGGGCCACCATGTAGTCCTCGGAGTACTGCCCTAGTCTATGCCGCGCCCACTTCCCCGTCCCGGCGACTGTTTAACATGACACAATATGTGTTCTACCTGGTGAACCTCAGACATCACCTCTCCTGAAGGACAAGTTCTAGTCATACTACTGACCGGCCTCATAGTCCTTCACAGGGGTCTCTAGATACGGGAAATGTCCTTAACCCTTTCCAATAAGATTACTTGTACATTAGGCAGAGTTCTGACACTCTCTTACGTAGGCACAAGTGTTGGGTATGGAAGTGCCAGGGTCGCTGGTGTGTGCAACGCAGCGAAGTACCATATAATATACTGACAACCCTGTGTTCTCCTCTGCAGGGCAGCTGAAGCAATTGTCCATCCTGAAGGTGGATCAGAACCGTCTGACCCAGCTCACAGAGTCAATTGGGGACTGTGAGAACCTGAGTGAGATCATCCTGACTGAGAACCTGCTCACGGTGAGTCCCCCGTGCTGTGCCTCCCTCCGCTGGTTACTGTCACCGGCGTCCCCTGCGTCTTACTGTTTGTGTCTGAGGAAACAAGTGTTCGCTGTAACCTCTATTTTCTTGCACTGATGCGGGAAGATCTGTAGATCCGATCTGTCATCTGCGCGCACAGCTGGTTTGCTGATGTTAGATCTCATTAGTGCAAGATGTGGGACAGTAGCTGATGCTTGGGGGACCGGCCTCTCTGTAACGGTGCTGCGGTTCTCTGTATCCTCTGCTTGGGGGTCGGCCTCTCTGTACCGGTGCTGCGGTTCTCTGTATCCTCTGCTTGGGGGGACCTGCCTCTCTGTAACGGTGCTGCGGTTCTCTGTATCCTCTGCTTGGGGGGACGGCCTCTCTGTAACGGTGCTGCGGTTCTCTGTATCCTCTGCTTGGGGGGACGGCCTCTCTGTAACGGTGCTGCGGTTCTCTGTATCCTCTGCTTGGGGGACCCGCCTCTCTGTAACGGTGCTGCGGTTCTCTGTATCCTCTGCTTGGGGGACCCGCCTTTCTGTAACGGTGCTGCGGTTCTCTGTATCCTCTGCTTGGGGGACCCGCCTCTCTGTAACGGTGCTGCGGTTCTCTGTATCCTCTGCTTGGGGAACCATCCTCTCTGTAACGGTGCTGCGGTTCTCTGTATCCTCTGCTTGGGGGGACCCGCCTCTCTGTAACGGTGCTGCGGTTCTCTGTATCCTCTGCTTGGGGGGGATGGCCTCTCTGTAACGGTGCTGCGGTTCTCTGTATCCTCTGCTTGGGGGGACGGCCTCTCTGTACCAGTGCTGCGGTTCTCTGTATCCTCTGCTTGGGGGGACGGCCTCTCTGTAAGGGTGCTGCGGTTCTCTGTATCCTCTGCTTGGGGGACGGCCTCTCTGTAATGGTGCTGTGGTTCTCTGTATCCTCTACTTGGGGGGACGGCCTCTCTGTAATGGTGCTGTGGTTCTCTGTATCCTCTACTTGGGGGGACGGCCTCTCTGTACCGGTGCTGCGGTTCTCTGTATCCTCTGCTTGGGGGGACGGCCTCTCTGTACCGGTGCTGCGGTTCTCTGTATCCTCTGCTTGGGGGGACGGCCTCTCTGTAACGGTGCTGCGGTTCTCTGTATCCTCTGCTTGGGGAACCATCCTCTCTGTAACGGTGCTGCGGTTCTCTGTATCCTCTGCTTGGGGGGAGGGCCTCTCTGTACCGGTGCTGCGGTTCTCTGTATCCTCTGCTTGGGGGGACCCGCCTCTCTGTAACGGTGCTGCGGTTCTCTGTATCTTGTCATAGAGAGAGATCATAAAGGAATGACTGACTGTCATTGCTGATATCCAAAGAGATAAGGTGACCTACTGTAATACAGGGGTATACAGCTGCTGTGGAAGTACACATCCCAGCATGCCCTGGTACAGTTTTAGCATGGTGTGTGTGGAGGGGGCGGCTTTGCTGTAATAGGGGGTAGATGGAAGTAAGGAACCTTTGGCAGGTTTTAACTTTTGTTTCAACCTCGTTTCCAGTTTCTCCCCAAATCCATAGGAAATCTGACCAAACTGACCAACATGAATGTGGACCGCAACCGGCTGCTCTCTCTGCCCAGTGAGATCGGAGGGTGCGCCAGCCTCAATATGCTGTGCCTACGGGATAACCAGCTGAGCGCCCTCCCGCCCGAGCTGGCGAACGCTGCTGAGCTCCACGTGCTGGATGTCGCCGGTAACAGGTAACGAGATGATGTCTGCCGTGTCTGAATGGCTTTACGTCTCCCCCCCCCCCCCCCCCCGGTACAGACTGTGAGGGGTTATAGGGGCTCCCTGGCCTCCTCTAGCCCCAGCATCTGGAACCGCTCACTTCTGGTTATGTGTAGGTGTGCTGCTGCAACACCACCTGATTGGTGGAGGCGAGTTCCCCAGTGACCACTTACTGTGCAATCAGGATCAGAGAACGGAGCTTGGTGCTAGCTGGAGAATTGTGCTGCACAGAAGTCCCTGGATGAAGTCCTATGCAGTGACCTTAGCAATAGGAAGATAGGGGGGACCCATAGACACAGAAGTAACATTCGATTTCCTGTAATCGCGGGTTGGGCGGCCACAGGGTGTTTATGGTTACTAGGTATGTACGTATAACCCACCCCGGGGACCAGGTATTGTCCGATCCTGGTGACGTGGTACCACGTCGGTATGCTTCCGCAGTGTGAGGTGTAAATGTATCGTGCCATTTTGTGTTTGCCTGTGTGTCTGGATGGGTTCGTAGCATCTCTGTCTTCCCTGCCTTCCCCAGACTTCTGAACCTTCCCTTCGCTCTGACAAACCTGAACCTGAAGGCCCTGTGGTTGGCGGAGAACCAGTCCCAGCCTATGCTGAAATTCCAGACTGAAGATGATGAGAAAACCGGAACCAAAGTGCTAACCTGTTACCTGCTGCCCCAGCAGCCGTCCCCGAGCCTCGGTACGACGCACGGAGCCCTAGTGCTCTCCCATTCCTGGCAGTAGGGTTCCATGTAGATGGGGCGTGTGACCTGGGGCGGACGTGTGCTGCTATCTGTAATCCTTATATTGTGGTGTTTGCAGAGAGCTCGCTCCAGGACAGCCTGGACGACGGCTGGATAGACGGGAACCTCAATCGCGTCAGCGTCATTCAGTTCCAGGAAGAGCTGAGGCCAGAAGAGGAAGATGATGAGGCTGCGGCGGAGAGGAGGGTGAGAGTGGTAGTGCTCAGTGTGGTGGGGGTAGTGGCTCTCAGTTATTTCCTGTTACACGTTCTGCGTCCAGCGCTGCGCTGCCATTGGAAGCTGTTCCTTAATGAGCTGGTGTTGACTCCAGGGAAAGGTAGCGCACTTGCTTTATACCAACCCCCCCCCCCGGTGCCCTCCATCTGCCCACGTAGGGACTGTAACATTAGTGCACCACCTTTATATTTCTATTTCATTTTATTCATTTTCATTATTATTTTATTTTTACTTTTCTTCTCCATTTCCATCGGTTCTCCTAACTTTGAGGGTTATTCTGGTTCACCCAGAAAGGCAAATTCACTCTCTAATGGACAAAACCATGTGCACTGCAGGTGGGGCAGATGTAACAGGTGCGGATAGAATTAGATTTAGGTGGAGTTTTACTTCAAAGTGAGATCTATATTGCAGTGTAAAAATAATTCAGCCAGTATTTACCCTGCACAGAAACAAAATAACTCGCCCAAATCTAATTTTACATCTGCCCCACCTGCAGTGCATATGGTTTCGTCCATCTGAGAAGGATTTTGTCAGAAAGAGTGAACCAGAATAACCCGCTTTGCCCTCACAATACAAGCGCTTGGTTTCTCTTGCTGTAATCGGGTGATGTAGTGCATCGCTGTCTGATCGCAGGGCCCTGCAAATGGGCAGCGATCAGGTCTGGATCAGGCCCCTTATTGAGTGGTGTATATAAGGAGAGATGCTCTGCAGAATCCATATGTAATACATTGGCTGTGTGACTGGTTTCCCAGGGTCTGCAGAGAAGGGCCACCCCGCACCCCAGCGAATTAAAGGTGATGAAGAAAGGGATTGAGGAGCGCAGAAATGAGGGGTTCTCCGCAAAGCCGGATTCTGCGTCCCCCGCTGATGAGGTGAGAGTCTGGCGGGTTCTCCGCATTCATCCTGTGACATGTTCCTGTACACGTGTGTGATTATACCGGGTATTCCCCAGCATGTCAGTATTATAGCCATATGGTCATACTACTAAAATACAGCTGTCTGCGGACGTGATCTAGTGACATGTGACCGGGGGAAGGTAATACTGCCAGAGGGTGCAGTGTGTATGTCAGGAGAGATACATGTGACCTGGGAAGGTAATACTGTCAGAGGGTGGAGTGTGTATGTCAGGATAAGTACATGTGACCTGGGAAGGTAATACTGCCAGAGGGTGCAGTGTGTATGTCAGGAGAGATACATGTGACCTGGGGAAGGTAATACTGCCAGAGGGCGCAGTGTGTGTGTCAGGAGAGATACATGTGACCTGGGAAGGTAATACTGCCAGAGGGCGCAGTGTGTGTGTCAGGAGAGATACATGTGACCTGGGAAGGTAATACTGCCAGAGGGTGCAGTGTGTATGTCAGGAGAGATACATGTGACCGGGGGAAGGTAATACTGCCAGAGGGCGCAGTGTGTATGTCAGGAGAGATACATGTGACCGGGGGAAGGTAATACTGCCAGAGGGTGGAGTGTGTATGTCAGGAGAGATACATGTGACCTGGGGAAGGTAATACTGCCAGAGGGCGCAGTGTGTATGTCAAGAGAGATACATGTGACCTGGGAAGGTAATACTGCCAGAGGGTGCAGTGTGTATGTCAGGAGAGATACATGTGACCTGGGGAAGGTAATACTGCCAGAGGGTGCAGTGTGTATGTCAGGAGAGATACATGTGACCTGGGGAAGGTAATACTGCCAGAGGGCGCAGTGTGTGTGTCAGGAGAGATACATGTGACCTGGGAAGGTAATACTGCCAGAGGGCGCAGTGTGTGTGTCAGGAGAGATACATGTGACCTGGGAAGGTAATACTGCCAGAGGGTGGAGTGTGTATGTCAGGAGAGATACATGTGACCGGGGGAAGGTAATACTGCCAGAGGGTGGAGTGTGTATGTCAGGAGAGATACATGTGACCTGGGGAAGGTAATACTGCCAGAGGGTGCAGTGTGTATGTCAGGAGAGATACATGTGACCGGGGGAAGGTAATACTGCCAGAGGGCGCAGTGTGTATGTCAGGAGAGATACATGTGACCTGGGAAGGTAATACTGCCAGAGGGTGCAGTGTGTATGTCAGGAGAGATACATGTGACCTGGGGAAGGTAATACTGCCAGAGGGTGCAGTGTGTATGTCAGGAGAGATACATGTGACCTGGGGAAGGTAATACTGCCAGAGGGTGCAGTGTGTATGTCAGGAGAGATGCATGTGACCTGGGGAAGGTAATACTGCCAGAGGGCGCAGTGTGTATGTCAGGAGAGATACATGTGACCTGGGGAAGGTTATACTGCCAGAGGGTGCAGTGTGTATGTCAGGAGAGATACATGTGACCTGGGGAAGGTAATACTGCCAGAGGGCGCAGTGTGTATGTCAGGAGAGATACATGTGACCTGGGGAAGGTTATACTGCCAGAGGGTGCAGTGTGTATGTCAGGAGAGATACATGTGACCTGGGGAAGGTAATACTGCCAGAGGGTGCAGTGTGTATGTCAGGAGAGATGCATGTGACCTGGGGAAGGTAATACTGTCAGAGGGTGCAGTGTATGTCAGGAGAGATGCATGTGACCTGGGAAGGTAATACTGCCAGAGGGTGCAGTGTGTATGTCAGGAGAGATGCATGTGACCTGGGAAGGTAATACGGTCAGAGGGCGCAGTGTGTATGTCAGGAGAGATACATGTGACCTGGGAAGGTAATACTGTCAGAGGGCGCAGTGTGTATGTCAGGAGAGATACATGTGACCGGGGGAAGGTAATACTGCCAGAGGGCGCAGTGTGTATGTCAGGAGAGATACATGTGACCTGGGAAGGTAATACTGTCAGAGGGCGCAGTGTGTATGTCAGGAGAGATACATGTGACCGGGGGAAGGTAATACTGCCAGAGGGCGCAGTGTGTGTGTCAGGAGAGATACATGTGACCGGGGGAAGGTAATACTGTCAGAGGGTGGAGTGTGTATGTCAGGAGAGATACATGTGACCTGGGAAGGTAATACTGTCAGAGGGTGCAGTGTGTATGTCAGGAGAGATACATGTGACCGGGGGAAGGTAATACTGCCAGAGGGCGCAGTGTGTGTGTCAGGAGAGATACATGTGACCGGGGGAAGGTAATACTGTCAGAGGGTGGAGTGTGTATGTCAGGAGAGATACATGTGACCTGGGAAGGTAATACTGTCAGAGGGTGGAGTGTGTATGTCAGGATAAGTACATGTGACCTGGGGAAGGTAATACTGCCAGAGGGTGCAGTGTGTATGTCAGGAGAGATACATGTGACCGGGGGAAGGTAATACTGTCAGAGGGTGCAGTGTGTATGTCAGGAGAGATACATGTGACCTGGGAAGATAATACTGCCAGAGGGTGCAGTGTGTATGTCAGGAGAGATGCATGTGACCTGGGAAGGTAATACTGTCAGAGGGTGCAGTGTGTATGTCAGGAGAAGTACATGTGACCTGGGAAGGTAATACTGTCAGAGGGTGCAGTGTGTATGTCAGGAGAGATGCATGTGACCTGGGAAGGTAATACGGTCAGAGGGTGCAGTGTGTATGTCAGGAGAGATACATGTGACCTGGGAAGGTAATACTGCCAGAGGGTGCAGTGTGTATGTCAGGAGAGATACATGTGACCTGGGGAAGGTAATACTGTCAGAGGGTGCAGTGTGTATGTCAGGAGAGATACATGTGACCTGGGAAGGTAATACTGTCAGAGGGTGCAGTGTGTATGTCAGGAGAGATACATGTGACCTGGGGAAGGTAATACTGCCAGAGGGCGCAGTGTATGTCAGGAGAGATACATGTGACCTGGGAAGGTAATACTGTCAGAGGGTGCAGTGTGTATGTCAGGAGAGATACATGTGACCTGGGAAGGTAATACTGTCAGAGGGCGCAGTGTATGTCAGGAGAGATGCATGTGACCTGGGAAGGTAATACTGACAGAGGGTGCAGTGTGTATGTCAGGAGAGATGCATGTGACCTGGGAAGGTAATACTGTCAGAGGGCGCAGTGTATGTCAGGATAAGTACATGTGACCTGGGAAGGTAATACTGTCAGAGGGTGCAGTGTGTATGTCAGGATAAGTACATGTGACCTGGGAAGATAATACTATCAGAGGGCGCAGTGTATGTCAGGAGAGATGCATGTGACCTGGGAAGGTAATACTGTCAGAGGGTGCAGCGTATGTCAGGATAAGTACGTGTGACCTGGGAAGATAATACTGTCAGAGGGTGCAGTGTATGTCAGGAGAGATACATGTAACCTGGGAAGGTAATACGGTCAGAGGGTGCAGTGTATGTCAGGAGAGATGCATGTGACCTGGGAAGGTAATACTGCCAGAGGGTGCAGTGTGTATATTAGGAGAAGTACATGTGACCTGGGAAGATAATACTGTCAGAGGGTGCATTGTATGTCAGGAGAGAGTGACCTGGGAAGGTAATACTGTCAGAGGGTGCAGTGTGTATGTCAGGATAAGTACATGTGACCTGGGAAGATAAAGCTGCCAGAGGGTGTGGTGTATATGTCAGGATAGAGAGGTGTGACCTGGGAAGATAATACTGTCAGAAGGTGCATTGTATGTCAGGATAAGTACATGTGACCTGGGAAGATAACACTGTCAGAGGGCGCAGTGTATATGTCAGGAGACAGACATGTGACCTGTTCCCGCAGGGTAAGCGGCTCAGTGGCCTCTCCAGTCAGAGCGCGGAGTCCCAGTATAGCGGCAGCACAGTGTCTGCATGTTACCATGATGATCAGCAGCAGCAGCAGCCAGAGCCAACCAGAGTGGACCAAGTGCCTGAGGAGGATGAGGAGGTGGCGGGGGATGATCTGGAGGTGGAGTACATGGAGGTAATCGCACAGCACTATACATACTTACATACTGCCATTGCTGTCAGCCTCGCTCTGTAATGTATACACTGAGTACCATACTATCCTGCTGAGCATAGAGTAATGTAGTGCACTACTGCCCCTGCCTGACGTGTGTTATATAGAGCGCTACTGCCCCCTGCCTGACGAGTGTTATATAGCGCACTACTGCCCCCTGCCTGACGTGTGATATATAGCGCACTACTGCCCCCTGCCTGACGTGTGTTATATAGCGCACTATTGCCCCCTGCCTGACGTGTGATATATAGCGCACTACTGCCCCCTGCCTGACGTGTGTTATATAGCGCACTATTGCCCCTGCCTGACATGTGTTATATAGTGTACTACTGCCCTCTGCCTGACGTGTGTTATATAGCTTTAGAATGTAAGCTCTCACGGGCAGGACCCTCTCTCCTCATGTGCCTTTCTTAGAATATATAAACCTCTGCCACCCTGATAATTGCTTCAGTGTCCTGTCCCCTGGTGCACCTATCCATATTAACCATGTACTTGTCCGAAACTGTCTTGTACTGTAATTTGTTATGTGTTTTTGACTATAACTATGCTCTGTAAAGCGCTGCGGAATCTGTGTGCGCTATATAAGAAACTGTTAATAAATAAATAATAAATAAATAATAGCGCACTACTGCCCCCTGCCTGACATGTGTTATATAGTGTACTACTGCCCTCTGCCTGACGTGTGTTATATAGCGCACTACTGCCCCCTGCCTGACGTGTGTTATATAGCGCACTACTGCCCCCTGCCTGACGTGTGTGTGATATAGAGCACTACTGCCCCCTGCCTGACGTGTGTTATATAGCGCACTACTGCCCTCTGCCTGACGTGTGTTATATAGCGCACTACTGCCCCCTGCCTGACGTGTGTTATATAGCGCACTACTGCCCCCTGCCTGACGTGTGTGATATAGAGCACTACTGCCCCCTGCCTGACGTGTGTGATATAGCGCACTACTGCCACCTGCCTGACGTGTTATATAGCGCACTACTGCCCCCTGCCTGACGTGTGTTATATAGTGTACTACTGCCCCCTGCCTGACGTGTGTTATATAGTGTACTACTGCCCCCTGCCTGACGTGTTATATAGTGCACTACTGCCCCCTGCCTGACGTGTTATATAGCGCACTACTGCCCCCTGCCTGACGTGTGTTATATAGCGCACTACTGCCCCCTGCCTGACGTGTGTTATATAGTGTACTACTGCCCCCTGCCTGACGTGTGTTATATAGCGCACTACTGCCCCCTGCCTGACATGTGTTATATAGTGTACTACTGCCCTCTGCCTGATGTGTGTTATATAGCGCACTACTGCCCCCTGCCTGACGTGTTATATAGCGCACTACTGCCCCCTGCCTGACATGTGATATATAGCGCACTACTGCCCCCTGCCTGACGTGTTATATAGCGCACTACTGCCCCCTGCCTGACGTGTGTTATATAGCGCACTACTGCCCCCTTACTGCCCCCTGCCTGACGTGTGTTATATAGCGCACTACTGCCCCCTGCCTGACGTGTGTTATATAGCGCACTACTGCCCCCTGCCTGACGTGTGTTATATAGCGCACTACTGCCCCCTGCCTGACGTGTGTTATATAGCGCACTACTGCCCCCTGCCTGACGTGTGTGATATAGCGCACTACTGCCCCCTGCCTGACGTGTGTTATATAGCGCACTACTGCCCCCTGCCTGACGTGTGTGATATAGCGCACTACTGCCCCCTGCCTGATGTGTGTGATATAGCGCACTACTGCCCCTGCCTGACGTGTGTGATATAGCGCACTACTGCCCCCTGCCTGACGTGTGTGATATAGCGCACTACTGCCCCTGCCTGACGTGTGTGATATAGCGCACTACTGCCCCCTGCCTGACGTGTGTTATATAGCGCACTACTGCCCCCTGCCTGACGTGTGTGATATAGCGCACTACTGCCCCCTGCCTGACGTGTGATATATAGCGCACTACTGCCCCCTGCCTGACGTGTGTTATATAGTGTACTACTGCCCCCTGCCTGACGTGTTATATAGCGCACTACTGCCCCCTGCCTGACGTGTTATATAGCGCACTACTGCCCCCTGCCTGACGTGTGTTATATAGCGCACTACTGCCCCCTGCCTGACGTGTGTTATATAGTGTACTACTGCCCCCTGCCTGACGTGTGTTATATAGCGCACTACTGCCCCCTGCCTGACATGTGTTATATAGTGTACTACTGCCCTCTGCCTGACGTGTTATATAGCGCACTACTGCCCCCTGCCTGACATGTGATATATAGCGCACTACTGCCCCCTGCCTGACATGTGATATATAGCGCACTACTGCCCCCTGCCTGACGTGTTATATATAGCGCACTACTGCCCCCTGCCTGATGTGTTATATATAGCGCACTACTGCCCCCTGCCTGACGTGTGTTATATAGCGCACTACTGCCCCCTGCCTGACGTGTGTTATATAGCGCACTACTGCCCCCTGCCTGACGTGTGTTATATAGCGCACTACTGCCCCCTGCCTGACGTGTGTTATATAGCGCACTACTGCCCCCTGCCTGACGTGTGTTATATAGCGCACTACTGCCCCCTGCCTGACGTGTGTTATATAGCGCACTACTGCCCCCTGCCTGACGTGTGTGATATAGCGCACTACTGCCCCCTGCCTGACGTGTGTGATATAGCGCACTACTGCCCCCTGCCTGACGTGTGTGATATAGCGCACTACTGCCCCCTGCCTGACGTGTGTGATATAGCGCACTACTGCCCCTGCCTGACGTGTGTGATATAGCGCACTACTGCCCCCTGCCTGACGTGTGTGATATAGCGCACTACTGCCCCTGCCTGACGTGTGTGATATAGCGCACTACTGCCCCCTGCCTGACGTGTGTTATATAGCGCACTACTGCCCCCTGCCTGACGTGTGTGATATAGCGCACTACTGCCCCCTGCCTGACGTGTGATATATAGCGCACTACTGCCCCCTGCCTGACGTGTGTGATATAGCGCACTACTGCCCCCTGTAGACCGCTCTTCCACCTTGTTCTGTACCACTTCCCCAGCATACTGTACATTTTGCCGAGGAGACTTTGGTGCACTGCGATGATGATGAAGATGATGACTACGATGAAGATCGGGGGTCTCCAGAGAAGAAACGGTTGATCCGTAAAGATACCCCACACTACAAGAAGCACTCAAAAATTACCAAGCTGCCAAACACAGAGGCCGTGGTGGCTCTTCTCCAGGGACAGAGCCCCTGCGGGCTCACAGAGGATGGAGAGGGACCAGGCTTCTTCAGGTGTTCTCAGCAGGCCGTGGTGGACGAGGCCCCTGGGAAAGACCAGGAGTGGGAACTGGAGGCAACCGAACGGCACAACTCCCAGCAGAATGCTAAGGTACCGGAATACGCCAGCGTAGTGTAAGGTGGGGTAGGGGTATCTCAGCGTAGGGGCACAGATGGAACTAGCAGGAAGCTGTCCAAAGCAACAGTGATGTCACTGGTGTGGTCCCCCCTACTAGTCACTGCAGATCCCCCCATAGGGCTAAGGACTCCTCATAGACACTGGCCAGGTTCCCCATTCAGTGTCTGTTGCAGGCCGGTGTTGACAAGGTGTCGGCATTGGGGTGATGCTGGATGGAAAGTGAATCAGATGAATGTTGGCAGCTTCGTCTGCGGACGTCTGCCTTGCTGTGGTAGAATGGGGCGGGGCATGCCAGTCATCAGTCTCCAGCCCATCATGTGATTGGTCTCTTCGCTTTGTATCACCCAATCGGGTAACTCCCCCCATTACTCTTAAGTGTCTTCATTGAACCCGGATCACGGTGCACTAACTCTCCATGGACGGGTGAATTTGTGTGCGGAGCCCTGGGTTCCATGGAGAAGCTGGGACATAATTCTGCAGAACACATTGTATAGAGCAGTGGTAGCCAACCCTAGCCCTCGAGAGCTACCAACAGGTCACATTTTCCAGACAACCTAGCTGCTGCACAGCTGCACTCATTGATCACTGACTCATTTTAAAAGATCCACAGATGGAGCTAATTAGCTCACTTGTGATTCTGTGAGGAGACCTTGAAAACATGCACTGTTGGTAGCTCTCGAGGACTAGGTTTGGCTACCCCAGGTATAGAGTATTGCAGACTGTGCGCCCCCGCCCTTCAGGAGCCCACTGCGGATCAGGCAGACGTGTCCTTCATGGTTATAGTCATGTATTATTTATCTTTCATAAGTCATGAGGCATCAGAAAGCTGAGCGGTGCCTCCCAGAATCCTCTCTGGTGTGTCATGTATGTCCTGAGCAATGTCTCCCAGAATCCTCTCTGGTGTGTCATGTATGTGCTGAGCAGTGTCTCCCAGAATCCTCTCTGGTGTGTCATGTATGTCCTGAGCAATGTCTCCCAGAATCCTCTCTGGTGTGTCATGTATGTCCTGAGCAATGTCTCCCAGAATCCTCTCTGGTGTGTCATGTATGTCCTGAGCATTGTCTCCCAGAACCCTCTCTGGTATGTGTTGTATGTCCTGAGCAATGTCTCCCATAATCCTCTCTGGTGTCATGTATGTCCTGAGCAGTGTCTCCCAGAATCCTCTCTGGTATGTGTTGTATGTCCTGAGCAGTGTCTCCCAGAATCCTCTCTGGTATGTGTTGTATGTCCTGAGCATTGTCTCCCAGAATCCTCTCTGGTGTCATGTATGTCCTGAGCAGTGTCTCCCAGAATCCTCTCTGGTGTGTCATGTATGTCCTGAGCAATGTCTCCCAGAATCCTCTCTGGTGTGTCATGTATGTCCTGAGCAATGTCTCCCAGAATCCTCTCTGGTGTGTCATGTATGTCCTGAGCAATGTCTCCCAGAATCCTCTCTGGTGTGTCATGTATGTCCTGAGCATTGTCTCCCAGAACCCTCTCTGGTATGTGTTGTATGTCCTGAGCAATGTCTCCCATAATCCTCTCTGGTGTCATGTATGTCCTGAGCAGTGTCTCCCAGAATCCTCTCTGGTATGTGTTGTATGTCCTGAGCAGTGTCTCCCAGAATCCTCTCTGGTATGTGTTGTATGTCCTGAGCATTGTCTCCCAGAATCCTCTCTGGTGTGTCATGTATGTCCTGAGCAGTGTCTCCCAGAATCCTCTCTGGTGTGTCATGTATGTCCTGAGCAATGTCTCCCAGAATCCTCTCTGGTGTGTCATGTATGTCCTGAGCAATGTCTCCCAGAATCCTCTCTGGTATGTGTTGTATGTCCTGAGCAGTGTCTCCCAGAATCCTCTCTGGTATGTGTTGTATGTCCTGAGCGGTGCCTCCCAGAATCCTCTCTGGTATGTGTTGTGTGTCCTGAGCATTGTCTCCCAGAATCCTCTCTGGTATGTGTTGTGTGTCCTGAGCAATGTCTCCCAGAATCCTCTCTGGTATGTGTTGTGTGTCCTGAGCAATGTCTCCCAGAATCCTCTCTCTGGTGTGTCATGTATGTCCTGAGCAGTGTCTCCCAGAATCCTCTCTCTGGTGTGTCATGTATGTCCTGAGCAGTGTCTCCCAGAATCCTCTCTGGTATGTGTTGTATGTCCTGAGCAATGTCTCCCAGAATCCTCTCTGGTATGTGTTGTATGTCCTGAGCAATGTCTCCCAGAATCCTCTCTGGTATGTGTTGTATGTCCTGAGCAATGTCTCCCAGAATCCAGTCTGGTATGTGTTGTATGTCCTGAGCATTGTCTCCCAGAATCCTCTCTGGTGTCATGTATGTCCTGAGCAATGTCTCCCAGAATCCTCTCTGGTGTCATGTATGTCCTGAGCAGTGTCTCCCAGAATCCTCTCTGGTATGTGTTGTATGTCCTGAGCAATGTCTCCCAGAATCCTCTCTGGTGTGTCATGTATGTCCTGAGCAATGTCTCCCAGAATCCTCTCTGGTATGTGTTGTATGTCCTGAGCAGTGTCTCCCAGAATCCTCTCTGGTATGTGTTGTATGTCCTGAGCGGTGCCTCCCAGAATCCTCTCTGGTATGTGTTGTGTGTCCTGAGCATTGTCTCCCAGAATCCTCTCTGGTATGTGTTGTGTGTCCTGAGCAATGTCTCCCAGAATCCTCTCTGGTATGTGTTGTGTGTCCTGAGCAATGTCTCCCAGAATCCTCTCTCTGGTGTGTCATGTATGTCCTGAGCAGTGTCTCCCAGAATCCACTCTGGTATGTGTTGTATGTCCTGAGCAATGTCTCCCAGAATCCTCTCTGGTATGTGTTATATGTCCTGAGCATTGTCTCCCAGAATCCTCTCTGGTGTGTCATGTATGTCCTGAGCAGCGTCTCCCAGAATCCTCTCTGGTATGTATTCTAAGTGCTGAGCAACGTCTCCCAGAATCCTCTCTGGTATGTCATGTATGTCCTGAGCATTGTCTCCCAGAATCCTCTTTGGTATGTGTTGTGTGTCCTGAGCAATGTCTCCCAGAATCCTCTCTGGTATGTGTCGTATGTCCTGAGCAATGCTCCCAGAATCCTCTCTGGTGTGTCATGTATGTCCTGAGCAGTGTCTCCCAGAATCCTCTCTGGTGTGTCATGTATGTCCTGAGCAATGTCTCCCAGAATCCTCTCTGGTATGTGTTGTATGTCCTGAGCAGTGTCTCCCAGAATCCTCTCTGGTATGTGTTGTATGTCCTATGCAATGTCTCCCAGAATCCACTCTGGTATGTGTTGTATGTCCTGAGCAATGTCTCCCAGAATCCTCTCTGGTATGTGTTGTATGTCCTGAGCAGTGTCTCCCAGAATCCTCTCTCTGGTGTGTCATGTATGTCCTGAGCAGTGTCTCCCAGAATCCTCTCTGGTATGTGTTGTATGTCCTATGCAATGTCTCCCAGAATCCACTCTGGTATGTGTTGTATGTCCTGAGCAATGTCTCCCAGAATCCTCTCTGGTATGTGTTGTATGTCCTGAGCGTTGTCTCCCAGAATCCTCTCTGGTGTGTCATGTATGTCCTGAGCAGCGTCTCCCAGAATCCTCTCTGGTATGTATTCTATGTGCTGAGCAACGTCTCCCAGAATCCTCTCTGGTATGTCATGTATGTCCTGAGCATTGTCTCCCAGAATCCTCTTTGGTATGTGTTGTGTGTCCTGAGCAATGTCTCCCAGAATCCTCTCTGGTATGTGTTGTATGTCCTGAGCAATGCTCCCAGAATCCTCTCTGGTATGTGTTGTATGTCCTGAGCAATGTCTCCCAGAATCCTCTCTGGTATGTGTCATGTATGTCCTGAGCAGTGTCTCCCAGAATCCTCTCTGGTGTGTCATGTATGTCCTGAGCAATGTCTCCCAGAATCCTCTCTGGTATGTGTTGTATGTCCTATGCAATGTCTCCCAGAATCCACTCTGGTATGTGTTGTATGTCCTGAGCAATGTCTCCCAGAATCCTCTCTGGTATGTGTTGTATGTCCTGAGCATTGTCTCCCAGAATCCTCTCTGGTATGTGTTGTATGTCCTGAGCATTGTCTCCCAGAATCCTCTCTGGTATGTGTTGTATGTCCCGAGCATTGTCTCCCAGAATCCTCTCTGGTGTGTCATGTATGTCCTGAGCAGCGTCTCCCAGAATCCTCTCTGGTATGTATTCTATGTGCTGAGCAACGTCTCCCAGAATCCTCTCTGGTATGTCATGTATGTCCTGAGCATTGTCTCCCAGAATCCTCTTTGGTATGTGTTGTGTGTCCTGAGCAATGTCTCCCAGAATCCTCTCTGGTATGTGTTGTATGTCCTGAGCAATGCTCCCAGAATCCTCTCTGGTATGTGTTGTATGTCCTGAGCAATGTCTCCCAGAATCCTCTCTGGTATGTGTTGTATGTCCTGAGCAATATCTCCCAGAATCCTCTCTGGTATGTGTTGTATGTCCTGAGCAATATCTCCCAGAATCCTCTCTGGTATGTGTTGTATGTCCTGAGCACTGTCTCCCAGAATCCTCTCTGGTATGTCATGTATGTCCTGAGCATTGTCTCCCAGAATCCTCTCTGGTATGTCATGTATGTGCTGAGAAGTGTCTCCCAGAATCCTCACTGGTATGTCATGTATGTCCTGAGCAGTGTCTCCCAGAATCCTCTCTGGTATGTCATGTATGTCCTGAGCATTGTCTCCCAGAATCCTCTCTGGTATGTCATGTATGTGCTGAGAAGTGTCTCCCAGAATCCTCACTGGTATGTCATGTATGTCCTGAGCAGTGTCTCCCAGAATCCTCTCTGGTGTGTCATGTATGTCCTGAGCATTGTCTCCCAGAATCCTCACTGGTATGTCATGTATGTGTAATCTTCCTCTCAGATTCACAGATCTGTGGGTAAAAATCTTTAAAACAAAATCTCTGTCTGTGCATTTTACACTCCACACCCATTGGCAGAAGAGCTGACTCTCCTCAGAGCGTGTACAGTAACCACAGATCTGCATAGTTCATGCATTTATCAGCATTGCAAACATCTGATTGGCCAGGTGACTCTGCAGGTGATCTACGCACACAAATGGCTGGTGCTGAGTCGCAGACAACATTGTTACACAGATGCGCGTGCCTCAGTATTCGGGCAGACATTGACACATTGTGCGCTGCCTGGAATCGGGCCCACAGTGTGACTCTCCTTACAGAGGCCTTCCAGCATGCCTGTGCTCTGCGGTGCTGGGAGAGGGGCCGGGCCTGAGATATTTGTGAGGTGTTAATAGCGGCGGAGGAGGATTCCGTGTCTATGGGACCTCAGCAGGACGTACGCCATCGCTGGGTCCTACACTCTAGTGTGAGCCGTTGATGTAATGTAATGCCTTGTTGTCATCCTGTGGTTACTCTCACTTCACAAATACTCGCTTTGGTGGTGCAGTTTCTGGTGTGTTGCACTAATCCGGTGCTAAGTGCGGACCCTTGTATTGCAATTAATGTTCTGTGTTCTACAAGCCCTGCGGCACAGAGGCATCAAAGGTGGGTTCATGGTGTTGGGTGTTTTTGGTCATTTTTGCTCCACTAATCCGCATGCCTGTCTTTCTCCTTCTCTGTCCCCCCTCCTCCTCTCCCCTCTCTGCTGGATTTCCCTTCTAACAGGGGGTGTCGTTTGATCAAGTGAATAATCTTCTGATTGAGCCTGCTCGCATAGAGGAGGAAGAGGTGTGTACCGCAGCTTGGCGTTCTCTGCCCCCCTCTATCTTCCTACGAAATTACTGAATAAATCAAACACATTTTCCTTTTCAGCTCCACGTTTCTCGGGTGATGGCTGTGCTCCATGTCTGTCTCTCACTTTCACCCCTAATGATCGTACTGCAGTGCCCTGAGAAGGGTGTAACCTGTTTGGGAGGATAGGTTCAGTGCAAAGAAGGCTGTTTTCTTTGTATTGGCTTTAAGTGTATCTGTGGCCTACATGTGGTGCAGGCTGTAGATAAACTATACACTAGGATCCAGTGACATCACTGAGAGTGCAGCCTATCCAGCCACTAGGATCCAGTGACATCACTGAGAGTGCAGCCTATCCAGCCACTAGGAACCAGTGACATCACTGATAATGCAGCCTATCCAGTCACTAGGATCCAGTGACATCACTGATAATGCAGCCTATCCAGCCACTAGGATCCAGTGACATCACTGATAATGCAGCCTATCCCATCACTAGGATCCAGTGACATCACTGATAATGCACCCTATACCATCACTAGGAACCAGTGACATCACTGATAATGCAGCCTATCCCATCACTAGTAACCAATGACATCACTGATAATGCACCCTATACCATCACTAGGATCCAGTGACCTCACTGATAATGCACCCTATACCATCACTAGTAACAATGACATCACTGATAATGCACCTTATACCATCAATAGTAACAATGACATCACTGATAATGCACCCTATACCATCACTAGTAACAATTACATCACTGATAATGCACCTTATACCATCACTAGTAACAATGACATCACTGATAATGCATCCTATACCATCACTAGTAACAATGACATCACTGATAATGCACCTTATACCATCACTAGTAACAATGACATCACTGATAATGCACCTTATACCATCACTAGTAATAATGACATCACTGATAATGCACCTTATACCATCACTAGTAACAATGACATCACTGATAATGCACCCTATACCATCACTAGTAACAATTACATCACTGATAATGCACCCTATCCCATCACTAGTAACAATGACCTCACTGATAGTGCACCCTATACCATCACTAGGAACCAGTGACATCACTGAGAATGTAGGATATCCCATCACTGCTAACCAGTGACCTCACTGACAATGCAGCCTATACAGTCATTAGAATCAATGACATCACTGATAATGCAGCCTATCCCATCACTAGTAACAATGACACCACTGATAATGCACCCTATACCATCACTAGAAACAAGGGACATAACTGAGAATGCAGCCTATCCCATCATTATGAACAGCAATGTGTAGATCTGGGGGCCCTGTGATCCACAGGGGGGGTGGGGGATTTGTGTAAAGATGATAGTCTCTTTTTCGGGTAGGGGAGCTTTAAAGGAGAATATTGCAGTTGGAGGATAGATAATGTGAATTGTGTCCTGTGTCAGATGTGGTGTGTTCT
Organism: Crinia signifera; assembly: GCF_055691185.1. NCBI lineage: Eukaryota > Metazoa > Chordata > Amphibia > Anura > Myobatrachidae > Crinia > Crinia signifera. The sequence continues at coordinate 331,471,158 of NC_139221.1, forward strand.
CTGAAAAAAATACAGTAGTAGTAGTAGTTTGTTTATTTCTAAGGCGCCACAAAGTGTCCGCAGCGCCGTACATAGCAAACAAAAAAACAAATGACAAGGTAACGTACAGGGTGTGTAGATAAAATACAGCATAAATAGGGGTATAGATGGTAGAACTAAAATCAGCATCAGTTCTGAAGTAGGTGTGGAAATTGTCGAGGAGACTGAAGATGAAGTAGAGGAAGGGAAGAACAGGACAGGAGCACAGGTGAGGTAAAGAGGTAGGGTGAGTACGTGAGGCAGGAGGACCCTACTCATAAGAGTTAACATACTAAAAGGAGGTGGGTGGACGAACGAAAGACAACAGGATAAGTAGGAACAGATGGAGGGGTAGGGTAGGCAGGATAGGAGGAGCGAAAGAGGTTAGGAGGAGGGATAGGCTAGTCGAAAAAAGTGGATTTTATGGGAGCGCTTGAAGGAGGTAAGGGAATCAAAAAGCCTGATGGGTGGCGGGAGGTTGTTCCAGTGCAGGGGGGCAGCGCGAGAGAAGTCTTGGACATGGGAGTGGGAGGAGGTGATTAGGTGAGAGGACGGGAGGGAGTGTGGATAGAGATCAGTGAGGAGAGGTAAGGCGCGGTGGAGGAGGAGAGAGCCTTGTAGGTGGTGGTGAGGAGTTTAAAGAGAACTCGGAAAAGAATGGGGAGCCAGTGAAGAGATAGACACAGAAAAAGTGGCGCACACACAAATCACTGACAATAAAAAATAAAGAACAAAGGTAATAATTAAAAGTTAATATAACTGAACCACTTAATGAGTGGATCTGGACTGGTACACATTGGAGCAGTTATATTGGGGCTAATAGTTACCCAGCGCCGCTAGAGGATTTCAATCCCTTGGGATAGCATTGCGGCAGTTGTCCTCGGGTCTGTACGGCCAAATGGGAAAAGGAAGTTGTATTTGTAATCCAAACTGAAAACCGTGGAGGCCAGCAGATGAACCACGGTGCTCACGGGTGGTAGGCCCCTGTTATATGTGTATGGAAAGGCCAACCAAGGTGGTGTGTTCTCTGTAAGCTTCTTACAAGTATGTCATGAGATTTGAATAGAGATGGGGTCTGCTTTTGGAATCAGGGACGGCAGCGACTGTGAGGGGCGGGTTTATTGTTACATTGTCCTCTGATATAAAGGTATCTGCTTGGTGACTGCTTTGACACAATTATTTTTGTTTTAACCCCTTCCTGACAGATCCAGTTTTTGCGTTCCTGACAGAGCCCTTTTTTTCAAATCTGACATGTATCACTTAAGTGGGGATTGCTTTTTTTTGCTTTTACTTATCCCAGTGATTATGAGATTGTTTTTTCGTGACACATTGTACTTCAAATTAGTGGTAAATTTGGGTCGATACAGTCTGTGTTTTTTTGTGAAAAATACCAAAATGTCGGAAAAAAATGGAAAATTTAGCAATTTTCAAAATGTTAAATTTTCTGCTTGTGAGACAAATAATCATACCACTCAAAATAGTTAATAACTAACATAGACCATATGTCTACTTTATGTTGCCATCATTATTTCAACCTCATTTTCATTTTTTTGGACACTAGGAGGCTTAAAATATGAATAGCAAATTCTCAAATTTTCAAGAAAATTTCAAACACTGATTTTTTTAGGGACCAGTTCAGTTCTGATGTGACTTTGAGGGACTTGTATGTGAGACACCCCCATAAATGATGCCATTTCAAAAACTGCACCCCTCACAGTATTCAAAACAGCATTTTGGAAGTTTGTTAACCCTTTAGGTGTTTCACAGGAATTAAAACAAAGTGTAGGTGAAATTTCAAAATTTCATTTTTTTTGCAGATTTTCAATTTTAATACATTTTTCTAAGGAACACAGCAGATTTTACTAGAGAAATGTGACTAAAAATTGATTCCCCCAATTCTTTGGTTTTCATAAATATCCTATATGTGGCCCTAGTGTGCACGGTGACCAAACCACAGGCTTCATAATAGAAGGAGCACCTACTTGATTTTGGAGCCTCCTTTTTATGAGATTATTTTTTAGGCACCATGTAGGTTTCTAGGCACCATAAGATGCTAAAAGTTAGGAACCCCCCCACAAGTGACCCCATTTTGCAAACTACACCCTTCAGGGAATTCATCTAGGGGTATAGTGTACATTTCAAACCCCCAGGGGTTTCACCAATTGTGGTACAACTGGGCAGTGAAAATGAAAAAAATTAATTTTTCATTTTCACAGCTCAGTTGTATCAAAATTGGTGAAACCCCTGGGGGTTTGAAATGTACACTATACCCCTTGATGAATTCCCTGAAGGGTGTAGTTTGCAAAATGGGGTCACTTGTGGGGGGGTTCCACTGTATGGGTGTTTCGGGGGTCATTCAACCAGAATCTGTGCTGCAAAATCCAAATATCACTCCTTCCCTTCTGAGTCCTGCCATGCACCCAACTGGTATTTTTTGGTCACATGTGAGGCATTGCCGTACTCGGGAGAAATTGGGGCACAGATTTTGGGGTGCTTTGTCTCCTTCATTCCTTGTGAAAATGAAAAATTTTGAGCCAGAACTGCATTTTTCTGTAAAAAATTACATTTTTTTACACAAAAATGCAGATCTGGCTCAAAATTTTTCATTTTCACAAGGAATGAAGGAGACAAAGCACCCCAAAATCTGTGCCCCAATTTCTCCTGAGTACGGCAATGCCTCACATGTGACCAAAAAATACCATTTGGGTGCATGGCAGGACTCAGAAGGGAAGGAGTGATTTTTGTATTTTGCAGCTCAGATTCTGGTGGAATTTTGGTGGGTGCTATGTTGCATTAGCAAGACCCCCAAAGCACCAATACAGTGGAAGCCCCCCACAAGTGACCCCATTTTGCAAACTACACCCTTCAGGGAATTCATCTAGGGGTATAGTGTACATTTCAAACCCCCAGGGGTTTCACCAATTGTGGTACAACTGGGCAGTGAAAATGAAAAATTAATTTTTCATTTTCACAGCTCAGTTGTATCAAAATTGGTGAAACCCCTGGGGGTTTGAAATGTACACTATACCCCTTGATGAATTCCCTGAAGGGTGTAGTTTGCAAAATGGGGTCACTTGTGGGGGGGTTCCACTGTATGGGTGTTTCGGGGGTCATTCAACCAGAATCTGTGCTGCAAAATCCAAATATCACTCCTTCCCTTCTGAGTCCTGCCATGCACCCAACTGGTATTTTTTGGTCACATGTGAGGCATTGCCGTACTCGGGAGAAATTGGGGCACAGATTTTGGGGTGCTTTGTCTCCTTCATTCCTTGTGAAAATGAAAAATTTTGAGCCAGAACTGCATTTTTCTGTAAAAAATTACATTTTTTTACACAAAAATGCAGATCTGGCTCAATTTTTCATTTTCACAAGGAATGAAGGAGACAAAGCACCCCAAAATCTGTGCCCCAATTTCTCCCGAGTACGGCAATGCCTCACATGTGACCAAAAAATACCAGTTGGGTGCATGGCAGGACTCAGAAGGGAAGGAGTGATATTTGGTGGTGGAATGAATGGTGGGTGCTATGTCGCATTAGCAAGACCCCCGAAGCACCAATACAGTGGAACCCCCCCACATGTGACCCCATTTTGGTCACCAGCTTTGGGAGGGGGGCTGGCGCTGCGGCTGGTGGGGGGGTGGAAGGGGTGCTGGCGCTGCGGCAGCCGGGTGGGAGGGAGGGGGGGCTGCCGGGTGGGAGGGGGGGGCTGGCGATCGGTGGTGATCGGTGCTGTACTTAACAGCACCGGTCACCACCGATCACTGTGTTACCGAGCGGCTTAGCCGCCGGTAACACAGAAAACGCTGCAATTGGCTGTTCACATTTGAACAGCCAATCGCAGCGATCGCCGCGAGGGGGGGATGTCTGCTGTCAGGGACAGCAGACATCTCCAAACTGTCACCGCGTCTATAGACGCGGTGACAGTTTAAAACCATGACGTGTATATATACGTCTTCGGTCGGGAAGTACCTCCCGACCATGACGTATATATACGTCATATGTCGGGAATATCTTTCTATATAATATATATATGTGTGTGTGTGTGTGTGTGTATGTGTATATATATATATATATATATATATATATATATATATATATATATATGTATGTATGTATGTATATATGTATGTGTGTGTATATATATATATATGTGTGTGTGTGTATATATATATATGTGTGTGTGTGTATATATATATATATATATATATATATATATATATATATATATATATATATATATATATACACACATACACACACACACATATATATATATATATATATATATATATTTATATATATATATATATATTTCAGTACATTTTTTTTAACAGATCTCATTCATGCTGCTGCTGCTGCTGCTGCGCGGGGGGGGGGTGGGAGGGGGGAAGCGCTGAGGCTGCCTACTGCTGCTGCTGCCGGGGGGGCTGGGGGAGCTGCCGGGTGAGTGCCGGGTGGGTGGGAGGGGGGTGCTGCTCATCGGTGGTGATCGGTGCTGTACTTAACAGCACCGATCACCACCGATCCCTGTGTTACCGAGCGGCTTAGCCGCCGGTAACACAGGAAACGCTGTGAATGGCTGTTCAGATTTGAACAGCCAATCACAGCGATCGCCGACCGGGGGGGGCATCCCTGCCCCCCCTGGGCGGCGAGGGGGGATGTCTGCTGTCAGGGACAGCAGACATCTCCAAACTGTCACCGCGTCTATAGACGCGGTGACAGTTTAAATCCATGACGTACATTTATGCCATGTGTCGGGAAGTACTTCCCGACCATGACGTAAATGTACGTCAAATGTCGGGAAGGGGTTAAAGACTGTTTGAGGCAGGTGAGGGCGTCCATGATGCTGCTGCTGCAGAGAGACACCCTGTACTGTGAGCCCCCCTGTACTGTGAGCCCCCCTGTACTGTGAGAGATCTGGGGAGGACGGGTGAAGTTGGGTACAATCTGCATAGGGTTAACCTTTTCCATAACGGACACAGACCCTGCAGGACTCTCTGCTGTCGGCACTGTGACTGATCCAGTAGTGCATGCAGCTGCTGGGCACCATGGCCTCTGCCTTCGAGACTACTCAATACGCCTGGTTCCATTCACTTGAGTTTCAGGGGGACATTCTCCAGCATTGGATGGAATGCTCAGCATCCTTATAGTCTCTGTTTCTGGTATTGTCAAGCAGCACTCCTCAGTCTCTCCAATGGTGGCTGGTTCGCGATTACCTCCGGACTGAGTCATTTTGACCACGGACGTAAGTCTTCTCAGTTGGGCAACCAAGGCCTTTCTTTGGTCACCATCCGAGACAACCCTACCCATCAAAGTATTGCAGCCCAGAGGCATCTATCTATCTCTTGAATGCTCATTCTGTTTTGTCCTTCGACCAGTGGCATATATAAATCATGGAGGCGAGGCAGGAAGAGTGTGACGGCAATGGAACAGGTGGCTTCATTATGTCCTGGGCGGAGGAATATGTTCCAGCATTATCATTAGTGTTCGTCTTAAGTGTGGGAAATTATGAAGGACCTTGTTTTACCCGGGGGATTGGTCCGTCAATCCGGAGGTGTTCCAGCAGAAGTGGGGTCTGCCACAAGAGGGTTCATGGTTTCTCGCAATAATTACAAAGTTCAGTGATTTTATACAAGATCCAAAGACCCACGGAATTTTGCAGTATGTGCCATGACTGTTTGTGGAATTTAATTTAGCCGGTTTCCTCCGACGCCAGTGTTTCCTTGGGCTCTCAAGCGTATCAAGTAGCAACTGGAGGCTGTAACTCTGGGGCTCCAGACTGTCCACACAAGTCGCCGATATACTCAAGATAACAGCAGGTTCAGGATGGCGTCATCCACTTTGTCCAGACCTTTGACAACAAGGTCCGATTTCTACACGCAGACCTTCCTCGGATGGCGTTAATGGCCGTGCTTGTGAATGCCAGCTCCTATGGACTTTTCTTCCTCACTTGAGTGTGGAAAATCTACATCTTATGGTTTTGGAGATTTCCTTCAAGGAAAATTGGACAAGGGTTTAAAACGACGTTCTTTGAAGGTCTGGATTTCAGCCATCTCTATTTACATATTTGGCCGTACTTCTAGATGTTCATCTAGGTGTGACCTGACTTCAGCTACGCTCTGTCTGTCTGTAGCTGGGATACGGTCATTCGGTCTACAACATGATGGCCGACAGTCAAAGGGTCCACCGGGTTTTTCACTGTTTTTAGTGCCAACATGTGCCGACAGGCGGTATCTCATGCCCAACCATCCACTAGAGCGCGGTGGGAGAATAAAATAGGTTAAATTGCACTGATGCGCTTGGCACACTGTGTCCATGTTGACATTCGGGTAAAATAACGGTACTTGTGTAATAACTGGGCGCCTGATTTTGAGATCGGGTTGGAAAAATCGCATCGCATGCAACCAAATCGCATGCGATGCGATCGGAATACATTTTAAGTAACCTGCGTCCCCTAGCGGGGATCGCTGCGCTATATACAATGAACTCTATGCCCACTTGGATAGTGGGGAAATGAACAGGACCATTTTAACATTGAATCCTATGGAGCATCGCATCTGATTGTATGCCTTAGTTAAGGCATACAATCAAATAATCGGGCACCCAGATATTACACAAGTACCAGTGAAATACCCCATGTCGACCTAATGCTTGTGTCGACCTACTTATTGTAGACCAAATGATCCACACCCCTGTAGCATGGGCGACCTTTGCTGGTGGACTCTTCCCTTGCTCAGCCGGCTGCACCTGTACAGGCTGATTTACTTCCTCCCGGGATAAGTTCTCTGTTTGCTTTTGTGCAGGGCCTGCAGCAATTTTGCATAAGAACATTTCAAAACTGAGTGCATTGGGGGGGGGGGGGGGGGGGGGGGGTGTTATTTCCACGTCTCCCTCTGTATGCGCTTCGGTATCTGATTATTACTCGGAACGGGAAGAGACTGGGTCAGTTTTATCTAATGTGGATTATTCTTTGTCACAGAGGACGACACTCCATCCCCTTTGAATGTGGAGGCCCTCGTCAGGGCATTGAGAGAGGTTTTTGCCATAGAAGAGGTACATCCTGCGCCCAAATCCATGGCGTCTGTTTTGAAGCACAAGAAAAAAATCTATTGTGCCCCAGGTCAGATCAGCTGGAGTAGCATTTGCCGTAGGCATTGGCGACACCTAATCGTCGTTTTCAGGTGTCTAGACGTTGCTCTACTTTTTATCCCAATTCCCAATGGAGAATCGTGATGAGTGGGACAATTCTACTCTGGTGGACGTGCACGTATATATACACCTATACCCAACACCTCTTCCCTAAAGGAGCCTATGGATAGGAAGTTGGAGAATATCCTCAAAGTTATTTTTACACACATATTCCGAGACCTTCATTGGCTTTGGCCTGGCTGGCTAAAGCTCTTGGGGAATGGGTGGAAGAGGTACCCCTAGGGATGAGTTGTTGCCTCTGGTCACTCATGTCCAATTGGCCACTTTGTATTTGGGGGAAGCTGCCCTGGACACTTGGCATTCAAAGCTTTGGCTTCGTCGGTCTCATCTACGAGAGCCCTCGGGCACCTTTCTTGGCGGGCAGACTCTAATTCCAAGAGGGCGCTGGGGGCTTTTCCGTTTTCAGAGGCAGTTCTTTATGCATCAGATTTGGATAAGATCATAGTGATTGTGGCAGCATCTAAGACTGACTTTCTCCCTTCCACTGCGACTGCAAGGTCAGGAACTACCACTTATCGGTCCTTTCGTCTGCAGGGTAAGTTCAGGGGTCATGTCTTCTCCATGTCTCAGACTCAGTCCTCCAAGACCGCAAAGTAGTGGTGGCAAGACGCCTGGATCCAGCTGACAAATGCACAGCTTGATAGGAATGACCTCTACCTGGGGTATCCCAGCATCAGGGACGGCAGTTGCTTTTCTACGCTCTCGCCTTCTGCCGTCATCCTCCCAGGCAATTAATTATTTTCCACCGGTTTGCCTATGGATCCAGAAGAAACACGAGCTCTTCGAGGTGCCATTCATGCTCTCCTGCTTTCAAAGGTCATCATTCCGTCCCCAGGACTTGGAGGTTTTTTTGGTTCAGAAACCCAGCAGATCCCGAAGAGAATCACTGCGTTCTATCATCGCTGGTTCCGGGAGACTTCATGGCCTCTCCGGACATCCAGGATGCCTATCTCCATGTACCCATTCATCTGGAGCATCAGCGGTTTCTTCCCTTTGCTGTGTGGGAGGATTATTTTCAGTTTCAGGAGATTGTGGACGCCCTGTTGTTGCCTTGGCAGTTCCGTCTCGTACGGTTTTCTGCTAATCTCCCAAATTTGTCGAATCCTTAGCAAGTTCAAAAAGAAGGGTGGAACAATGGTCCTAGTGGCTCTGGATTGGCCAAAGCTTGTCAAGTAGGCGGGCCTTCTCAGCCTCTCAATAGACGGCCCACTCAGTCTTCCTCTGCACCTGGATCTTCTCACTCAAGGCCGTGTGTATACCCAGACCTCTCTCGTTCAGCTTTGAAACCCCCTGTTGAGAGCTAGGGTATTTTTGTCCAGGGTCATTGAAAATATGCTAAGTGTTTGTGGGCCCTCCTCTGCCAGATTTTATTACAGGATTTGGTGGGCCTATTTTTCTTGGTGCTCAGCTCTGAGCTTCAACCCGAGAGGCACTGCTAAACAGCTTCTTTTGAGACGGACTCTTGGGATCTTGTTAAAGTTTCCCAGCTATTTGAATTGGTTTCCTCCAACAAACCGTCCCCAGTGGGGACAGCGGCCATACACTTGTTTTCGGGACCCTGGAGCTTCACTTGTCTACTGACAGGAAAGCTCTGACCATGTGACTGAGGTCTCTCTTAGCAGATAGGTTGCCTCCATTACCTCAACAGGAAGTGGTAACTAAAGCCACAACTGGCCCTGTCATCAGTAACCCATATTACGTGCTGGACTTGTGGAGGCTTCTAGTTCCTGTTTTCTGTATGGGGGGGCTGTGGTTTCCATTTTAACGATTGGCTGTCTCTTATGTCTGTCCACAAGGGAGGCATCAGTATCTCTCCTGGACATTCGTCTCTGCTGGATAGTACATCCTCCCAACCCTTCAGGTTCTGAACAAAATAGGTGTAGCCCAGATCTCTCCAATTGACTTTGAGATGCTGTATTTGGGGCTTTACACTGTTCTCTTCATCTCTATACTCAGCTTATTACTAGTGTGTGAGGGTGATTGTTGGTAGAGTGTTCTTCCTCCATTATCTATATCTTGTCTTATTTTCTCTACACACTGTGTCTGGGAAAGGTAATTCCTCTGGGGACATCCCGCCTAAATCCTCCTCTTTTTCTAAATCCTTTGCTTGCTCCAAGTGTAAACATTCGTGTGGCACACCCAGACCAGGGCGTTCTTTGCGAGGCTGGGGTTCAGGGGCCCCATTTTCCTTATGGGTTGACCCTGTCATTGCTTTCTTACTGTTGCATTGTCAGTTTGTAAAGCCAAGGAATTTTTCACAAAGTGTTTTTTAGACTGTTTATTGCTCTAAAGCCATCTCATTTCTCCCTGAATATTGCATATGATAAGGACTGGCAGACCTGTGTGTCTTTGTGTGAGATATGGTAGGGACTGGCGGACCTGTGTGAGCTATGGTAGGGACTGGCGGACCTGTGTGAGCTATGGTAGGGACTGGCGGACCTGTGTGAGCTATGGTAGGGACTGGCGGACCTGTGTGAGCTATGGTAGGGACTGGCGGACCTGTGTGAGCTATGGTAGGGACTGGCGGACCTGTGTGAGCTATGGTAGGGACTGGCGGACCTGTGTGAGCTATGGTAGGGACTGGCGGACCTGTGTGAGCTATGGTAGGGACTGGCGGACCTGTGTGAGCTATGGTAGGGACTGGCGGACCTGTGTGAGCTATGGTAGGGACTGGCGGACCTGTGTGAACTATGGTAGGGACTGGCGGACCTGTGTGAGCTATGGTAGGGACTGGCGGACCTGTGTGAGCTATGGTAGGGACTGGCGGACCCGTGTGTCTTTGTGTGAGCTATGGTAGGGACTGGCGGACCTGTGTGAGCTATGGTAGGGACTGGCGGACCCGTGTGTCTTTGTGTGAGCTATGGTAGGGACTGGCGGACCTGTGTGTCTTGGAGAGAGCTATGGTAGGGACTGGCGGACCCGTGTGTCTTGGTGAGAGCACTAAGTTTCCTGGAGGAAGGACATGGTTGTTGGGTTACAGTTAGGTTCTTTGAAGGGACATCTGATGCGCGTTCACATCCAAGGAGTAAGGGAGTTGGGGGAGGGTGTGTGTGTAGGAGTAAGGGAGTTGGGGGAGGGGGTGTGTGTAGGAGTAAGGGAGTTGGGGAGGGGATGTTTGTAGGAGTAAGGGAGTTGGGGGAGGGGGTGTGCGTAGGAGTAAGGGAGTTGGGGGAGGGGGTGTGTGTAGGAGTAAGGGAGTTGGGGGAGGGGGTGTGTGTGTGTGTAGGAGTAAGGGAGTTGGGGGAGGGTGTGTGTGTGTGTGTGTAGGAGTAAGGGAGTTGGGGGAGGGGGTGTGTGTGTAGGAGTAAGGGAGTTGGGGGAGGGTGTGTGTGTGTAGGAGTAAGGGAGTTGGGGGAGGGTGTGTGTGTGTGTAGGAGTAAGGGAGTTGGGGGAGGGTGTGTGTGTGTGTAGGAGTAAGGGAGTTGGGGGAGGGGGTGTGTGTGTGTAGGAGTAAGGGAGTTGGGGGAGGGGGTGTGTGTGTGTAGGAGTAAGGGAGTTGGGGGAGGGGGTGTGTGTGTGTGTAGGAGTAAGGGAGTTGGGGGAGGGTGTGTGTGTGTGTAGGAGTAAGGGAGTTGGGGGAGGGTGTGTGTGTGTGTGTAGGAGTAAGGGAGTTGGGGGAGGGGGTGTGTGTAGGAGTAAGGGAGTTGGGGGAGGGGGTGTGTGTAGGGAGTAAGGGAGTTTGGGGAGGGGGTGTGTGTGTGTAGGAGTAAGGGAGTTGGGGGAGGGGGTGTGTGTGTAGGAGTAAGGGAGTTGGGGGAGGTTGTGTGTAGGAGTAAGGGAGTTGGGGGAGGGGATGTGTGTAGGCATGGGGGGGGGGGGGAGATGTGTGTAGGCGTAAGGGGGGGTGTATGTGTTTGTGCCCAAACTGAGCTCTGTCTGGTGCCATCTAGAGGTGTGAGGTGGACCTTCAAGGTGAGGAGTAGTCTTAAGCTTTTATTTTATAGGATGGGAAGTGCGTTGTATAATGTAGTGTCCTGTATAATTATCAGTATTAATACTCCCATGTGACACACACAGCGTTTGGTGGTTGTGTACAGCTAATATGGTGGACACACACACATATATACACACACACACAGCATTTGGTGGTTGTGTACAGCTAGTATGGTGGACACACACACTTACATATATACACACACACACACAGTGTTTGGTGGTTGTGTACAGCTAGTATGGTGGACACACACACACACATACATACACACACACACAGCGTTTGGTGGTTGTGTACAGCCAGTATGGTGGACACACACAGTGCTTGGTGGTTGTGTACAGCTAGTATGGTGGACACACACACACACACACACACATACATACACACACAGCGTTTGGTGGTTGTGTACAGCTAGTATGGTGGATACACATATATATACACACACACACACACACACACACACACACACACACACACACAGTGTTTGGTGGTTGTGTACAGCCAGTATGGTGGACACTCATACACTAGGCAGGCCGCAATGCAGGACACTTACCCCGCTTGTATAATGCAGATTGTGTTGCATAGATGTAATCGCTGCACCTGCACGCACCACTCCTGAGTTGCACTAAGTTCTGTTCCCATCATCAATGCGTTACAATAAGTTCTGCTCGCTCTGTCCCCTCTGACGTGTTGCATGCCTGCATTGAGTGCTGTGAATCTCCCTGCATCCTAACCAGTGACGCTGTGAGGCCTGACAGCATCTGGCCGCTATGTGGGGTTTATACTTGTCCTGTGGTCTTCCCCCCCATTAATGAAGTCTGTATTCTGCTTCCAGCTCACGCTCTGCATCCTGCGTCAGACTGGGGGCCTGGGGATCAGCATTGCTGGGGGCAAGGGCTCCACCCCATACAAGGGAGATGACGAGGTAAGGCCCGGGTGGGATTGTACCTCCTGCCAATAGTTCAGGTCTAATTACTCATCTGTCATAGAGCGGTTACCAGTTCGTGATGATCACCAGATTTGTGTCACTCGCTGCCCCCGAATACCCTGCGGATGGCGTGCTGACCTGTTCAGGCCATTCTGTCGCTGTTGGTCACATGGTACGGTCTTAGTCCCGCCCACAATGCGGCTACAGTGTTCTGGTGACTGAACACAGGCCTTATAAGTGAACTACGCTGTTATTACTGCGACTCGCAAAAATTCTGCAGCCGCTTCCATCAGTCCTTGGCCCAGTGAGCTTACACTTTATATCGCCTGTCACATGGGGACTGCCAGAAGCCAGTGTAGCTACCAGAATGTTTATGTGGTGTTTATGTTCTCACCCGCTGCTTCTCTCTGATTGCAGGGCATCTTCATATCCCGTGTGGCGGAGGAGGGTCCTGCAGCTCGTGCTGGGGTGCGCGTGGGCGATAAGCTCCTGGAGGTCAGTGTTGGTCTCATGGTCACCACAGCACATTATCACACAGGCCCTGCGCACCCCATGCTGTCCCCCGGGGTAGATCTAGAATACAGGGAGGGGGGGCTGTTTGTGCACTTTAATAGTAAATTCTATGGGTACGTTTTGGGGAGTGTCATGGGCGTACAGAAGGTGTGTCATGGGAGGGTCCATGGTGACCAGTGGGTGTGTCCCTGTCGTACATTGGTGGATTCTGGGAGTGTAGGGGGTGTGGCCATGGCAGAAAGGCTCTCGTTAGCAGACAATGCACTTGCTATGGGGTTGGTATAGGTTTCCATGGTGACCAGTGGGTGTGTCCCTGTCGTACAGTGGTGGATTCTGGGAGTGTAGGGGGTGTGGCCATGGCAGAAAGGCTCTCGTTAGCAGACAATGCACTTGCTATGGGGTTGGTATAGGTTTCCATGGTGACCAGTGGGTGTGTCCCTGTCGTACAGTGGTGGATTCTGGGAGTGTAGGGGGTGTGGCCATGGCAGAAAGGCTCTCGTTAGCAGACAATGCACTTGCTATGGGGTTGGTATAGGTTTCCATGGTGTGACTGATGGGGGCAGGTAAGGATAGACCTATCAGCGGTCAATGCATGACCCCCAGTAGACGCAGTTGGATCAGGGTGGATTGGCGAGCTGGTCTCTGTAGTGCTGACGTGCGCCTCTCCGCCCGGCAGGTGAACGGCGTGGACTTGCACAATGCAGAACATCACACGGCGGTAGAAGCTCTGCGCAGCTCTGGGACCTCGGTCTCTATGACTGTGCTGCGAGAGCGGATGGTGGAACCTGAGAACCCCATCACGGTGACACCGCTGCGTCCTGAGGACGATTATAACCCACGGGAGAAACGCGTGGTCATCCAGTACCCCGAGGAGGAGGAGTCGTCTCTGCACAGCCCCGAGCAGCGGATCACTGCCTGCCTGATGCGTAACGATAAGGGCCTGGGGTTCAGCATTGCAGGGGGCGTTGGGAGCACCCCTTATCGGGTAGGAGACACTGTGAGTATATATGTGTGACTAGTGGGTACACCAGCAGGGGCAGATCATTGTGTACCCATCGTGGTATCACTGCGGGCATTGCCTCCGGCTGTGTGCGAGTCTGGGGGCTGAAAATAGCACCACCAGTTATATGACACCTGCTGCCTCCGCTCTGTACCTCTGAGACCGGGGATTGGGATATTTTGGGTAAGCTGATGACTGAGGCTCCGTCCAGTCTGCAGAGCGAAGCGGCATGTGTGCCAGTTAGGGGAAGAGTTTGGGGTGCAGGACGCTCCACTTAACGGAACCCTCCTTATTCCAGGATATATTCATCTCACGGATCGCAGAAGGGGGAGCTGCACACAGAGACGGGACTCTCCGGGTCGGAGACCGGGTCATGTCTGTAAGTAGCCTCCGTCATTGTCTGGATCACTGCGTTCCTCTCTCAGCTGCCACCCTGATTATAGCCTCTGACAGATACGGGCTGACTCATGCCACATGGCATTCTTGGTGGGCACGCTTTCCTTCTAGCATATAAATCCCCGGGCAGGGGTCTCGGGGAGTTACGCTGAGGATCAGGGTGGTCTGTGTCCCAGCGTGCGGAGGACCTGGGGATAAGAAAGCCTCACCTGTCTAGTAAGCGTGATCCGGGGAAAGGTCACGTGTGTAATGTCACCTGTGTGTGTGTCCTCTATAATCCGGCTAACCATCTCTTCCTTCTCCAAGCTCATCGTCCGTCTTCTGTCTCTCCCTCCGACCCTAACCTGTAATCTGCCCCCCATTCTCCCGGCATGTTCCTATCCGGCTCTCTCTTCTGGTGGTGGGATCCTGTCTCTCGGTGATGAGTTACCCTGGTTATAGCCGGTGGTAAGGGTGGATACTGCCTTGTCAGTGCTGACTTCTGTATGTGTTCTCCGTGCCGCCGGACGCAAAGCTTCTGCTACACGCCTGTCGCCGCCTGGCCGATCACGGCAAATGGTCGATGGTTGCATGTGGTCTAGAATTGTCTTCCCGCAGCACAAGCATGCCATAGACCTCCATGCGGAGCAGCTGTGAGCGTTCTCCATAGGTTAGGGCCAGCGTGATGATTGTAGCGTCTTACGGTTATATACTACGGAGATTATAGGAGGTGGCAGGATTGTGCGCTTCACCCTCTGGCTTTGCACATCATTCTAGATCAATGGGGTAGACATGACAGAAGCCAGGCATGATCAGGCAGTAGCCCTGCTTACCAGCACTTCCCCCACCATCACTCTGCTGGTGAAGAGAGAGCCGCCCCAGCCAGGGGCCGGAACAGACCCGGGAACCTCTCCGTCATTGCACAGAGCACGGCCGCGCTCGCCGCCGCCCCCCGCCGAGAGTGAGAATGGCGAAGCCGAAGATGAGTCGGGATCTCTGAGGAACCACTGTGGCCAGGGAATGGAGGACGAGTATCCTATTGAGGTGAGGCACAGGTGTCTTCCGCTGTGGCTGGTCACTGGACACTGTAGTCTAGGACATGTAGTGTAGATGTCGGCCATGTTTCTCACATAAGATGGTTGTAAATGGCAAATGATCAGAGCTTGTTCTTCGTTACCAGGAGATCTGCTTGGTGAAAGCAGGAGGCCCCCTCGGACTCAGTATAGTGGGCGGCAGCGACCACTCCAGTCACCCGTTTGGAATCCGTGAGCCTGGAGTTTTCATCTCGAAGGTGAGAGATCTCTGAGCGCCTCTGTTGTCTATCTCCTGAATGCCAAGACTGTACTGCAGTAACTGTGTCTCCTCCGCCGGACAGGTGATCCCCCGCGGGGTGGCCGCACGCAGTGGGCTCCGGGTCGGAGACCGCATATTAGAGGCGGCTGCAGTGGATCTGAGACACGCCACTCACCAGGAAGCTGTGAAAGCTCTGCTGTGCCCAGCCCAGGAACTCCGCTTGTTGGTGAGGAGGGACCCGCCTCCTCTGGGCATGCAGGTACAGCACCGTACATGTTATGTACACGTATGACAGGTTATCATGGGAGGGAAGCACATGTACAGGTGTTACATGGCTAGGAATATGTCCATCTGGGACTGGTATAGGACAGTGATAAACAGTTAGGAACATGGTCCAACTTTCAGGCCTCAGACGAAGTGTAAAGACCTCGGTCGCATGTTAGATGTGTATGTCAGGCCTCAGCCACACATTACGGAGTTGTGTGTCAGGCACCAACCGCACTTTACGGAGACGTGTGTGTGTGTCAGGCCTCAGCCGCACATTACAGAGGTGTGTGTATATCAAGCCTCAGCCGCATGTTAGAGGTGTATGTCAGGCCTCAGCCGCACATTACAGAGGTGTGTGTGTCATTCCTCAGCCGCACATTATGGAGGCGTGTGTGTGTGTGTGTCATTTCTCAGCCGCACATTACAGAGGTGTGTGTGTCATTTCTCAGCCGCACATTACAGAGGTGTGTGTGTCATTCCTCAGCCGCACATTACAGAGGTGTGTGTGTGTGTCGGGCCTCAGCCGCACATTATGGAGGCGTGTGTGTGTGTCATTCCTCAGCCGCACATTACAGAGGTGTGTGTGTCAGAGCTAGGCTATACGTGATGTAGGCTAGTATAGATATATAGATTGCTGTTAATGTGTGGCCATTCTCCCATGTCAGAACCCCCTGATGTTGTTTCCCTGCTCTGGCATACACTTTTCGTCATTGTAATGTTGCAGTTGGAGACAGCGCCCCCTGCTGTGCCACCCCGATACACTTCCCGCTGTGTTACCTGATGCCTAACTGCCATCTCTGTGTCTCCTGCAGGAAATCTGCATTGTGAAGACTCCCGGAGAGAAATTGGGCATCAGTATTCGTGGTGGAGCCAAGGGCCACCCTGGGAACCCTCTAGACCCCACTGATGAGGGGGTGTTTATCTCCAAGGTAAGTGCCCCAACAACTGACTGGAGGGTGGACGCAGCGTTGCCTGTGCGGACCGCTATGGACAGGACTAGGACAGTAGTGTGGCTGTAATATGTATGGAGCGATATTGTATCACGGAACATGTAAAGTGAATGGAGGGTAATTCACATGAATAGTCCCACGTGGACTGTAGGGGGCTGGAGAGAAGATGCAGTGATATGTGATGGTAATCTGGGCATAGAGGACTATATTATAGGACATGCGCCACACTACATAATATACCGCGCACTGCTTGTACTGGGGAGAGCCTCTGTCCGGTGCCCACAAGCTCCAGCTTTCCTCTCTTCCCCAGGTCAGCTCCTCCGGGGCTGCTGCCCGCGACGCCAGGCTGAGGGTTGGCATGCGGATCCTGGAGGTGAATCAGCAGAGTTTGCTGGGGATGACTCACACGGAGGCGGTGCAGGCTCTGCGGGGGGTGGGTGACACCCTCCTTATCCTGGTGTGCGATGGCTTTGACCCGCTGTCTTCTGCTTCCATGGAGGTAAGATGTAATCCACTCCTCTCCCCGTGTCTGTGGGTGCGTTCATTGTACAGTGTCCACCATGAATCGTGCAACTAGGGCTACGGTACCGGTCTGACGCTGGCAGGTACTAGCGGAAGGCATGTGGTGCGATGCATCTTCTATGGGTCCGGTCACCTTCTAGGCTCTCCCCTGACTTATACTTCCCATCCGGATAACAGTGGAAGCCACAGGGTATGTGCCAGTGCCCCCTACACCCCCATGGTTCCACGGATAGTCTAGGTCAGGGGTGGGGAACCTCCGGCCCGCGGGCCGGATACGGCCCCCGCACCCAGTATGTCCGGCCCGCCCGCCTATATTACAGCCGCCCGCCTATATTTCATACCAGCCGCCGGGGATGGCTGCTGCTGCTGCCGCCGGGGAGATGTGCATAAGACGCGCCAGCCAATCACTGCCGGCGCATCCCCTCCACAGCCACTGTGATTGGCGGGCGCGTCTTCTACACATCTCCCCGGCGGCAGCAGCAGCAGCCATCCCCGGTGCCTGGTATGTAATATAGGAGGGAGGGCGGGCTGATGATAATACATCAGTAATATAGGGGCAGGCGGGCGGCTGATAGTTATATAGGTGGGCGGGTGGGCAGCTGATTAATCAGTAATATAGCCGGGCGGGTGGCGGGGAAGATGTGCGCCCGCCAATGCTGCTTCTCTCACCCTCCCTTCCCCAGTGACTGTCATTTACCCCTGGATTCACCCCCAAACAGGTTAATGTGATTAGGTCTGATTCTCATAATCAGACATAATCACATTAACCTGTTTGGTGGTGACACCCCCCTTCCTCCACACTGTCACTTTTTATGGTGTCTCTGCCCACATGTATATGCCGCTGCCCTGTGTATAATGCCCACATGTATATGCCGCTGCCCTGTGTATAATGCCCACATGTATATGTCGCTGCCCATGTGTATAATTCCCACATGTATATGCCGCTGCCCTTGTGTATTATGCCCACATGTATATGCCGCTGCCCTGTGTATAATGCCCACGCGTATATGCCACTGCCCTGTGTATAATGCCCACATGTATATGCCGCTGCCCTGTGTATAATGCCCACATGTATATGCCGCTGCCCTGTGTATAATGCCCACGCGTATATGCCGCTGCCCTGTGTATAATGCCCACATGTATATGCCGCTGCCCTGTGTATAATGCCCACGCGTATATGCCGATAATTGATCATTTTTATATGGCCCCCGAAGGGTTTTCAAATTTTCCAAATGGCCCTCGGTAGAAAAAAGGTTCCCCACCCCTGGTCTAGGTGATAGTATAAGGTACAAAGCCTAGAGCGGGCCTTAGCTCCAAGTCACACCCTCCGGCCGATCAGATGCTAAGGCATGCAGGGACCTGGGCCCGGCCTAGAGCCTGACATCTGAGGTGCATTGGTTTTGTCGTCCTTAGGCCTCTCCCGGTGTGATCGCCAATCCCTTTGCCGCCGGCCTCGGGAGGAAGAACAGTATGGAAAGCATCTCGTCCATAGACCGAGATATGAGCCCGGAAGAGACAGAGCGGCTGCAGAAGGTGGGTTTAGGGTGAGACGGGGGGGGGGGGTTGAGTACTCTGTATGGGGGCAGATGGTGACCTTCTCTTCCCCTCTGGCAGGAGATGGAGATGGTGCGGGACGTGAAGTGGGACAAGGAGGACATGGAGAAAGTGGTGAGAGAAGCATCATGTCTGCCATAGTGGTCCCTGTGCTGTAAATAAGGGGGTGGTTCTGCCCCGCAGCACGACATAGAGGCTACGGGAGGTTCCATCATCACTCATTTCTCATCCGCTCACTGATGCCGGACTCTGGGCACTTCCGCCTGTCTGTGTCACTTACCTGTAGCTTCCTGCTGCTCTGTAACCTCCCTGGCCATATCTGCTGGTGGTCTCCCACCTGTTCCTCGCTCCCCCACCTCCCTGGCCATATCTGCTCGTGGTCTCCCTCTGGTTTCCTCGCTCCCCTATGTTCTCCGTTCCCATTTCCGCATGTCTCCTCACTATTCTCCCTTTCTCTTCTCCTGTCTCTGTGCATGGCTTCGGCTTCTGCGACTTGCTCTGACTTTCCTGTCTCTCTGAAGGAGAAAATGCGTAGAGAGCGTGAGGAGGCAACGAGGCTCCTCGAAGAAGAGACGCAGGTGAGACACAGCCTCTTCCCCCAAAGTTCTGCCGCCATTTCTGAGGTCTACCGAGGCTTTGGGTTGTGTCGCACATTAGTAACGGGACAGTAAATGCCGATTGTCTTACACTGAAACTTCATGATTTGTTCTGGTATCCATACATTAGCTGAACTGTCTAATGATATACATAGTGCGTAGGAAATATACCGCATCCCCCAGTCCTGTGATCAGCAGATTAGGGGCGAGATGTACTAAGCTTGAAAAGTGATCAAATTAAGAGTGATAAACCACCAGCCAATCAGCTCCTACCTGTCACATCACAGGCTGGGTTTGAAAAATGACAGGTAGGAGCTGATTGGCTGGTGGTTTATCACTCTTAATTTTATCACTTTTCAAGCTTATTACATCTCGCCCTAGGTGTGAGTTTGTGTTACTGCATTTAGTACGTATGTGTGCCCCCTGCTGGGCAAAGATGAGTGTGCATGGGGTTTTTTTTTGTGGTTTTTTTTGGACAGTTTAAGTAAGTTACAATGTAAAACCTGACGTTTCCCTGCACACTGTTCTTTGGCTACTAGAGTACCCACCCCCATCGTGGCTTGATGTATGAGGTATATCACGCTGCATGGTGTACTGAGGCTGGATGTATGAGGTATATCACGCTGCATGGTGTACTGAGGCTGGATGTATGAGGTATATCACACTGCACGGTGTACTGAGGCTGGATGTATGAGGTATATCATGCTGCATGATGTACTGAGGCTGGATGTATGAGGTATATCACGCTGCATGGTGTACTGAGGCTGGATGTATGAGGTATATCACACTGCATGGTGTACTGAGGCTGGATGTATGAGGTATATCACGCTGCATGGTGTATTGAGGCTGGGTGTATGAGGTATATCACGCTGCATGGTGTACTGAGGCTGGATGTATGAGGTATATCACGCTGCATGGTGTACTGAGGCTGGATGTATGAGGTATATCACGCTGCATGATGTACTGAGGCTGGAGGTATGAGGTATCTCACGCTGCACGGTGTACTGAGGCTGGATGTATGAGGTATATCACGCTGCACGGTGTACTGAGGCTGGATGTATGAGGTATATCACGCTGCACGGTGTACTGAGGCTGGGTGTATGATGTATATCACGCTGCATGGTGTACTGAGGCTGGATGTATGAGGTATATCACGCTGCATGGTGTACTGAGGCTGGATGTATGAGGTATTTTACACTGCATGGTGTACTGAGGCTGGATGTATGAGGTATATCACGCTGCATGGTGTATTGAGGCTGGAGGTATGCGGTATATCACGCTGCATGGTGTATTGAGGCTGGATGTATGAGGTATATCACGCTGCATGGTGTATTGAGGCTGGATGTATGAGGTATATCACGCTGCACGGTGTACTGAGGCTGGATGTATGAGGTATATCACGCTGCATGGTGTACTGAGGCTGGATGTATGAGGTATTTTACACTGCATGGTGTACTGAGGCTGGATGTATGAGGTATATCACGCTGCATGGTGTATTGAGGCTGGATGTATGAGGTATATCATGCTGCACGGTGTACTGAGGCTGGATGTATGAGGTATATCACGCTGCATGGTGTACTGAGGCTGGATGTATGAGGTATTTTACACTGCATGGTGTACTGAGGCTGGATGTATGAGGTATATCACGCTGCACGGTGTACTGAGGCTGGATGTATGATGTATATCACGCTGCATGGTGTACTGAGGCTGGATGTATGAGGTATATCACGCTGCATGGTGTACTGAGGCTGGATGTATGAGGTATATCACGCTGCATGGTGTACTGAGGCTGGATGTATGAGGTATATCACGCTGCATGGTGTACTGAGGCTGGATGTATGAGGTATATCACGCTGCACCTTGTACTGAGGCTGGATGTATGAGGTATATCACGCTGCATGGTGTATTGAGGCTGGATGTATGAGGCTGCATGGTGTATTGAGGCTGGATGTATGAGGTATATCACGCTGCACGGTGTACTGAGGCTGGATGTATGAGGTATATCACGCTGCATGGTGTACTGAGGCTGGATGTATGAGGTATTTTACACTGCATGGTGTACTGAGGCTGGATGTATGATGTATATCACGCTGCACGGTGTACTGAGGCTGGATGTATGATGTATATCACGCTGCATGGTGTACTGAGGCTGGATGTATGAGGTATATCACGCTGCATGGTGTACTGAGGCTGGATGTATGAGGTATATCACGCTGCATGGTGTACTGAGGCTGGATGTATGAGGTATATCACGCTGCATGGTGTACTGAGGCTGGATGTATGAGGTATATCACGCTGCATGGTGTATTGAGGCTGGATGTATGAGGTATATCACGCTGCACGGTGTACTGAGGCTGGATGTATGAGGTATATCACGCTGCATGGTGTACTGAGGCTGGATGTATGAGGTATTTTACACTGCATGGTGTACTGAGGCTGGATGTATGAGGTATATCACGCTGCACGGTGTACTGTGGCTGGATGTATGAGGTATATCACGCTGCATGGTGTACTGAGGCTGGAGGTATGCGGTAGATCACGCTGCATGGTGTACTGAGGCCGGATGTATGAGGTATATCACGCTGCTGGGTATATGAGGTATATCACGCTGCACGGTGTACTGTGGCTGGATGTATGAGGTATATCACGCTGCATGGTGTACTGAGGCTGGATGTATACGCTGCACGGTGTACTGAGGCTGGGTGTATGAGGTATATCACGCTGCACGGTGTACTGAGGCTGGATGTATGAGGCGCTAACTGGCATATTGGGGCTGATGTCGCCCTCTGAGGGCACCGTGCCGTTTTCCGTGGTTTTGCCAGTGATTAATGATCTTCTTTGTGTTTTCAGGGATATGAGACTACTGCTGCTACTACTGAGCCCCTGAAACTAGACTACAAGACCCTGGCAGCCTTACCCAGCAGCGGCTTACCCAAGGGGAACAGAGTGAGTAAGCACGTCCCGTGATGTAGGATATAGCATGACCGTGGTGTACCATGTCTGGCAAAGTTCTGCCGGTTGGGGGGGGGGGGGGGGGGAGTTTTACACTGTGGACAACGTTGGTTATATTGTGATCACATCAGGGTAATTGGGGAGTACGCGGGCGAGTCTGTGGTGATAGATGGTGCTGTAATGTGTTGTCATCTGGATGTTCTCATTGTCTATGTCCTGACGTGGCGTAAGCATTGTTTCTCATTGGACTCCACCCATTTGCTCTTGCGTTTCACCATAGCCCCTGGGGCCGGACTGCTGTTTGGGTGGCGGCTGGGGCTGGCTGGGTGGGTAAATTGGCATGGGCTTCAACCTGTCCCAGCTGTACCTACGTATCTCCTTGCAATAAGGTGAGATTAGTGGCCAGGGGGACAGACTCTGGGACATATTTGGGGTGGGGGGATGGGTTGTGGAATGTGGTGGTTTTCTGTGAATGTGTCATTCCCTGGGTCAGGATCTATTCCTGCATCTTGGCTGGCAGCTGCCATTCCCGGTCCTGTGAATCACACAGGGGTCTCCTCCTCCTCCTCCTCGCACTATTTTTGGAAGCTGTTGTTTCTGTCCACCCTCTCAGTGAAGTAGTGTGAGGACATAGCCGGACAGTTAGCACCTCGGAAGCTGTGAGTACCCCCAATGCGATCACCTCTGATGTTCACCATCTGTCCCTGTGTGACCAGTGTTCGTTCCTTCAGGATGATGGGGGTGATTGGATTTGTCGCTTGGATCAGTGTGTAAGGAATCCACCGGCTGTGTGTGTCATGCTATAACCTGGATCATTGTGTCTGATACCACTGTCGTTGCTCTGCCTGTGTGGTCTGTCGGTCGAAGGGACGGGTTCACCTGAGCGTGGTCCTGTGTGGACTGTCGGTGGGAGGGACGGGTTCTCCTGAGCGTGGTCCTGTGTGGTCTGTCGGTGGGAGGGACGGGTTCTCCTGAGCTCTTGGTTCTGTGTGGTCTGTCGGTCGAAGGGACGGGTTCACCTGAGCGTGGTCCTGTGTGGACTGTCGGTTGGAGGGACGGGTTCTCCTGAGCGTGGTCCTGTGTGGTCTGTCGGTGGGAGGGACGGGTTCTCCTGAGCTCTTGGTTCTGTGTGGAATGTCGGTGGGAGGGACGGGTTCTCCTGAGCGTGGTCCTGTGTGGACTGTCGGTGGGAGGGACGGGTTCTCCTGAGCGTGGTCCTGTGTGGAATGTCGGTGGGAGGGACGGGTTCTCCTGAGCTTGGTTCTGTGTGGTCTGTCGGTGGAAGGGATGGGTTCTCCTGTGCGTGGTCCTGTGTGGTCTGTCGGTGGGAGGGACGGGTTCTCCTGAGCGTGGTCCTGTGTGGACTGTCGGTGGGAGGGACGGGTTCTCCTGAGCTTGGTTCAGTGTGGTCTGTCGGTGGGAGGGACGGGTTCTCCTGAGCTTGGTCCTGTGTGGAATGTCGGTGGGAGGGACGGGTTCTCCTGAGCTTGGTTCTGTGTGGTCTGTCGGTGGGAGGGACGGGTTCTCCTGAGCGTGGTCCTGTGTGGACTGTCGGTGGGAGGGACAGGTTCTCCTGAGCGTGGTCCTGTGTGGACTGTCGGTGGGAGGGACGGGTTCTCCTGAGCGTGGTCCTGTGTGGACTGTCGGTGGGAGGGACAGGTTCTCCTGAGCGTGGTCCTGTGTGGACTGTCGGTGGGAGGGACGGGTTCTCCTGAGCGTGGTCCTGTGTGGACTGTCGGTGGGAGGGACGGGTTCTCCTGAGCGTGGTCCTATGTGGTCTGATGGTGGGAGGGACGGGTTCTCCTGAGCTTGGTTCAGTGTGGTCTGTCGGTGGGAGGGACGGGTTCTCCTGAGCTTGGTCCTGTGTGGAATGTCGGTGGGAGGGACGGGTTCTCCTGAGCTTGGTTCTGTGTGGTCTGTCGGTGGGAGGGACGGGTTCTCCTGAGCGTGGTCCTGTGTGGACTGTCGGTGGGAGGGACAGGTTCTCCTGAGCGTGGTCCTGTGTGGACTGTCGGTGGGAGGGACGGGTTCTCCTGAGCGTGGTCCTGTGTGGACTGTCGGTGGGAGGGACAGGTTCTCCTGAGCGTGGTCCTGTGTGGACTGTCGGTGGGAGGGACGGGTTCTCCTGAGCGTGGTCCTGTGTGGACTGTCGGTGGGAGGGACGGGTTCTCCTGAGCGTGGTCCTGTGTGGACTGTCGGTGGGAGGGACGGGTTCTCCTGAGCGTGGTCCTGTGTGGACTGTCGGTGGGAGGGACGGGTTCTCCTGAGCGTGGTCCTGTGTGGACTGTCGGTGGGAGGGACGGGTTCTCCTGAGCTTGGTTCTGTGTGGTCTGTCGGTGGGAGGAACGGGTTCTCCTGAGCGTGGTCCTGTGTGGACTGTCGGTGGGAGGGACGGGTTCTCCTGAGCGTGGTCCTGTGTGGACTGTCGGTGGGAGGGACGGGTTCTCCTGAGCGTGGTCCTGTGTGGACTGTCGGTGGGAGGGACGGGTTCTCCTGAGCGTGGTCCTATGTGGTCTGATGGTGGGAGGCTTCCCCTGAGCCTGATGTGTTCTAGGTATTGGCTATACAGCAGCAATGTTACAGGTGTGTGCGTGTGTAGGGTTACAGTATGTGAGGTTGTACTCTGTGACCTGGTATCTGTGTGTAGGGGGTTACACTTCTCTACAGTCACCTGGTGGAACCCATGATTTATGTGTTTATTTCTGTGGGTTTATGCCACGTATGTGGCATGTAGAGAAATGAATGAGTAGGCGGCCTGTCACTTTAATAGCAACACATAATATGTATATAGGCATTATATGGTCTGCGCCTGGTTACGGACGGCGTAGTGGTGACCTTCCTGATGTATGGGTCGGGTGACCTCTGATAGCGGACCATGGCTTCTAAATATAACCCACTTGTAGAGCAGATAATGGCTCTGCTCCGAATAGGGGAGATGAGGACAGACTGCAGTAATATTACCATCTGTAGCCTCACTGCAAGGTATGGGGGCCTCCTGTGGGCAAGCTGGGGATGGTGTTACCCGCACCGGAGGGGAGTAGATAAGGTGGTGTTACCGGGCCTGACCGCTACCACTTCCTGCTCTGTGGGGAAGCTGGGGATGGTGGGGTGGGGGGGTAGATAAGGTGGAAGTTACCAGGCCGAGGTTTTGCTGCAGGACCCAGTTATATCCTCTTGGTGGTAATACTAGAAGTCTGGTGCTGGCGGTCTCTGTTGTCGCGGTGTGAGACATTGGTTGTGTAGTGTGTGTGTGTGTGTCTCAGGCAGGACCCTCACTATATCCTCCTGCACTGCGGGTAGTTGGGGCCGGTGGTCTCTGTTGTCGCTGTGTGAGACATTGGTTGTGTAGTGTGTGTGTGTGTGTGTGTGTGTGTGTGTGTATGTCTCAGGCAGGACCCTCACTATATCCTCCTGCACTGCGGGTAGTTGGGGCCGGTGGTCTCTGTTGTCGCTGTGTGAGACATTGGTTGTGTAGTGTGTGTGTGTGTGTGTGTGTGTGTGTGTCTCAGGCAGGACCCTCACTATATCCTCCTGCACTGCAGGTAGTTGGGGCCGGGTGGTCTCTGTTGTCGCTGTGTGAGACATTGGTTGTGTAGTGTGTGTGTGTGTGTGTGTGTGTGTGTGTCTCAGACAGGACCCTCACTATATCCTCCTGCACTGCGGGTAGTTGGGGCCGGTGGTCTCTGTTGTCGCTGTGTGAGACATTGGTTGTGTAGTGTGTGTGTGTGTGTGTGTGTGTGTGTGTGTGTCTCAGGCAGGACCCTCACTATATCCTCCTGCACTGCGGGTAGTTGGGGCCGGTGGTCTCTGTTGTCGCTGTGTGAGACATTGGTTGTGTAGTGTGTGTGTGTGTGTGTGTGTCTCAGACAGGACCCTCACTATATCCTCCTGCACTGCGGGTAGTTGGGGCCGGTGGTCTCTGTTGTCGCTGTGTGAGACATTGGTTGTGTAGTGTGTGTGTGTGTGTGTGTGTGTGTGTGTGTCTCAGGCAGGACCCTCCCTATATCCTCCTGCACTGCGGGTAGTTGGGGCCGGTGGTCTCTGTTGTCGCTGTGTGAGACATTGGTTGTGTAGTGTGTGTGTGTGTGTGTGTGTGTATGTCTCAGACAGGACCCTCACTATATCCTTATGCACTGTGGGTAGTTGGGGGCCAGTGGTCTCTGTTGTCGCTGTGTGAGACATTGGTTGTGTAGTGTGTGTGTGTGTGTGTATGTCTCAGACAGGACCCTCACTATATCCTCCTGCACTGCGGGTAGTTGGGGCCGGTGGTCTCTGTTGTCGCTGTGTGAGACATTGGTTGTGTAGTGTGTGTAGTGTGTGTGTGTGTGTGTGTGTGTCTCAGACAGGACCCTCACTATATCCTGTTCCTTCTGACGCTCTCTCCCTCCCATTGTTGTTGTTGTCTTCTTCCCTTCTCTCCTCTCGTTCATCTTGCAGCTCCCTCTGGGAATGGATTCCACCTCCACTCCTGCCCCAGTGCCTGTGGCCCTTGTCCACCCGGTCCCTACGGTTATAGCCAATGGGCCGACTTTCCTCCCTGACCTTAGGGTGGCCTCACCGCTCCCCGCTGTTCCGCCCTCCCCTGTCCCGAGGGAGGCTGGAACCCCCCCAGGTAACGTGGACTCGGAGGAGGTGCTTGTGGACTGCCAGCCCCTGCTTTTCAGTGAAAACCCATTCCTGTTGGCCAACAAGAAGCGGCCGGGGGCCGGCAGCGCCACGCTTGGTGGTCCGCCCACCGGATACGGCAAGTCGGGGGTACTGAAGACCACTGTGTACTCCAAGAAGGCAAGCAACACTTTTGTGTGTGTTTGTGCACGTGTGGCGTTTCCACGTGTGTGGCATGTACATCACGTGTGAACTAGCAGTGTCACATGCTAAGCATACTTGCAGTGCGCGCAGTGGCCACACATGACCGTAACACGCAGTGTAACGTGGCCCGTCAGAACCACGTCCTGGTACAGCCTGAGGCGTTGTGACCTGGTTCTGTGGGACGTTTGTGGATTTGTGTGGCACTGTTGTGCGACACTCTGTTGTGTGGTGTTTCCTAACGTGCTTCTGGCTGATCATCACAATTCTCTGCTTGTGTCTGTCACTCGCCCGGGTGCTCGTCACGCTGGGTGGTGTAATTCTGACGCGCCATCTTTGTTGCCCACACAGTCCGATGTCTGGTGCATTGCAGCTGTAGCGTGCGGTCTACTTTGTCTTGGCCGATAGGTCGACATGGTGATGGTTGACATGAGTTTTTTTTGTACCATACATGTGCACTCCGATTTGGTGCGGTAAAGTGTGCTGGTCGCGGTGGTAGTGTACCGAGGCATGTGTACCGAGGCGTGCCGAACTAAGCAGCACACTACTTTGGAGTCTACATGATGAAATAGACACAAAATACTGTCGACCATTTCCCATGCCAACCTTTTGGTGTCGACCCTTTATACCATGTCCACTGTCTTCCTGGTTCATCGCTCGCTGCTGCGCACTCACCGCTGTTTGCCGTGTCACAGGGTGATCGTTATATTGTGTGACGGGGGGGGGGGGGTTGTGTGTACTGATGTGTGATGTACCGGAAGCCGAATCTATCACTTCACACCCTGAATAGGTGTTTCCAGCATTGCTGCTGTAGGAGGAGACTTTGAGCGACGTTTCCCGCCTTAGCTCCGCCCTGCGTTGTGTGTGTGTATAATGAGTGATCATTATGCAGCAGGTGCGGGCCAGGTGGCGTCCTCCGTTACACAGGGCTGGCATTGCCTGGAGCGCGGACTAGGAGGCCATCAGCATTGCTCCCTGGTTCCGGCTGAGGCTCTGCAGCAGGTGGGGAACAGCTGCCATAGATTATATTGTGTGCTGGGGTGAGAGGTAGGGAAGGCAGAGGACACAAATAGACTGAGGTGGTCGTTCTGGGGGAGGGGGAGACCACTTCATCTGTGTTTATAGATGGTACGGTGGGACTCTGGCGCCACATTGGGGCTACTATGTGTATTGCAGCCAGCATGGGAGAACAGTATATACATCAGCCTGATACACTGCACACGTGAGGTCCTCCAACCTTCAGTAGGGCCACATGTGGGGTCCTCCAACCTTCAGTAGGGCCACACATCATGCTATATCTCAGTAATAAGTTCTAATAACATAGACACACCGCATGGCCTTAGTATCACTCACCCCGAACACCCCCCTCACTGTACCTGCCCCCCCCTCACTGTACCTGCCCCCCCTCCCCCTCACTGTACCTGCCCCCCTCCCCCTCACTGTACCTGCCCCCCTCCTCCTCACTGTACCTGCCCCCCTCCCATCACTGTACCTGCCCCCCTCCCATCACTGTACCTGCGCCCCCTCCCATCACTGTACCTGCGCCCCTCCCATCACTGTACCTGCGCCCCTCCCCTCACTGTACCTGCGCCCCTCCCCTCACTGTACCTGCGCCCCTCCCCTCACTGTACCTGCCCCCCTCCCCTCACTGTACCTGCCCCCCTCCCATCCCTGTACCTGCCCCCCTCCCATCCCTGTACCTGCCCCCCTCCCATCCCTGTACCTGCCCCCCTCCCATCCCTGTACCTGCCCCCCTTCCATCCCTGTACCTGCCCCCCTCCCATCCCTGTACCTGCCCCCCTCCCATCCCTGTACCTGCCCCCCTCCCATCCCTGTACCTGCCCCCCCTCCCATCCCTGTACCTGCCCCCCTCCCATCCCTGTACCTGCCCCCCTCCCATCCCTGTACCTGCCCCCCTCCCATCCCTGTACCTGCCCCCCTCCCATCACTGTACCTGCCCCCCTCCCATCACTGTACCTGCCCCCATCCCTGTACCTGCCCACCTCCCATCCCTGTACCTGCCCCCCTCCCATCACCGACCCCAACCCCCCTCCCATCACCGACCCCAACCCCCCCCCCCCCCACTGTGCCTGCCTCCTCCCTCACTTTCGCCAAACACCCCTCACTGTACCCTCCCCTACTATCACTCACCCCAAACACCTCCCTCACTGTACCTGCCCCTCCCATCAGTCACCACAAACACCCACCTCACTGTTACCTGCCCCCTCCTATCACCCGAAACACCCACCTCACTGTTACCTGCCCCCTCCTATCACCCGAAACACCCACCTCACTGTACCTGCCCTCTATCACCCCAACCACCCCTCACTGTACCTGCCCTCTCTTATCACCCCAACCACCCCTCACTGTACCTGCCCTCTCGTATCACCCCAACCACCCCTCACTGTACCTGCCCTCTCGTATCACCCCCAACCACCCCTCACTGTACCTGCCCTCTATCACCCCAACCACCCCTCACTGTACCTGCCCTCTCATCACCCCAACCACCCCTCACTGTACCTGCCCTCTATCACCCCAACCACCCCTCACTGTACCTGCCCTCTCGTATCACCCCAACCACCCCTCACTGTACCTGCCCTCTATCACCCCAAACCACACCTCACTGTACCTGCCCTCTATCACCCCAACCACACCTCACTGTACCTGCCCTCTATCACCCCAACCACACCTCACTGTACCTGCCCTCTATCACCCCAACCACCCCTCACTGTACCTGCCCTCTCGTATCACCCCAACCACCCCTCACTGTACCTGCCCCCTCCTATCACCCCAACCACCCCTCACTGTACCTGCCCTCTATCACCCCAACCACCCCTCACTGTACCTGCCCTCTATCACCCCAACCACCCCTCACTGTACCTGCCCCCTCCTATCACCCCAACCACACCTCACTGTACCTGCCCTCTATCACCCCAACCACCCCTCACTGTACCTGCCCTCTATCACCCCAACCACCCCTCACTGTACCTGCCCTCTATCACCCCAACCACCCCTCACTGTACCTGCCCTCTATCACCCCAACCACCCCTCACTGTACCTGCCCTCTCATCACCCCAACCACCCCTCACTGTACCTGCCCTCTATCACCCCAACCACCCCTCACTGTACCTGCCCTCTCGTATCACCCCAACCACCCCTCACTGTACCTGCCCTCTATCACCCCAACCACACCTCACTGTACCTGCCCTCTATCACCCCAACCACACCTCACTGTACCTGCCCTCTATCACCCCAACCACACCTCACTGTACCTGCCCTCTCTTATCACCCCAACCACCCCTCACTGTACCTGCCCCCTCCTATCACCCCAAACACCCCTCACTGTACCTGCCCTCTATCACCCCAACCACCCCTCACTGTACCTGCCCTCTATCACCCCAACCACCCCTCACTGTACCTGCCCCCTCCTATCACCCCAACCACACCTCACTGTACCTGCCCTCTATCACCCCAACCACCCCTCACTGTACCTGCCCTCTATCACCCCAACCACCCCTCACTGTACCTGCCCTCTATCACCCCAACCACCCCTCACTGTACCTGCCCTCTATCACCCCAACCACCCCTCACTGTACCTGCCCTCTATCACCCCAACCACCCCTCACTGTACCTGCCCTCTCGTATCACCCCAACCACCCCTCACTGTACCTGCCCTCTCATCACCCCAACCACACCTCACTGTACCTGCCGTCTATCACCCCAACCACCCCTCACTGTACCTGCCCTCTATCACCCCAACCACACCTCACTGTACCTGCCCTCTATCACCCCAACCACACCTCACTGTACCTGCCCTCTATCACCCCAACCACCCCTCACTGTACCTGCA
>NC_139221.1:332102123-332267123 GCF_055691185.1 Crinia signifera
AAGTCTCCCCCCGGCTGTGGCATTACCCGCTGGCTGGTTTTGCCTGGGGCTGGTTCTTGAAATACGGGGGACCCCTAGTCATTTTGTCCCCCGTATTTTGGGAACCAGCCCCAGAGCAGGAGCCTGGGGCTGGTTGTTAAAAATCGGGGAACCCCTATTTGTCGGGTTCCCTGATTTTTAATTACCGGCTCCAGGCTCTGTCAGCCTGGTGCTGGTTTCGGCTGTGGGGGGGACCCCACGCCGTTTTTTTTTTTAATTTATTTTTTTTTCTATTTTTTTACACCGAAGCCTGCACGGATCTGACTGATCCGTGCAGGCAAAAACGCAAATACGACATGAAAATGGTGTTCTATTTTCCTGTCGTATTTGCTAACTGTATAGTGTTCTATTTTCCTGTCGTATTGGTGTTTTACACCACTAAGCAGCCGTATTATCCATACGGCTGCTTAGTAAATCAGAAACCACCATTCTTTTGAATGGTGATTTCTGTCGTATTCTATCGATGGTGTAGACATTCGTATTTGTAACTACAAATACGAATGTTCCATCTTTAGGACTACGAATTGTTGTATTTTTGGGATTGTAAATCCCGAAAATACAAATTCGTAAAAAAAAGGTGTATTTCTCCCTACGAATACACCTTTTTTCTACGAATCCATTTTGGTAAATGTCCCCCAGTACGTCTTTTTTTCTGCTACTGATTCCTCTCCCTATGCAACCAAGCATCTGACTAGCCTTCCTCATTGCTTTGTTACATTGCCTCCCTGCCTTTAAGTCACTTGAAATAGTGACTCCTAGATCTCTTTCCTCCTCAGTAGTTTCCATTATAGTGCCATTTATACTATATTGAGCCTTTGGGTTTTTGAGTCCCAAGTGCATAATTTAGCATTTTTTAGCATTAAACTGTAGTTGCCATTCTCTTGACCAATTCTCAAGTTTACTTAGATCATCAGTCATTTGATTTACCCCTTCTGGTGTGTCTACTCTGTTGCATATCTTTGTATCATCTGCAAAAAGGCATACTTTCCCTTCAATACCATTTGCAATGTCACTAACAAAGATATTAAAGAGCACTGGTCCAAGTACAGATCCCTGGGGTACTCCACTGGTAACATGTCCCTCCATAGAATGCACTCCATTTACTACAACTGTCTGTTTCCTATCCTGCAACCAGGTTCTTATCCATTTAATTGTTTAATTGTTTTATAATCCATTGCCATGGGGGACTAAATAGCTTGTTGCCAAGGGGGACTGCAGCCCGCCCACCCAGCTCTCTTGCTCCCCGCTTTGTCCGGCTGTCCGCAGCTATTTTCATTTCTCAAGTCTCCCGCTGTACCACTAACCAATAGACACTCGCAGTCCAGCAGTCACCAATGCTGTTTCTGATTGGCTGCTGATCCACAAGTGCCTATTAGCTAGCGGTTCAGCTGGAGACTTGAACTGAAAATAGCAGCGGGCACTCAGCCGGGCACAGTGGGGAGTGGGCGAGCTGGCCAGGCATGGGAGCGGGCAAGCAGGGTTGGGGAGCCAGCAGCAGAGTTTGTGGTGCATGGCTCCGGCGCCCTGTAGTCTTT
Organism: Crinia signifera; assembly: GCF_055691185.1. Taxonomy (NCBI): domain Eukaryota; kingdom Metazoa; phylum Chordata; class Amphibia; order Anura; family Myobatrachidae; genus Crinia; species Crinia signifera. Next base: position 332,103,698 of record NC_139221.1, read on the forward strand.
CGGTGCCCGGAGCTCGTGCTCCGCTGGCTCCACCTTTGCTACGTCTCTGGCTCCAGGCTGCATATCACTGTATCCATCCCAGCTGATGAGTCCCGGGCTATGCGGCACCTGCAATGAGTTTGAGGCCAGTGTTAGAATCATTCGATGCTGAGCCTGTTACGATGGTTTTGGACACGTCCACACGGCTGGGAATAGATCTGTAGCCCTACACAACCATTCGCACCGCGATCACACTGGGATTTCCTTCTAGTGGGACTGTGGCTTAACTGAATGCTGGATGCTGCAAAATGGTGGCCGTGTGATCAGGCCTGAATTACCCCATAAATGGAGGGTTATAGTGGGACCACACTAGTATCTGCCCGGGGCCCCATACAGCCCATAGCGCTGTAATCCTGCTCCGCTATACACAGAGAACGTACCCAAATCATACTGCACCAGGGTGGACAGACAGACGTCGCAGTCTGCGGGACACACCATCCATTGTCCTGTGCAGTTATTCCCGGAGGGATCTGTGCAATCCACGCACTTCAGCGCATTACCTGCAAATAGGAAAAGACGGCGATAAAGCAAATCTGGGTTATTCTTACAATGTGTTATACTGTATGCATCACATATTGGGGGTGATTCTGATCGCCAAGCACCCCTGCAACGTCGCACAGGGGAGCAATGGTGTGCGACTGCTTATACACATGTATGCCCATGTGCCGCCGCTTGGTGCCAGCGGGCATGACTAACTGCTTGTTCGCCGTCCCGTTCGCACCTAGGAGTGTGGGCGTCGGACAGCGGCGAGGGGTTGCGCCCATGGGAACTCCCATGAAAATGCAGGACGTTCCCATGTAAATGCGCCCATAGCACATGGTGCGGGGGCTGGCATCTGACGTCAGCGGAAGTTAGCTGCCTGCCCGCATCCTGCACAGGGCGCTTACAGATGTAAGACACCAGAGAGCGCTGGTAGAGCGCTGTAGAAAGAATATGATGGTCAGCGTGTTATGCTAAACATCCTTCACATGGACGCGGGGGCGCGGCAAAGCTGCTTAGCATAAGGTCCATTGTGGAACCAGGAAGTAATGCGGCAGCTTGTTTGGGGTAAGTTGTATTTATCCATAACCAGTACACAATTACCGCACATTTACAGCAAACAAACATTGGAAAAAATAGTTCTAACCTTAAAAATAAAACATTATATGGGAATCTGATCTCTGGGTCAACAATGTCTGACCAAAAAATGGGCACGTTCTGCCCTGCTCAGAAGTGTCATCTGATTTTCATTCGGAGTGTTGAAGACGCACACGATCCCATTGGCGGCACAGGACGGAATGGCGGCCATCCCTGGTAACAAGGGGGTTCCAGGACCTTTTCCAGAGACCTACTCCAACAAACAAAACTCTCCTGTCTATATAGGACGTTCCGGCAGACCGCTCAGCACCACAAGCAATGTCAACGCTGGGCGTGTGATGGACAAGGTTTCAGATCACTTTTATTTGCTACAACCTGTATTTCCAGTAATCAGTTGGTGCTTGCACAGATGAATGCAGATGCTGCTAGTAGACCAGCGTGCAGTTGTGAATGACGCCACTAGGTGGCGCAGCAGCAGCCAGTTCACGTGCTGAATATTATCCATGATGGTTTGTTTCACAAGACACTTTACTCATTATACAGAATCAGCTGCCAGTGCCAGCTGCCAGTATTAGACTGGCTCACAGGGGTACCCCTGGTGGACCCCCCACATCCAATTATAGGGATTGGGTTCCAGACTGTGCACCTGAATTATACATTATACTGCACAGGACCATGGTGTATTCCTCTTACTACTGTGGTAAATTATCTTGCCTGCACCAGCACTATTTACTATACTATTAACACCTAGCCAAACATCAGTGGCAGCTGACCACACCCCCTCTGGAGACTGGCCACACCCCTAAAATGATCCCCTTTAATATAATTCCCCGGTGGGCCTTTTATGCCCAGTCTGACAATGACCCCAAAAGAAGGATGTCGACCCCACCATTGTTCAGTTACACGGATATTCAGCTCTATGTAAACTGGTGTTTGCCCGTGGCTCCCCTCATGTGGATGTCAGTTACTGTTCAGTGGAACTAAGGGCCTGATTCAGAGCTGATTACAGGGATAGGATTGCGTATTCCCATGGCAGCAATCAGCCCTCAATATCTCATATTGTGCTGTATATTGTATACTATACACAGTGACCCAAAACATCTATGCTTCCAATATTCCATCAGGGAGCAACACAAATACATGCATGGGTTACTAAGGCATGAGCAAGCCACGTACAGCTGCCCATTGTGATAACAAATCGTGATCAAGCCACGTACAGCTGCCCATTGTGGTAACAAATCGTGTGCAAGCCACGTACAGCTTCCCATTGTAGTAACAAATCGTGATCAAGCCACGTACAGCTGCCCATTGTAGTAACAAATCATGTGCAAGCCACGTACAGCTGCACATTGTAGTAACAAATCGTGATCAAGCCACGTACAGCTGCCCATTGTAGTAACAAATCTTGTGCAAGCCACGAACAGCTGTCCACTGTAGTAACAAATTGTGTGCAAGCCACGTACAGCTGCCCATTGTGGTATCAAATCGTGTGCAAGCCACGTACAGCTGCCCATTGTAGTAACAAATCGTGATCAAGCCACGTACAGCTGCCCATTGTAGTAACAAATCGTGTGCAAGCCACGTACAGCTGCCCATTGTAGTAACAAATCGTGTGCAAGCCACGTACAGCTGCCCATTGTGGTATCAAATCGTGTGCAAGCCACGTACAGCTGCCCATTGTGGTAACAAATCGTGATCAAGCCACGTACAGCTGCCCATTGTTGTAACAAATCGTGATCAAGCCACGTACAGCTGCCCATTGTAGTAACAAATCGTGTGCAAGCCACGTACAGCTGCCCATTGTAGTAACAAATCGTGTGCAAGCCACGTACAGCTGCCCATTGTGGTATCAAATCGTGTGCAAGCCACGTACAGCTGCCCATTGTGGTAACAAATCGTGATCAAGCCACGTACAGCTGCACATTGTGGTATCAAATCGTGTGCAAGCCATGTACAGCTGACCATTGTAGTAACAAATTGTGATCAAGCCACGTACAGCTGCCCATTGTAATAACAAATCTTGATTAAGCCACGTACAGCTGCCCATTGTAATAACAAATCGTGTGCAAGCCACGTACAGCTGCCCATTGTAGTAACAAATCGTGATCAAGCCACGTACAGCTGCCCATTGTAGTAACAAATCGTGATCAAGCCACGTACAGCTGCCCATTGTATTAAGAAATCGTGTGCAAGCCACGTACAGCTGCCCATTGTAATAACAAATCGTGATCAAGCCACATACAGCTGCCTATTGTAGTAACAAATCGTGTGCAAGCCACGTACAGCTGTCCATTGTGGTATCAAATCGTGTGCAAGCCACGTACAGCTGCCCATTGTAGTAACAAATCGTGTGCAAGCCACGTACAGCTGTCCATTGTGGTATCAAATCGTGTGCAAGCCACGTACAGCTGCCCATTGTGGTAACAAATCGTGATCAAGCCACGTACAGCTGCACATTGTGGTATCAAATCGTGTGCAAGCCACGTACAGCTGCCCATTGTGGTAACAAACCGTGATCAAGCCACGTACAGCTGCCCATTGTAATAACAAATCTTGATTAAGCCACGTACAGCTGCCCATTGTAGTAACAAATCGTGTGCAAGCCACGTACAGCTGCCCATTGTGGTAACAAATCGTGATCAAGCCACGTACAGCTGCCCATTGTTGTAACAAATCGTGATCAAGCCACGTACAGCTGCCCATTGTAGTAACAAATCGTGTGCAAGCCACGTACAGCTGCCCATTGTAGTAACAAATCGTGTGCAAGCCACGTACAGCTGCCCATTGTGGTATCAAATCGTGTGCAAGCCACGTACAGCTGCCCATTGTGGTAACAAATCGTGATCAAGCCATGTACAGCTGCACATTGTGGTATCAAATCGTGTGCAAGCCACGTACAGCTGACCATTGTAGTAACAAATTGTGATCAAGCCACGTACAGCTGCCCATTGTAATAACAAATCTTGATTAAGCCACGTACAGCTGCCCATTGTAATAACAAATCGTGTGCAAGCCACGTACAGCTGCCCATTGTAGTAACAAATCGTGATCAAGCCACGTACAGCTGCCCATTGTAGTAACAAATCGTGATCAAGCCACGTACAGCTGCCCATTGTAATAAGAAATCGTGTGCAAGCCACGTACAGCTGCCCATTGTAATAACAAATCGTGATCAAGCCACATACAGCTGCCTATTGTAGTAACAAATCGTGTGCAAGCCACGTACAGCTGTCCATTGTGGTATCAAATCGTGTGCAAGCCACGTACAGCTGCCCATTGTAGTAACAAATCGTGTGCAAGCCACGTACAGCTGTCCATTGTGGTATCAAATCGTGTGCAAGCCACGTACAGCTGCCCATTGTGGTAACAAATCGTGATCAAGCCACGTACAGCTGCACATTGTGGTATCAAATCGTGTGCAAGCCACGTACAGCTGCCCATTGTGGTAACAAACCGTGATCAAGCCACGTACAGCTGCCCATTGTAATAACAAATCTTGATTAAGCCACGTACAGCTGCCCATTGTAGTAACAAATCGTGTGCAAGCCACGTACAGCTGCCCATTGTGGTAACAAATCGTGATCAAGCCACGTACAGCTGCCCATTGTAGTAACAAATCGTGTGCAAGCCACGTACAGCTGCCCATTGTGATAACAAATCACGAGCAAGCCACGTACAGCTGCCCATTGTAGTAACAAATCGTGATCAAGCCACGTACAGCTGCCCATTGTAATAACAAATCGCGAGCAAGCCACGTACAGCTGCCCATTGTGGTAACAAACCGTGATCAAGCCACGTACAGCTGCCCATTGTGGTATCAAATCGTGATCAAGCCACGTACAGCTGCCCATTGTAATAATAAATCGTGTGCAAGCCACGTACAGCTGCCCATTGTAGTAACAAATCGTGATCAAGCCACGTACAGCTGCCCATTGTAGTAACAAATCGTGATCAAGCCACGTACAGCTGCCCATTGTAATAAGAAATCGTGTGCAAGCCACGTACAGCTGCCCATTGTAATAACAAATCGTGATCAAGCCACATACAGCTGCCTATTGTAGTAACAAATCGTGTGCAAGCCACGTACAGCTGTCCATTGTGGTATCAAATTGTGTGCAAGCCACGTACAGCTGCCCATTGTAGTAACAAATCATGTGCAAGCCACGTACAGCTGTCCATTGTGGTATCAAATCGTGTGCAAGCCACGTACAGCTGCCCATTGTGGTAACAAATCGTGATCAAGCCACGTACAGCTGCACATTGTGGTATCAAATCGTGTGCAAGCCACGTACAGCTGCCCATTGTGGTAACAAACCGTGATCAAGCCACGTACAGCTGCCCATTGTAATAACAAATCTTGATTAAGCCACGTACAGCTGCCCATTGTAGTAACAAATCGTGTGCAAGCCACGTACAGCTGCCCATTGTGGTAACAAATCGTGATCAAGCCACGTACAGCTGCCCATTGTAGTAACAAATCGTGTGCAAGCCACGTACAGCTGCCCATTGTGATAACAAATCACGAGCAAGCCACGTACAGCTGCCCATTGTAGTAACAAATCGTGATCAAGCCACGTACAGCTGCCCATTGTAATAACAAATCGCGAGCAAGCCACGTACAGCTGCCCATTGTGGTAACAAACCGTGATCAAGCCACGTACAGCTGCCCATTGTGGTATCAAATCATGTGCAAGCCACGTACAGCTGCCCATTGTGATAACAAACCATGAGCAAGCCACGTACAGCTGCCCATTGTGATAACAAACCATGAGCAAGCCACGTACAGCTGCCCTTTGTGATAACAAATCGTGTGCAAGCCATGGAAGGGATACATTCACTGGGTCATCAAGCATTACGAGCCGACATGTGCCGACAGGCGGTATTTCATGCACTACCATCCACTAAGGTGTGGTGGGAGAACAAAATAGTGTGCCGCGAGGGGCTGCGGTGCTACGTTTCAGTGTCCATGTTGACTGTGTCGACATTCCGGTCAATAAACAGTGCAAAACCCCATGTCGACCTTATGACCATGTCCACCTTCCCCATATCGATCTTCAGTCATGTCAACCTTAATGCATGTCAACCTACTGGTGTCGACCTAATGCTTTTAGACCTAATGCTTGTCTACCCGATGATCCCATTCCCCATGGAAAGCTGATCAATGTGAGCTGCCCACGGGAGAAACAGTTGGGCCTGCAGCCCAGAACCCTGAGCATTTGTTCTCCGGAATAGCGGTGCAGATCCTACAGGAAGCTGCGGGCACTCGGACTGAGGGGGAAAATCATCATCCTGGTTTCTTTATAGACATGAATACCAACTCTCTTCTCTTTCAATGCCCCTGCCCACAGCCCACCACTCACAGCCCAGAGCCCACCGCCCACAGCCCACAACCCACAGCCCACAGCAAGCGTATCTGAAAAATGTAGTGAATAAGAAATAAAATGTCTCTGCAGAGGACGTGGACAAGACGAGGACACTAACCTGCGTCAATGAGTAGTACCAGGACACATAGATGGTAGACAGTGGGCATTGTGGCACCAACGCAAAGCTCCAGCGCCGCAGATCCCAGCGAGACAGAAGAGACACCGTCTGCCCTGTGTGCAGTGTAGGAAGGAAGTCACGGCGGACGAGGGAGACGGTAATCCTTACATGATGTGACAAGTTAATCATAGGAAAACCAGTTTATTCACAGTCAATTGTTTTGTTCCTGAGACAGCGTCTGAAGCATAGTGACGTAGGCATACATCGCTCAGGTATAGGGGGTATCATCGCTCAGGTATAAGGAGGATCACCAGAGGTATAAGGAGGATCACCGCTCCGGCATAGGGAGGATCACCGCTCAGGTACAGGGAAGATCACCGCTCAGGTACAGGGAGGATCACCGCTCAGGTACAGGGAGGATCACCGCTCAGGTACAGGGAAGATCACCGCTCAGGTACAGGGAGGATCATCGCTCAGGTATAGGGAGGATCATCGCTCAGGTATAAGGAGGATCACCAGAGGTATAAGGAGGATCACCGCTCCGGCATAGGGAGGATCACCGCTCAGGTACAGGGAAGATCACCGCTCAGGTACAGGGAGGATCACCGCTCAAGTACAGGGAGGATTAATGCTCAGGTACAGGGAGGATCACTGCTCAGGTATAGGGAGGATCACCGCTCAGGTATAGGGAGGATCATCGCTCAGGTATAAGGAGGATCTTCGCTCAGGTATAAGGAGGATCACCGCTCAGGTATAGGGAGGATCACCGCTCAGGTATAGGGAGGGTCACCACAGAGGTATAAGGAGGATCACCGCTCAGGTACAAGGAGGATCACCGCTCAGGTATAGGAAGGATCACCGCTCAGGCATAGGAAGGATCACCGCTCAGGCATAGGGAGGATCACCGCTCAGGTACAGGGAGGATCACCGCTCAGGTATATGGAGCAGCACCGCTAAGGTACAGGGAAGATCACCGCTCAGGTACAGGGAGGATCACCGCTCAGGTATAGGGAGGATTACCGCTCAGGTATAGGGAGGATCACCGCTCAGGCATAGGGAGGATTACCGCTCAGGTATAAGGAGGATCACCGCTCAGGTACAGGGAGGATCACCGCTCAGGTACAGGGAGGATCACCGCTCAGGTACAGGGAGGATCACCGCTCAGGTATAGGGAGGATCACCGCTCAGGTACAGGGAGGATCACCGCTCAGGTATAAGGAGGATCACCGCTCAGGTACAGGGAGGATCACCGCTCAGGTACAGGGAGGATTACTGCTCAGGTATAGGGAGGATCACCGCTCAGGTACAGGGAGGATCACCGCTCAGGTATAGGGAGGATCACCGCTCAGGTACAGGGAGACTCATCGCTCAGGTATAGGGAGGATCACCGCTCAGGTATAGGGAGGATCACCGCTCAGGTATAGGGAGGATCATCGCTCAGGTATAGGGAGGATCACCGATCAGGTATAGGGAGAATCATTGCTCAGGTATAAGGAGGATCATCGCTCAGGTATAGGGAGGATCACCGCTCAGGTATAGGGAGGATCACCGCTCAGGCATAGGGAGGATCACCGCTCAGGTATAGGGAGGATCACCGATCAGGTATAGGGAGGATCACCGCTCAGGTATAGGGAGGATCACCGCTCAGGTATAGGGAGGATCACCGCTCAGGCATAGGGAGGATCACCGCTCAGGTATATGGAGGATCACCGCTCAGGTATAGGGAGGATCACCGCTCAGGTATAGGGAGGATAATCGCTCAGGTATAGGGAGGATCACCGCTCAGGCATAGGGAGGATCACCGCTCAGGTATATGGAGCAGCACCGCTCAGGTACAGGGAGGAACACCGCTCAGGTATAGGGAGGATCACCGCTCAGGCATAGGGAGGATCACCGCTCAGGTATAGGGAGGATCACCGCTCAGGTATAGGGAGGATTACCGCTCAGGTATAGGGAGGATCACCGCTCAGGTATAGGGAGGATAATCGCTCAGGTATAGGGAGGATCACCGCTCCGGCATAGGGAGGATCACCGCTCAGGTATAGGGAGGATCACCGCTCAGGTACAGGGAGGATCATCGCTCAGGTACAGAGAGGATCACCGCTCAGGTATAGGGAGGATCATCGCTCAGGTATAGGGAGGATCACCGCTCAGGTATAGGGAGGATCACCGCTCAGGTATAGGGAGGATCACCGCTCAGGTATAGGGAGGATCACCGCTCAGTTACAGGGAGGATCACCGCTCAGGTACAGGTAGGATCACCGCTCAGGTATAGGGAGGATCACCGCTCAGGTACAGGGAGGATCACCACTCAGGTATAGGGAGGATCACCGCTCAGGTACAGGGAGGATCACCGCTCAGGTACAAGGAGGATCACCGCTCAGGTATAGGGAGGATCACCGCTCAGGTATAGGGAGGATCATTGCTCAGGTACAGGGAGGATCACCGCTCAGGTATAGGGAGGATCACCGCTCAGGTATAGGGAGGATCACCGTTAAAGTACAGGGAGGATCACCGCTCAGGTATAGGGAGGATCACCGCTCAGGTATAGGGAGGATCACCGCTCAGGTACAGGGAGGATCACCGCTCAGGTATAGGGAGGATCACCGCTCAGGTATAGGGAGGATCACTGCTCAGGTATAGGGAGGATCACCGCTCAGGTACAGGGAGGATCACCGCTCAGGTATAGGGAGGATCACCGCTCAGGTATAGGGAGATTCACCGCACAGGTATAAGGAGGATCAGCGCTCAGGTATAGGGAGGATCATTGCTCAGGTACAGGGAGGATCACCACTCAGGTACAGGGAGGATCACCGCTCAGGTACAGGGAGGATCACCGCTCAGGTACAGGGAGGATCACCGCTCAGGTACAGGGAGGATCACCGCTCAGGTATAGGGAGGATCACTGCTCAGGTATAGGGAGGATCACCGCTCAGGTATAGGGAGGATCACCGCTCAGGTATAGGGAGGATCGGGAGGATCACCGCTCAGGTATAGGGAGGATCAGCGCTCAGGTATAGGGAGGATCACCGCTCAGGTAAAGGGAGGATCAGCGCTCAGGTACAGGGAGGATCACCGCTCAGGTATAGGGAGGTTCATCGCTCAGGTACAGGGAGGATCACCGCTCAGGTACAGGGAGGATTACCGCTCAGGTACAGGGAGGATTTCCGCTCAGGTATATGGAGGATCACCGCTCTGGTACAGGGAGGATCACCGCTCAGGTATAGGGAGGATCACCGCTAAGGTATAGGTAAGATCACCGCTCAGGTACAAGGAGGATCACCGCTCAGGTATAAGGAGGATCATCGCTCAGGTACAGGGAGGATCACCGCTCAGGTATAGGGAGGATCAGCACTCAGGTATAGGGAGGATCACCACTCAGGTATAGGGGGGTTAACCGCTCAGGTATAGGGAGGATCATTGCTCAGGTATAGGGAGGATCACCGCTCAGGTATAGGGAGGATCACCGCTCAGGTACAGGGAGGATCAGCGCTCAGGTACAGGGAGGATCACCGCTCAGGTACAGGGAGGATCACCGCTCAGGTACAGGGAGGATCACCGCTCAGGTATAGGGAGGATCACCGCTCAGGTACAGGGAGGATCACCGCTCAGGTATAGGGAGGATCACCGCTCAGGTACAGGGAGGATCACCGCTCAGGTATAGGGAGGATCACCGCTCAGGTATAAGGAGGATCATCGTTTAGGTACATGGAGGATCACCGCTCAGATATAGGGAGGATCACCGCTCAGGTACAGGGAGGATCACCGCTCAGGTATAGGGAGGATCACCGCTCAGGTATAAGGAGGATCATCGCTCAGGTACAGGGAGGATCACCGCTCAGGTATAAGGAGGATCACCGCTCATGTATAAGGAGGATCACCGATCAGGTATAGGGAGGATCACCGCTCAGGTATAGGGAGGATCAGCGCTCAGGTACAGGGAGGATCACCGCTCAGGTATAGGGAGGATCAGCGCTCAGGTATAGGGAGGATCACCGCTCAGGAATAGGGAGGATCACCGCTCAGGTATAGGGAGGATCACCGCTCAGGTATAGGGAGGCTCATCGCTCAGGTATAGGGAGGCTCATCGCTCAGGTACAGGGAGAATCAGCGCTCAGGTATAGGGAGGATCACCGCTCAGGTACAGTGAGGATCACCGCACAGGTACAGGGAGGATCACCGCTCAGGTATAGGGAGGATTACCGCTAAGGGATAGGGAGGATCACCGTTCAGGTACAGGGAGGATCACCGTTTAGGTACAGGGAGGATCACCGCTGAGGTACAGGGAGGATCACCGCTCAGGTACAGGGAGGATCACCGCTCAGGTACAGGGAGGATCACCGCTCAGGTACAGGGAGGATCACCCCTCAGGTACAGGGAGGTTCACCGTTCAGGTATAGGAGGATCACCGCTCAGGTATAGGGAGGATTACCGCTCAGGTATAGGGAGGATCACCGCTCAGGTATAGGGAGGATCAACGCTCAGGTATAGGGAGGATCACCGCTCAGGTATAGGGAGGATCACCGCTCAGGTACAGGGAGGATCACCGCTCAGGTACAGGGAGGATCACCGCTCAGGTACAGGTAGGATCACCGCTCAGGTATAGGGAGGATCACCGCTAAGGTATAGGGAGGATCACCGCTCAGGTATAGGGAGGATTACCGTTCAGGTATAGGGAGGATCACCGCTCAGGTATAGGGAGGATCACCGCTCAGGTACAGGGAGGATCACCGCTCCGGCATAGGGAGGATCACCGCTCAGGTATAGGGAGGATCACCGCTCAGGAACAGGGAGGATCACCGCTCAGGTACAGGGAGGATCACCGCTCAGGTACAGGGAGGATCACCGCTCAGGTATAGGGAGGATCACCGTTCAGGTATAGGGAGGATCACCGCTCAGGTACAGGGAGGATCAGCGCTCAGGTATAGGGAGGATCACCGCTCAGGAATAGGGAGGATCACCGCTCAGGTATAGGGAGGATCACCGCTCAGGTATAGGGAGGCTCATCGCTCAGGTATAGGGAGGCTCATCGCTCAGGTACAGGGAGAATCAGCGCTCAGGTATAGGGAGGATCACCGCTCAGGTACAGTGAGGATCACCGCACAGGTACAGGGAGGATCACCGCTCAGGTATAGGGAGGATTACCGCTAAGGTATAGGGAGGATCACCGTTCAGGTATAGGGAGGATCACCGTTTAGGTACAGGGAGGATCACCGCTGAGGTACAGGGAGGATCACCGCTGAGGTACAGGGAGGATCACCGCTCAGGTACAGGGAGGATCACCGCTCAGGTACAGGGAGGATCACCGCTCAGGTACAGGGAGGATCACCCCTCAGGTACAGGGAGGTTCACCGTTCAGGTATAGGGAGGATCACCGCTCAGGTATAGGGAGGATTACCGCTCAGGTATAGGGAGGATCACCGCTCAGGTATAGGGAGGATCACCGCTCAGGTATAGGGAGGATCACCGCTCAGGTATAGGGAGGATCACCGCTCAGGTACAGGGAGGATCACCGCTCAGGTACAGGGAGGATCACCGCTCAGGTACAGGTAGGATCACCGCTCAGGTATAGGGAGGATCACCGCTAAGGTATAGGGAGGATCACCGCTCAGGTATAGGGAGGATTACCGTTCAGGTATAGGGAGGATCACCGCTCAGGTATAGGGAGGATCACCGCTCAGGTACAGGGAGGATCACCGCTCCGGCATAGGGAGGATCACCGCTCAGGTATAGGGAGGATCACCGCTCAGGAACAGGGAGGATCACCGCTCAGGTACAGGGAGGATCACCGCTCAGGTACAGGGAGGATCACCGCTCAGGTATAGGGAGGATCACCGTTCAGGTATAGGGAGGATCACCGCTCAGGTACAGGGAGGATCACCGCTCAGGTACAGGGAGGATCACCGCTCAGGTACAGGGAGGATCACCGCTCAGATACAGGGAGGATCACCGCTCAGGTACAGGGAGGATCACCGCTCAGGTACAGGGAGGATCACCGCTCAGGTACAGGGAGGATTACCGCTCAGGTATAGGGAGGATCACCGCTCAGGTATAGGGAGGATCACCGCTCAGGTACAGGGAGGATCACCGCTCAGGTACAGGGAGGATCACCGCTCAGGTACAGGGAGGATCACCGCTCAGGTATAGGGAGGATCACCGCTCAGGTACAGGGAGGATCACCACAGAGGTATAAGGAGGATCACCGCTCAGGTACAGGGAGGATCACCGCTCAGGTACAGGGAGGATTACCGCTCAGGTATAGGGAGGATCACCGCTCAGGTATAGGGAGGATCACCGCTCAGGTACAGGGAGGATCACCACAGAGGTATAAGGAGGATCACCGCTCAGGTACAGGGAGGATCACCGCTCAGGTACAGGGAGGATTACCGCTCAGGTATAGGGAGGATCACCGCTCAGGTATAGGGAGGATCACCGCTCAGGTACAGGGAGGATCACCACAGAGGTATAAGGAGGATCACCGCTCAGGTACAGGGAGGATCACCGCTCAGGTACAGGGAGGATTACCGCTCAGGTACAGGGAGGATCACCGCTCAGGTACAGGGAGGATTACCGCTCAGGTATAGGGAGGATCACCGCTCAGGTATAGGGAGGATCACCGCTCAGGTACAGGGAGGATCACCGCTCAGGTACAGGGAGGATTACCGCTCAGGTATAGGGAGGATCACCGTTCAGGTACAGGGAGGATCACCGCTGAGGTAAAGGGAGGATCACTGCTCAGGTATAGGGAGGATCACCGCTCAGGTACAGGGAGGATCACCGCTCAGGTACAGGGAGGATCACCGCTCAGGTACAGGGAGGATCACCGCTCAGGTACAGGGAGGATTACCGCTCAGGTATAGGGAGGATCACCGCTCAGGTACAGGGAGGATCACCGCTGAGGTAAAGGGAGGATCACATTTCAGGTATGCAGCATCTGGCATATACTGTACTTATACAGGGTCAGGGTGCTGTGTTTCATAGGACAGTTCTGCCCTCTCCGGTAGTGCTTGCTGTGCAGTGCGGTCTGGCTGAGCTGGTATATGCCGCACCCCCCGCAGCCGCCACAGCACATCACAGTGACGGGAAGCTTTCAGGGCAGCAGCAGTGATGTAAGCCTGCAGTAGGATCCCCCAGATCCCTCTCCGGTAGTGCTCGCTGTGCAGTGCGGTCTGGCTGAGCTGGTATATGCCGCACCCCCCGCAGCCGCCACAGCACATCACAGTGACGGGAAGCTTTCAGGGCAGCAGCAGTGATGTAATCCTGCAGTGGGATCCCCCAATCCCTCTCCAGTAGTGCTCGCTGTGCAGTGCGGTCTTGCTGAGCTGGTATATGTCGCACCCCCACAGGGAGGATCACCGCTCAGGTACAGGGAGGATTACCGCTCAGGTATAGGGAGGATCACCGCTCAGGTATAGGGAGGATCACCGCTCAGGTACAGGGAGGATCACCGCTCAGGTACAGGGAGGATCACCGCTCAGGTACAGGGAGGATCACCGCTCAGGTATAGGGAGGATCACCGCTCAGGTACAGGGAGGATCACCACAGAGGTATAAGGAGGATCACCGCTCAGGTACAGGGAGGATCACCGCTCAGGTACAGGGAGGATCACCGCTCAGGTACAGGGAGGATCACCGCTCAGGTATAGGGAGGATCACCGCTAAGGTATAGGGAGGATCACCGCTCAGGTATAGGGAGGATTACCGTTCAGGTATAGGGAGGATCACCGCTCAGGTATAGGGAGGATCACCGCTCAGGTATAGGGAGGATCACTGCTCAGGAACAGGGAGGATCACCGCTCAGGTACAGGGAGGATCACCGCTCAGGTACAGGGAGGATCACCGCTCAGGTACAGGGAGGATCACCGCTCAGGTACAGGGAGGATCACCGCTCAGGTATAGGGAGGATCACCGCTCAGGTACAGGGAGGATCACCGCTCAGGTATAGGGAGGATCACCGCTCAGGTACAGGGAGGATCACCGCTCAGGTACAGGGAGGATCACCGCTCAGGTACAGGGAGGATCACCGCTCAGGTATAGGGAGGATCACCGCTCAGGTACAGGGAGGATCACCGCTCAGATACAGGGAGGATCACCGCTCAGGTACAGGGAGGATCACCGCTCAGGTACAGGGAGGATCACCGCTCAGGTACAGGGAGGATCACCGCTCAGGTACAGGGAGGATCACCGCTCAGGTATAGGGAGGATCACCGCTCAGGTACAGGGAGGATCACCGCTCAGATACAGGGAGGATCACCGCTCAGGTACAGGGAGGATCACCGCTCAGGTACAGGGAGGATCACCGCTCAGGTACAGGGAGGATTACCGCTCAGGTATAGGGAGGATCACCGCTCAGGTACAGGGAGGATCACCGCTCAGGTACAGGGAGGATCACCGCTCAGGTAAAGGGAGGATCACATTTCAGGTATGCAGCATCTGGCATATACTTTACTTATACAGGGTCAGGGTGCTGTGTTTCATAGGACAGTTCTGCCCTCCCCGGTAGTGCTCGCTGTGCAGTGCGGTCTGGCTGAGCTGGTATATGCAGCACCCCCAGCAGCCGCCACAGCACATCACAGTGACGGGAAGCTTTCAGGGCAGCAGCAAAGATGTAATCCTGCAGTGGGATCCCCCAGATCCCTCTCCGGTATTGCTCGCTGTGTAGTGCGGTCTGGCTGAGCTGGTATATGCAGCACCCCCAGCAGCCGCCACAGCACATCACAGTGATGGGAAGCTTTCAGGGCAGCAGCAGTGATGTAAGCCTGCAGTGGGATCCCCCAGATCCCTCCCTGGTAGTGCTCGCTGTGCAGTGCGGTCTGGCTGAGCTGGTATATGCAGCACCCCCAGCAGCCGCCACAGCACATCACAGTGACGGGAAGCTTTCAGGGCAGCAGCAGTGATGTAAGCCTGCAGTGGGATCCCCCAGATCCCTCTCCGGTAGTGCTCGCTGTGCAGTGCGGTCTGGCTGAGCTGGTATATGCAGCACCCCCAGCAGCCGCCACAGCACATCACAGTGACGGGAAGCTTTCAGGGCAGCAGCAGTGATGTAAGCCTGCAGTGGGATCCCCCAGATCCCTCTCCGGTAGTGCTCGCTGTGCAGTGCGGTCTGGCTGAGCTGGTATATGCCGCACCCCCCGCAGCCGCCACAGCACATCACAGTGACGGGAAGCTTTCAGGGCAGCAGCAGTGATGTAAGCCTACAGTGGGATCCCCAGATCCCTCTCCGGTATTGCTCGCTGTGCAGTGCGGTCTGGCTGAGCTGGTATATGCCGCACCCCCCGCAGCCGCCACAGCACATCACAGTGACGGGAAGCTTTCAGGGCAGCAGCAGTGATGTAAGCCTGCAGTGGGATCCCCCAGATCCCTCTCCGGTAGTGCTCGCTGTGCAGTGCGGTCTGGCTGAGCTGGTATATGCAGCACCCCCAGCAGCCGCCACAGCACATCACAGTGACGGGAAGCTTTCAGGGCAGCAGCAGTGATGTAAGCCTGCAGTGGGATCCCCCAGATCCCTCTCCGGTAGTGCTCGCTGTACAGTGCGGTCTGGCTGAGCTGGTATATGCAGCACCCCCAGCAGCCACCACAGCACATCACAGTGACGGGAAGCTTTCAGGGCAGCAGCAGTGATGTAAGCCTGCAGTGGGATCCCCCAGATCCCTCCCCGGTAGTGCTCGCTGTACAGTGCGGTCTGGCTGAGCTGGTATATGCAGCACCCCCAGCAGCCGCCACAGCACATCACAGTGACGGGAAGCTTTCAGGGCAGCAGCAGTGATGTAAGCCTGCAGTGGGATCCCCCAGATCCCTCTCCGGTAGTGCTCGCTGTGCAGTGCGGTCTGGCTGAGCTGGTATATGCCGCACCCCCAGCAGCCGCCACAGCACATCACAGTGACGGGAAGCTTTCAGGGCAGCAGTAGTGATGTAAGCCTGCAGTGGGATCCCCCAGATCCCTCTCCGGTATTGCTCGCTGTGCAGTGCGGTCTGGCTGAGCTGGTATATGCAGCACCCCCAGCAGCCACCACAGCACATCACAGTGACGGGAAGCTTTCAGGGCAGCAGCAGTGATGTAAGCCTGCAGTGGGATCCCCCAGATCCCTCCCCGGTAGTGCTCGCTGTACAGTGCGGTCTGGCTGAGCTGGTATATGCAGCACCCCCAGCAGCCGCCACAGCACATCACAGTGACGGGAAGCTTTCAGGGCAGCAGCAGTGATGTAAGCCTGCAGTGGGATCCCCCAGATCCCTCTCCGGTATTGCATGCTGTGCAGTGCAGTCTGGCTGAGCTGGTATATGCAGCACCCCCAGCAGCCACCACAGCACATCACAGTGACGGGAAGCTTTCAGGGCAGCAGCAGTGATGTAAGCCTGCAGTGGGATCCCCCAGATCCCTCCCCGGTAGTGCTCGCTGTGCAGTGCGGTCTGGCTGAGCTGGTATATGCCGCACCCCCAGCAGCCGCCACAGCACATCACAGTGACGGGAAGCTTTCAGGGCAGCAGCAGTGATGTAAGCCTGCAGTGGGATCCCCCAGATCCCTCCCCGGTAGTGCTCGCTGTGCAGTGAGGTCTGGCTGAGCTGGTATATGCAGCACCCCCAGCAGCCACCACAGCACATCACAGTGACGGGAAGCTTTCAGGGCAGCAGCAGTGATGTAAGCCTGCGGTGGGATCCCCCAGATCCCTCTCCGGTAGTGCTCGCTGTACAGTGCGGTCTGGCTGAGCTGGTATATGCAGCACCCCCAGCAGCCGCCACAGCACATCACAGTGACGGGAAGCTTTCAGGGCAGCAGCAGTGATGTAAGCCTGCAGTGGGATCCCCCAGATCCCTCTCCGGTAGTGCTCGCTGTGCAGTGCGGTCTGGCTGAGCTGGTATATGCAGCACCCCCAGCAGCCGCCACAGCACATCACAGTGACGGGAAGCTTTCAGGGCAGCAGCAGTGATGTAAGCCTGCAGTGGGATCCCCCAGATCCCTCTCCGGTAGTGCTCGCTGTGCAGTGCGGTCTGGCTGAGCTGGTATATGCCGCACCCCCCGCAGCCGCCACAGCACATCACAGTGACGGGAAGCTTTCAGGGCAGCAGCAGTGATGTAAGCCTACAGTGGGATCCCCCAGATCCCTCTCCGGTATTGCTCGCTGTGCAGTGCGGTCTGGCTGAGCTGGTATATGCCGCACCCCCCGCAGCCGCCACAGCACATCACAGTGACGGGAAGCTTTCAGGGCAGCAGCAGTGATGTAAGCCTGCAGTGGGATCCCCCAGATCCCTCTCCGGTAGTGCTCGCTGTGCAGTGCGGTCTGGCTGAGCTGGTATATGCAGCACCCCCAGCAGCCGCCACAGCACATCACAGTGACGGGAAGCTTTCAGGGCAGCAGCAGTGATGTAAGCCTGCAGTGGGATCCCCCAGATCCCTCTCCGGTAGTGCTCGCTGTACAGTGCGGTCTGGCTGAGCTGGTATATGCAGCACCCCCAGCAGCCACCACAGCACATCACAGTGACGGGAAGCTTTCAGGGCAGCAGCAGTGATGTAAGCCTGCAGTGGGATCCCCCAGATCCCTCCCCGGTAGTGCTCGCTGTACAGTGCGGTCTGGCTGAGCTGGTATATGCAGCACCCCCAGCAGCCGCCACAGCACATCACAGTGACGGGAAGCTTTCAGGGCAGCAGCAGTGATGTAAGCCTGCAGTGGGATCCCCCAGATCCCTCCCCGGTAGTGCTCGCTGTGCAGTGCGGTCTGGCTGAGCTGGTATATGCCGCACCCCCAGCAGCCGCCACAGCACATCACAGTGACGGGAAGCTTTCAGGGCAGCAGTAGTGATGTAAGCCTGCAGTGGGATCCCCCAGATCCCTCTCCGGTATTGCTCGCTGTGCAGTGCGGTCTGGCTGAGCTGGTATATGCAGCACCCCCAGCAGCCGCCACAGCACATCACAGTGACGGGAAGCTTTCAGGGCAGCAGCAGTGATGTAAGCCTGCAGTGGGATCCCCCAGATCCCTCCCCGGTAGTGCTCGCTGTGCAGTGCGGTCTGGCTGAGCTGGTATATGCCGCACCCCCAGCAGCCGCCACAGCACATCACAGTGACGGGAAGCTTTCAGGGCAGCAGCAGTGATGTAAGCCTGCAGTGGGATCCCCCAGATCCCTCCCCGGTAGTGCTTGCTGTGCAGTCCGGTCTGGCTGAGCTGGTATATGCAGCACCCCCAGCAGCCACCACAGCACATCACAGTGACGGGAAGCTTTCAGGGCAGCAGCAGTGATGTAAGCCTGCGGTGGGATCCCCCAGATCCCTCTCCGGTAGTGCTTGCTGTGCAGTGCGGTCTGGCTGAGCTGGTATATGCAGCACCCCCAGCAGCCGCCACAGCACATCACAGTGACGGGAAGCTTTCAGAGCAGCAGCAGTGATGTAAGCCTGCAGTGGGATCCCCCAGATCCCTCTCCGGTATTGCTCGCTGTGCAGTGCGGTCTGGCTGAGCTGGTATATGCAGCACCCCCAGCAGCCGCCACAGCACATCACAGTGATGGGAAGCTTTCAGGGCAGCAGCAGTGATGTAAGCCTGCAGTGGGATCCCCCAGATCCCTCTCCGGTAGTGCTCGCTGTGCAGTGCGGTCTGGCTGAGCTGGTATATGCAGCACCCCCAGCAGCCGCCACAGCACATCACAGTGACGGGAAGCTTTCAGGGCAGCAGCAGTGATGTAAGCCTGCAGTGGGATCCCCCAGATCCCTCTCCGGTATTGCTCGCTGTGCAGTGCGGTCTGGCTGAGCTGGTATATGCAGCACCCCCAGCAGCCGCCACAGCACATCACAGTGATGGGAAGCTTTCAGGGCAGCAGCAGTGATGTAAGCCTGCAGTGGGATCCCCCAGATCCCTCTCCGGTAGTGCTCGCTGTGCAGTGCGGTCTGGCTGAGCTGGTATATGCAGCACCCCCAGCAGCCGCCACAGCACATCACAGTGACGGGAAGCTTTCAGGGCAGCAGCAGTGATGTAAGCCTGCAGTGGGATCCCCCAGATCCCTCTCCGGTAGTGCTCGCTGTGCAGTGCGGTCTGGCTGAGCTGGTATATGCCGCACCCCCAGCAGCCGCCACAGCACATCACAGTGACGGGAAGCTTTCAGGGCAGCAGCAGTGATGTAAGCCTGCAGTGGGATCCCCCAGATCCCTCTCCGGTATTGCTCGCTGTGCAGTGCGGTCTGGCTGAGCTGGTATATGCAGCACCCCCAGCAGCCACCACAGCACATCACAGTGACAAGAAGCTTTCAGGGCAGCAGCAGTGATGTAAGCCTGCAGTGGGATCCCCCAGATCCCTCTCCGGTAGTGCTCGCTGTGCAGTGCGGTCTGGCTTAGCTGGTATATGCAGCACCCCCAGCAGCCGCCACAGCACATCACAGTGACGGGAAGCTTTCAGAGCAGCAGCAGTGATGTAAGCCTGCAGTGGGATCCCCCAGATCCCTCTCCGGTAGTGCTCGCTGTGCAGTGCGGTCTGGCTTAGCTGGTATATGCAGCACCCCCAGCAGCCGCCACAGCACATCACAGTGACGGTAAGCATTCAGGGCAGCAGCAGTGATGTGTGCTGAGATTTCTCTGGTCCCAGCCGCCCTGTAAAGGGTTAAGCATCAGAGAGTGTTTTGCAGTCAGGTAACAGAACCTGGGTCACTGCAAAGCCTGAAATGGGTCCCTGAGGTGTGTTTGGGGGATAGATGGATGGGCTCCCAAATATACGGCTCCAGTCCAGGTGGTCAGACCTGCACAGACACAGGTGGGAACTGGGCTGATTGCAGGAAAAGGGATCTAAATCTTGTTCAGTTTGGTGCATGTGGCGCTGATGCCTGATAGGGGCCAGTGAGCAGGGACAAGTGCTGTAGCGCCAGGTACTTAGTCCGCCAGTGCCCAGAGGCACTGAGGCACTGTGCGCAAGGAGCGCTGCTTGGACAAATTACTGTTGTTTGTTTATATGAATCTTATGTTGCTGTAAAGTGGATTTGTGGCACATATGCCATTAAATAAATGCCCAAATACCAGAGACTGCCTGTGTGTCCTGTCTGAGCGGCAAACCTGTTACTATAATATATATATACTGTATATATCCGAGCCCCCATGAACGTCATCATTCCAAGCCCGGCTCCGAGCAGCTCTCGGAGATTCCCGTCTGACTCGGGTCCATCCGCGTGGTCAGAACGTCATCTCCCGGCGCCGGTTTTCGCGAGGCTTTAAATAGCGGCTGCTGCGCCCGCCATCTTCACTCCAGTCTAGTAGTGGGTTGGGAGAGGGTGTGTTGGTGCTGCTGCTGGGGCTTAAACTTGAGCTTGAACGCAATATTTTGTAATCGCTGGTGCTGTCTCTCAGTGCTGCTGTGTAGTCTAACTGTGTACTTGTAGTACTACTGTCTCCTCTGTGCGGTCTACCTCTGGTGTGCTGTGCTGTAATTATTTTATTTGCTGGGGCTGTCTCTCAGGGCTGCTGT
Organism: Crinia signifera; assembly: GCF_055691185.1. Classification (NCBI taxonomy): domain Eukaryota; kingdom Metazoa; phylum Chordata; class Amphibia; order Anura; family Myobatrachidae; genus Crinia; species Crinia signifera. Next base: position 332,124,727 of record NC_139221.1, read on the forward strand.
GTAGTCTAACTGTGTACTTGTGGTACTACTGTCTCCTCTGTGCGGTCTACCTCTGGTGTGCTGTGCTGTAATTAATTATTTTATTCGCTGGGGCTGTCTCCCTCAGTGCTGCTGTGTACTCTGTTCTCCTCTATGCTTAGGAGAACAGTCTAACTGTGTACTTGTAGTACTACTGTCTCGCTTCTCGGCCTTTCGGCTAAGATCAAGTGTAGTATCTGTTCACAGAGAAACCTTGGTCGGACGCTGATCGGTCGGTTGCTTGGAGTCCGAGGCTGCACTGTGCCCCCGGGGAAACTCGGGGGTGCCGAACATGCACGGGTGATCCCAAAATCACCATGCACCAGTAAGCACTTGCACTGCGCACTTCCCTTCAGGTAGCGCTTCACGTCCTTATCTCGTCCTTTTGGATGGGGTAGGACAATTTTTACACCCCCACCCCGGCCTTCTGGCTGAGGTCTTTATTATTTATTTCTCTTCCCCTCTCACGTTCGTCACTTTTCACGTTCCTTGTTTTTTTGTAGTTTTGTCACGTTTTTTTGGGTAGTGTGGTCGACCCTTTCGGGCCTTCCATTTCCCCAATGTGCCGAAGCTCTCGCCTTTTGGGGAGAGCTGCGGTCCCCCCGAGGACGACCCCGAGCCGCAAGGCAGAGGGAAGTCTACTGAGGGTCTCTCCAAACCTTCGGGTGCGGAGGACCCACCGCCCTAACCCTTCCGGGGGTTGAGGAATGAGGGTCTCTCTAAGCTTCGGCGAAGAGGACCCACCGTTCCCTATTTTCCCCTCTTCGGCCTTATGGTTGAGAGGGGTTAGGGGAAAAACGGGGCCCTTCTCCTTTGGTAGAAAGCCCACTTCGATCGCATGGCCCCCTTTGCACGTGTGTTTAGGCACAGCACTGGTGGTAGGGAGCACACCTCGGGCTCCTGAGTTTTTTCAAACTACTGTCTCCTCTGTGCTGGGGCCTACATCTGGTGCTGTGCTGGAATATATATATTATATGAATAATTATATTATATATAGTCCACTGGTGCTGCCTGCACTGAATCTGCCAGTATTATTTAGTTACTCAGTCCACTGTTGCCACTGGCATTGCTACTGCCTACCTAGTGTACCTACCTAGTACATACTAGGCTGCTATATATAATTCAGGGTTGCCGACCCTCACGGAATTTGCGGGAGTGGCACAATCGTGTCATTTTAGCCCCGCCCCCTCCATGGAGATCAGTTATTTTGGCTATTTGCCGTAATGGGGGCGGGGCTTAATGACATCACCGTTAAGCCCCGCCCCCGAACTCGTAATGAAAGAGATTCCTTCTCCCGGAAAGGATCTTATGCAAGTCGGCAACCCTGATATAATTTATTAAAAAATAATACTTGTGGTGCGTGGGACTGTAAAAAATAATTCCATGCTGCTGGTGCTGGTGCCACTGAGTGCCACTGCCAAGCAGTACCTAATAATACAATTAATTATTATAAATTCTGCTGGTGCACTGCATAAAGCTACTGGTGGTGTGTAACTACCTTTTGTGGTGACCACTGGCAGTGCTACTGCCTACCTACCTAGTAGTTTATTTTCTCTACCTACTAGGCTGCTATATTATTAATACTTAATTAATTGAATTATATATAGTTCACTGGTGCTGCCTGCACTGAATACTGTGAATAGAGGTTGCCAGTATTAGTTACTCAGTCCACTGTTGCCACTGGCAGTGTTACTGCCTAAGTGTACCTAACAAGTAGTACAACTACATACTAGGCTGCTATATCTAATTTAATTAAAGAATAATACTTGTGCTGTGTGGGACTGTAAAAAATAATTTCATGCTGTTGGTGCACTGACGTGTGCCACTGAGTGCCACTGCCAAGCAGTACCTAATAATAAAATTAATTATTATAAATTCTGCTGGTGCACATACTAGTATTGCTGACGTATCTACCGGTCTTGTGCCTAGTACTGTCTTATCTACTTGTCTGGTGCCTAGTACTGCCGTATCTACCTGTCTGGTGCCTAGTACTGCCATATCTACCTGTCTGGTCTGGGGCTCACTGCCTAATACTGCCATATCTACCTGTCTGGTACCTAGTACTGCCGTCTCTACCTGTCTGGTGCCTAGTACTGCCATATCTACCTGTCTGGTGCCTAGTACTGCCGTATCTACCTGTCTGCTGCCTAGTACTGCCATATCTACCTGTCTGGTGCCTAGTACTGCCGTATCTACCTGTCTGGTGCCTAGTACTGCCATATCTACCTGTCTGGTGCCTAGTACTGTCTTATCTACCTGTCTGGTGCCTAGTACTGTCTTATATACCTGTCTGGTGCCTAGTACTGCCGTATCTACCTGTCTGGTGCCTAGTACCGCCGTATCTACCTGTCTGGTGCCTAGTACTGCCGTATCTACCTGTCTGGTGCCTAGTACTGTCTTATATACCTGTCTGGTGCCTAGTACTGCCGTATCTACCTGTCTGGTGCCTAGTACTGCCGTATCTACCTGTCTGGTGCCTAGTACCGCCGTATCTACCTGTCTGGTGCCTAGTACCACCGTATCTACCTGTCTGGTGCCTAGTACTGCCGTATCTACCTGTCTGGTGCCTAGTACTGCCGTATCTACCTGTCTGGTGCCTAGTACCGCCTTATCTACCTGTCTGGTGCCTAGTACCGCCGTATCTACCTGTCTGGTGCCTAGTACCGCCGTATCTACCTGTCTGGTGCCTAGTACTGCCGTATCTACCTGTCTGGTGCCTAGTACTGCCGTATCTACCTGTCTGGTGCCTAGTACTGCCGTATCTATCTGTCTGGTGCCTAGTACTGCCGTATCTACCTGTCTGGTGCCTTGTACTGTCTTATCTACCTGTCTGGTGCCTAGTACTGTCTTATATACCTGTCTGGTGCCTAGTACCGCCGTATCTACCTGTCTGGTGCCTAGTACCGCCGTATCTACCTGTCTGGTGCCTAGTACTGCCGTATCTACCTGTCTGGTGCCTAGTACTGTCTTATATACCTGTCTGGTGCCTAGTACTGCCGTATCTACCTGTCTGGTGCCTAGTACTGCCGTATCTACCTGTCTGGTGCCTAGTACCGCCGTATCTACCTGTCTGGTGCCTAGTACCGCCGTATCTACCTGTCTGGTGCCTAGTACTGCCGTATCTACCTGTCTGGTGCCTAGTACTGCCATAACTACCTGTCTGGTGCCTAGTACTGCCGTATCTACCTGTTTGGTGCCTAATACTGATGTATATACCTGCCTGGTGCCTAGTACTGCCGTATCTACCTGTCTGGTGCCTAGTACTGCCGTATCTACCTATCTGGTGCCTAATACTGCTGTATATACCTGCCTGGTGCCTAGTACTGCCTTAGCTACCTGTCTGGTCTGAGGCCCAATGCCTAATACTGTCGTATCTACATGTCTGGTGCTTAGTACTGCCTTACCTACCTGTCTGGTGCCTAGTACTGCCATAACTACCTGTCTGGTGCCTAGTACTGCCATAACTACCTGTCTGGTGCCTAGTACTGCCTTATCTACCTGTCTGGTGCCTAATACTGCTGTATATACCTGCCTGGTGCCTAGTACTGCCTTATCTACCTGTCTGGTGCCTAGTACTGCCTTATCTACCTGTCTGGTGCCTAGTACTGCCTTATCTACCTGTCTGGTGCCTAGTACTGCCTTATCTACCTGTCTGGTGCCTAGTACTGCCTTATCTACCTGTCTGGTGCCTAGTACTGCCTTATCTACCTGTCTGGTGCCTAGTACTGCTGTATCTACCTGTCTGGTGCCTAGTACTGCCGTATCTACCTGTCTGATGCCTAGTACTGCCGTATCTACCTGTCTGGTGCCTAGTACTGTGGTCTGGGGCCCACTGCCTAATACTGTCGTATCTACCTGTCTGGTGCCTAGTACTGCCTTATCTACCTGTCTGGTACCTAGTACTGCCGTATCTACCTGTCTGGTGCCTAGTACTGCCGTATCTACTGCTGCAGTGCCACTCTTACATGAGCCATGTGTTTGTGCCGCACACTTCTGTGGCTTAGCATAGTTATCCAGCTACCTTGGTGCAACCTTTTGCCCTAAAAACAATATTGTGAGGTGTTCAGAATAGACTGGAAATGAGTGGAAATGAATGTTATTGAGGTTAATATAGCGTAGGAGCAAAAAAAAAAAAAATTCTGCTATTTTAGCAGTTTTTATGCTTTTTTGACAAAAAAAAATCAGAACCCAAAACCCAAAAAATCCAAGCACAAAACACTTAGGAGGTGTTTTGCCAAAACCCATTAGAACCCAAAACCTCAAGGTAATCAGAACCCAAAACCAGAAAAGTGTCCGGTGCACATCCCTAATATATATATCTATCCCTGAGGATGGGAGAAAAGCTCCCGAAACATGTCGGTGAATAAAAGCATCTACGTTTGAAATCTGATGAGTCCCGCCTATTCTTCCTACCTATAAAAGAGACATCCATCTCAAGGAAGGCACCGGAGTCTTATATTCTACGCCTTGTTTAGGAAGCGAGTGCTGGGTTATTGGACTATATATATATATATATATATATATATATATGGTACTTGTGTAGTTTCACGGCGCCAGCATGGCGCTGTGCTACTTCCGGGTGTACGCTCGCCACGAAATATGTCCAAAAAAGTCACTTAACTCCATGCCAACATGGATAGTTCATACCTCCACTATCCATGTTGGCATGGAGTTGATTTTAAATAGCGTGGCGAGCGTAGCGAGCCACCGAGCCCGCAGCGTGAAACTACACAAGTAGGGGACTCAGACGCACGGTGTGAAACTACACAAGTACCATATATATATATATATATATATATATATATATATATATATATATATATATATAAAAATATATACACACAGTATATATCTGGGCGCCTGATTTTTTCATTGCATGCCACTACTTAAGGCATGCAATGCGATGCGATGCGATGCGATTTTTCATTGTAAAGACCCGTTTTTTAATTGTATAGTCACCCCCACTATCCAACTACGCATGGAGTTGATCTTATATAGTGTGGCGAGCGCAGCAAGTCACCGAGCCCGAAGCGTGGCGAGTGGACGCGGATTACTTTACATGTATTTTACATGTATTCTGCGTCCGCTCGCCAGGCTTCGGGCTCGGTGGCTCGCTGCGCTCGCCACACTATATACTGTCGACTCCGTGCGTAGTTGGATAGTGGGGGTATGAAATTACCCGTGGGTGACTATACAATTAAAAATCGGGTTTTTACAATGAAAAATCGCATAGCATGAATTGTATGCCACTATATTGCATGTGATGCGATGAAAAAAACGGGCGCCCAGATATTACATAAGTACATATATATATATATATATATATATATATATATATATATATATATATATATATATATATATATATATATATATATATATATATCTCCCCACTGCAGTGGGTATGGGGGCTGTATGCCTGTGAACAGTTGAGTAATTATGTCTTCCGTTCATTGTTCCTAGAGAGCGACACCCAGGAAGTCCCTGCAGATTATAGCTCTGCACCTACAAAGGCACATTCCCGGGAACACCTGTCATGTTGTTTACATGCCGGGCCCCAGGTAATTCCCCAATGACAGCAGCTAGCTAATTACATGTTTGTCACACCGGCGGCATTCTTACAGTAGCTGTGGGAGTAGCAGCGCTGCCCCGGTGACGGCTGAGGTTACTGAGTGCAATGTTTGTCACACTGGCGGCATTCTTCCAGTAGCTGTGGCAGTAGCAGCACTGCCCCGGTGATGGCTGAGGTTACGGAGCGCCATGTTTGTCACACCAGCGGCATTCTTCCAGTAGCTGTGGGAGTAGCAGCGCTGCCCCGGTGACGGCTGAGGCTACTGAGCGCCATGTTTGCCACACCAGCTGCATTCTTCCAGTAGCTGTGGGAGTAGCAGCACTGCCCAGGTGACGGCTGAGGTTACTGTGCGCCATGTTTGTCACACTGGCGGCATTCTTCCAGTAGCTGTGGGAGTAGCAGCGCTGACCCGGTGACGGCTGAGGTTACTGTGCGCCATGTTTGTCACACCAGCGGCATTCTTCCAGTAGCTGTGGGAGTAGCAGCACTGCCCAGGTGACGGCTGAGGTTACTGAGTGCAATGTTTGTCACACTGGCGGCATTCTTCCAGTAGCTGTGGGAGTAGCAGCACTGCCCCGGTGATGGCTGAGGTTACTGAGTGCCATGTTTGTCACACTGGCAGCATTCTTCCAGTAGCTGTGGGAGTAGCAGCACTGCCCCGGTAACGGCTGAGGTTACTGTGCACCATGTTTGTCACACTGGCGTCATTCTTCTAGTAGCTGTGGGAGTAGCGGCGCTGCCCCGGTGACGGCTGAGGTAACTGAGCGCCATGTTTGTCACATCGACGGCATTCTTACAGTAGCTGTGGGAGTAGCAGCGCTGCCCCGGTGACGGCTGAGGTTACTGAGTGCAATGTTTTTCACACTAGCGACATTCTTCCAGTAGCTGTGGGAGTAGCAGCGCTGACCCGGTGACGGCTGAGGTTACTGTGCGCCATGTTTGTCACACCAGCGGCATTCTTCCAGTAGCTGTGGGAGTAGCAGCACTGACCCGGTGACGGCTGAGGTTACTGTGCGCCATGTTTGTCACACCAGCGGCATTCTTCCAGTAGCTGTGGGAGTAGCAGCACTGCCCCGGTGACGGCTGAGGTCACTGAGCGCCATGTTTGTCACACCGGCGGCATTCTTTCAGTAGCTGTGGGAGTAGCAGTGCTGCCCCGGTAACGGCTGAGGTTACTGTGCACCATGTTTGTCACACTGGCGTCATTCTTCTAGTAGCTGTGGGAGTAGCAGCGCTGCCCCGGTGACGGCTGAGGTAACTGAGCGCCATGTTTGTCACATCGACGGCATTCTTACAGTAGCTGTGGGAGTAGCAGCGCTGCCCCGGTGGCGGCTGAGGTAACTGAGCGCTATATTTGTCACACCGACGGCATTCTTCCAGTAGCTGTGGCAGTAGCAGGGCTGCCCAGGTGACGGCTGAGGTAACCGAGCACCATGTTTGTCACATCGACGGCATTCTTCCAGTAGCTGTGGGAGTAGCAGCGCTGCGCTGGTGATGGCTGAGGTAACCAAGCACCATGTTTGTCACATCGACGGCAGTCTTCTTCTTCAGTAGCTGTGGGAGTAGCAGCGCTGCCCCGGTGATGGCTGAGGTAACTGAGCGCCATATTTGTCACACCAGTGGCATTCTTCAGTAGCTGTGGCAGTAGCAGCGCTGCCCAGGTGACGGCTGAGGTAACCGAGCACCATGTTTGTCACATCAACGGCATTCTTCAGTAGCTGTGGGAGTAGCAGCGCTGCCCCGGTGACGGCTGAGGTTACTGAGCGCCATGTTTGTCACACCAGCGGCATTCTTCCAGTAGCTGTGGGAGTAGCAGCGCTGTCCCGGTGATGGCTGAGGTAACTGAGCACCATGTTTGTCACACCGGTGACATTATTCCAGTAACTGTGGCAGTAGCAGCGCTGCCCAGGTGATGGCTGAGGTAGCCGAGCACCATGTTTGTCACATCAACGGCATTCTTCCAGTAGCTGTGGGAGTAGCAGCGCTGCCCCGGTGACGGCTGAGGTTACTGAGCGCCATGTTTGTCACACTGGCGTCATTCTTCTAGTAGCTGTGGCAGTAGCAGCGCTGTTCCGGTGACGGCTGAGATAACTGAGCGCCATGTTTGTCACATCGACGGCATTCTTCCAGTAGCTGTGGGAGTAACAGCGCTGCCCCGGTGATGGCTGAGGTAACTGAGCGCCATATTTGTCACACCAGTGGTATTCTTCAGTAGCTGTGGCAGTAGCAGCGCTGCCCAGGTGACGGCTGAGGTAACCGAGCACCATGTTTGTCACATCGACGGCATTCTTCAGTAGCTGTGGGAGTAGCAGCGCTGACCCGGTGACGGCTGAGGTTACTGAACGCCATGTTTGTCACACCGGCAGCATTCTTCCAGTAGCTGTGGGAGTAGCAGTGCTACCTCGGTGATGGCTGAGGAAACTGAGCGCCATGTTTGTCACACTGGCGGCATTCTTCCAGTAGCTGTGGCAGTGGCAGTACTGCTCCGCTGATGGCTGAGGAAATTGAGCTCTTTGTTTGTCACACTGGCGGCATTCTTCCAGTAACTGTGGCAGTGGCAGCGATGCCCGCCGACGGCTGAGGTAACTGAGCACCATGTTTGTCACACTGGCGGCATTCTTCCAGTAGCTGTGGCAGTAGCAGCGCTGCCCCGGTGACGGCTGAGGTAACTGAGCGCCATGTTTGTCACACCAGCGGCATTCTTCCAGTAGCTGTGGCAGTAGCAGCGCTGCCCAGGTGACGGCTGAGGTAACTGAGCACCATGTTTGTCACACCAGCGGCATTCTTCCAGTAGCTGTGGCAGTAGCAGCACTGCCCCGGTGAGGGCTGAGGTAACTGAGCACCATGTTTGTCACACCGGTGACATTCTTCCAGTAGCTGTGGCAGTAGCAGCGCTGCCCAGGTGACGGCTGAGGTAACTGAGCACCATGTTTGTCACACCAGCGGCATTCTTCCAGTAGCTGTGGCAGTAGCAGTACTGCTCCGCTGATGGCTGAGGAAACTGAGCTCCATGTTTGTCACACCGGTGACATTATTCCAGTAACTGTGGCAGTAGCAGCGCTGCCCAGGTGACGGCTGAGGTAACTGAGCACCATGTTTGTCACACCGATGGCATTCTTCCAGTAGCTGTGGCAGTAGCAGCGCTGCCCAGGTGACGGCTGAGGTAACTGAGCACCATGTTTGTCACACCAGCGGCATTCTTCCAGTAGCTGTGGGAGTAGCAGCACTGCCCCGGTGACGGCTGGGGTAACTGAGCGCCATGTTTGTCACACTGGCGGCATTCTTCTAGTAGCTGTGGGAGTAGCAGCGCTGCCCCGGTGACGGCTGAGGTAACTGAGCGCCATGTTTGTCACACCGGCGGCATTCTTCCAGTAGCTGTGGCAGTAGCAGCACTGCCCCGGTGAGGGCTGAGGTAACTGAGCACCATGTTTGTCACACCGGTGACATTATTCCAGTAACTGTGGCAGTAGCAGCGCTGCCCAGGTGACGGCTGAGGTAACTGAGCACCATGTTTGTCACACCGATGGCATTCTTCCAGTAGCTGTGGCAGTAGCAGCGCTGCCCTGGTGGCCGGTAGCTGAACAATCCCCATAGAAATCTATAGAGGCTGCTTCTGCAGCTGGAAATGGAGGGAGTGCAGCTGATTTGTCATGCGGGATCCTGACGTACATTCTGTGGCAAATAAAATGTCTGTTCCGAGGTTTTCCCACAAGATAATGAATACGCCCCCAGTACGGTAATCAGCATTCCTCTTATATAACACTGACCGCTTGGATCACTGAGGCGACAGATTCTCTTCCCCCTGAGCGTTCCACAGAAACAGCTGCTGATGTTAAAGTCCTCAGGGCTCATTCCTCAGGTGCTTTAAATGGATAATGTCCATGTGGCTAATAACAGCCGTCGTGAGTCTGAGGATGGGAAGAGGCCAAAGATCAGATATGTTTTGTTTTACAAAGTGTACCTTACAGTAACTAAGTGCTAGAGAGGAGCGGTTCGGATTCCGTGGAATCCGAACCGCTCTGAACACTGCCGCGAGTTTCCGGCTTTGTTCGGAAACCGGAGCACGACCGAAATCAGGAAGCTGGCGTCGGATTTTTGCTAGACGCCAAGTCTATAAAAGCTTGGCGTCCAGGGAATTGGGCGCCATTTCACAGTAACGCTTCCTGCTGCGCACAGCTATGCGTAGCAGTGGCGGCTGGGGGGCACATTGTGCAGGAATCAGGATAGAGGGGTGTTACTATTGAATGTAAACTTGTGCATTACTACTTATATTATTGTACAGAGGTGTGTTGTGCAGCAGAGGGGTGCAGTCAGTGCAGAGGGGTGCTGTGCAGTGCAGACTCAGAGGGGTGTTGTGTCGTGCAGAGGGGTGCAGTCAGTGCAGAGGGGTGTTGTGCAGTGCAGACTAGAGGGTTTCTTTGTGCAGCGTAGAGGGGTGTTGTGCAGTGGAGGGGGGTTTGTGCTGTGCAGAGGAGTTTGTGGCAGTGCAGTGCAGACTCAGCAGAGGTGTGTTGTGCAGTGCAACTCAGAGGAGTGTTGTGCAGTGCAGACTCAGAGGGGTGTTGTGCTGTGCAGACTAGAGGGTTTTTTTGTGCAGCGTAGAGGGGTGTTGTGCAGTGGAGGGGGGTTGTGTGCTGTGCAGAGGAGTTTGTGGCAGTGCAGCCAGTGCAGACTCAGCAGAGGGGTGTTGTGCAGTGCAGAGGGGTTTGTGCTGTGCAGACTGCAGATGGGGTTTGTGTGCTGGGTTATATTATATATATAATTAAATATACTTAATTTAAATTAATTGTACTGGTCGTGTGTTAGGCAGGCTGTCAGGCTGTCAGTCAGTGTAGTGGGGTACAGTAGTACAAAAGCAGGCTGTCAGTCAGCTTTTGTTAATTTCTTTCATTGTGGTGTGTGATCACTGTGGTGTGCTGCACTGCAATCCAATACACCATATACTACTGTCAGAAGCAGAACAAGTTGTGTGTGTGATTGTTCAGCCTCCACGGTCCACGCAATGTTATCCAAGGCCCGTCCATAAAAAATAAATACAATATAAAAATAAATTTTGCTGTACTTTATTTTTTTTGCTGGATACTGCACCCCAATAGTATACCCAAGTTGTGTGTGTGATTATTCTGCGTCCAAGCAGCGTTATACAAGCTGCACATTGAAAACAAATTTCAAAAGTCTGAATCAATTTTTCTCGTCTTTAATTATTCATTATTTGTGTGTAGTGCACCCATAGTATATACTGTCAGAAGGTGAGTGTTACAAGCTGCAGCCTGTTTTTTGTTTGTTAGTACCCACATGCCAGGGTTTGGAATTCTCCATGTAGTGGAGAACCTGGTATTGGAGTCCCTTGACCCCTCCTCAAGGGGGGGGGGGGGGGAGGGTACTGTTAGGAGTCATGAGTTGTGACTAGGGTTACCACCTAGTCCCTTTAATTCCGGACACATATTAATTACACAGGTTCTGTGGCTGGCTGACTTCAAGACTCCACTTCACCTGATTTTAAACTACCACAGAACCTGTGTAATTAACATGTGTCCGGAATTAAAGGGACTAGGTGGTAACCCTAGTTGTGACTCCTATCTGGCTGTTTCGGCGACCAGTGCCGCCGCTGATGGCAGCGACCAGTGGCGACGCTGATGGCTGCCTAAGCACTGTGCAGCTCGGCAGGTATGTGTTCCCTGTGTGATAACTGTACTGTCCCTGCTTATATTGTTACCTACCTGGCTGCTGCAATAACCAGTGGTGCCGCTGATGGCTGCCTAGGCGCTGTGCAGCTCGGTGGGCATGTGTTCCACACATGTAATGTCTTACTGTAATGTATGTAATGCCTCCCCCCCCCCCCCCCTTCATCCCTGCTTGATGCTGCACTGTAAATCCCCAAAAAATCCCTAGTGTGCGCATTGCACAAGCACACATGGCCAATAAAGTTGTTTCTATTCTATTCTATCTGCCTTGCTTGTAATGGGATTATTTCAGCTTGTGTTGTGTTTACTCTCTGGTGGCCTCCAGTGGTAGTTCTGTGCCATAGCAGCTCAGTCCTCTGTGGTTAATTGTGCACAAGTCTGACCTAATCAGTCATGTTGGCCTGGATGCTGCATACCCTCCAACATCTGTGCAGCAGAAATCGGTACACATTCGGGAAGGGGGTGTGGCCACGTGGTAAAGTGGGCGTGGTAACGTGCTAAAGTGGGCGTGGTCACACCCCCTTTCCGAATGTGCATTGTTCTTTTTTTTTTTTTTAAGCCAGCCAGTCCCAGAGCCATAGGCATAGGAACTACTGCTGCCGCCTACCTTATCTTCCCCCAGTCCAGCACAGCCTCAGTCCCCGGCGATGTGCGTTAGCAGGAGGGCTGAGTGCTCGTCGGCTCACACTCACAGCAAGAGGGAGCAGGGCTGGCAAACCCTCACTGTTAAAACAGCGCCTGTCATTCCCGGCACCTCTGCACGTGTGTGTGGATTCAGAACCCCCAGCCATGTTAGCAGGGGGGAGGCGGGCACGCTGAGACTGCTGAGTCCCCCCGCAGGGCACCCCCCCCCTCTCCCCCCGCAAGGCACCTCAGGAGACGTAGTCTCCCCCCTCACGGCTCACGCTAGAGCAGCCAGCGTTGAAGCAGGCACTTGGAACTACAACTCCCAGAAAATAAAGTGCCGGCTTTAAAAAAATCGGTACATTCGGTACAGTTCGATTTAGCCGGTACAGACCATTAAAAAACGGTACTGTACCGGCTAAATCGGTACAGTTGGAGGGTATGATGCTGCACAGCTGCCATAATTACCTGAGGCCTTCGTAAGGCAGCCTCACCTGCTCAGCCCTGCCAGTCATAGCCCTCAGTTCCCAGCCATGTGCAGTAGGGCGGAGTGAAAAAACTGAAATTGAGAAATTCAAAATGGGCTAGTGTGGGAAAGTTGTGACTTGACCTGAATAAGAAACGTGCAAAAGCTTTTTGATCTGAGTCAACATCTTCTGTTCTGGCAAGAGACCTGAAGTTTCACTTTTTTGGTGAAAATGACGAAAACTATGAAGATGCTCCGATCTAGTTATAATTATGTCAGGATGTCTTAGAGTGGATCATTAATATACTTTAGCATAGTAAAAGAGAGTAGAGCTTGTCCTAGTGCAAAGTGACTGACTTTGGTGGGAGAAAAAATCCCTAATAATTGACCCATTTTCATGGTCACAATTGTGAATATTGTGTGTTGTCTCCTGAACGTGTTTATAATAGAAGAAGCACAAATACTCTAAATGGAATTTCAGTGACACTGTGTGAAATATAACACTGCATAATAGCCCTTAATCAGACCTGATCCCAGTACAAATTTGTTCTCAAAATGGGCAAAACAAATGCTGCATTGCAGGTGGGGCAGATGTAATGTGCTGAGAGAGCTAAATTTGGGTCGGGTGTGTTGAAACTGAAATCTAAATTACAGTGTAAAAATAATGCATCCGGTATTTACCCTGCACAGAAAAAAAAATAACTCACACAAATCTAAAGGTGGCCATACATCTACAGATCGATTGTCAGATTGGGCCGCTTGGAACAAACACCTGGTAATATCTGAATGACAGTTTTTCAGCATTTCAAAGCAAATGGTCAACTGTCATTTGCTCTCATCTTTTACCAGGATTTTGTTCCAACCAGACAGACCGGACAATAAATCTGTAGATGTATGGCCACCTTAAATCTCTCTGCACATGTTACATCTGCCCCACCTGCAGTACAGCATTATTTTGCCCATTTTGAGAACAAATTTGTACTGCGATCAGGTCTGATTAAGGGCCACTATGCAGTGTTATATTTCACACAGTGCCACTGAAATACATGAAATTGGATTTATGCTGCTCTCTTTGCAGTGCATATACAAAGATAGACAATCCTGTGTACATAAATAAGAAATAACTGTTGCAGTCTGTTATTGAAGAACATTAACTGTTACAATAAGTATTACAAGTAACAGTGTAAACTGTCTAATGTATCATTTTACATATCACTTCTGTTTATTGACAGAAAACAGTGTTGCATCCCCTATGCTGGGAACATGAATGGGCTGCATTACAGCATATAATTATGCCAAAGATAAGCCAATATATTAACTGTTAAATACATTGAAGTGTATTATGATGTAATAAATTGTAAGCTTGCAGCAGGGCCCTCTAACCCCCAAGTCTGTCTGTCATTACCCAGTTTGTTTTATCACTGTCTACTATTGTAAAGCGCAACGGAATCTGCTGCGCTATATAAGACACTGTAACGGAATCTGCTGCGCTATATAAGACACTGTAACGGAATCTGCTGCGCTATATAAGACACTGTAACGGAATCTGCTGCTCTATATAAGACACTGTAACGGAATCTGCTGCGCTATATAAGACACTGTAACGGAATCTGCTGAGCTATATAAGACACTGTAAATAAAAAAACAAATACATCTAATGTTTAGGGGAAAAAAAACAAGAACATTGATTCAAAAAATAACAGGTTAATCATTCTATGAGTGGTGTCCAGCAGTACATATATGCCAATCACTGTGTTCATTTCTAGGTAGCAGGGCCGTCTTAACAGCAGTGTGGGCACCTGGGCAAAGCAATGCACTGGGGCCCTTACCCATTCTCCCCTCCTAGGGGTGGGGGGTGGTATCAGCAGCAGCTTTGATGTCCCACGGGTGGCAGGGGGTGCTCTATCTTCCATTCAACATGTAGGACCTGAAGCAGTAACTTCTGCTAATTACTCCTTTACTGCACAGGTGGTGGGAGGGTGAACACTAACGTGTGGAAGGGGGCACTGACTAACGTGTATGAAGGGTCCATTGTAAATGACTTCCAGGGAGGAAGGGGGTGTTTTATACACAGGGGACGGTTGAATAATGGAGTGGGCTTAATATTCGTCATTTTCCGGTGGAAGGGCAGCTTGTTTGACTGCAGATATCGCCATTATCTTGAAATAGATTTCTTAGCCTAGGATAAAAACCTAGAGTCCCAAATTTCAGGAGGTGCTGGGAACTTGGGTATAAGAGATCAGGAGCCAGAGCAATCCATTGACAAAAATATAAAACTACACCAGGCGTTTGGAGCTGGAGCAGGGACCGGCTGCTGGAAGGCTGATATTCTGGTTCTGGGCATGATAGAGATAAGCCGCTAGTGTCAGAGAGAACCTGAGAAATATGACTGGAAATTGTAATTAACAGGTCGGATGTGGACTGCTGCTTTGAAGTTGGATAACTGCAGTTCCCCAGGGCCAATTTTCAAAATTCTGGTATCCCTGGAAAAAGGGGATCCTCAGCTATCATACGCCTGGGGCCCCTGGGCAAGTGCCCATTAAGCCCATACAAAAAGACGGCCCTGCTAGGCAGGATTGATCAGCAATACTTATTACAGCATAATGCACTTTAATGTATTTAACTGTTAATATATTGGCTTATCTTTGGCATAATTATATGCTGTAATGCAGCTGCAGGTGGGGCAGATGTAACATGTGCAGAGGGAGTTAATGTGGCCATACATCTACAGATTTATTGTCCGGTCTGTCTGTTTGGAACAAAATACTGGTAATGGATGAGAGCACTTTGCTTTGAAATGCTGGAAAACTGCCAAAAACTGTCATTCAGATATTACCAGGTATTTGTTCCAACCAGCCAGATCTGACAATCGATCTGTAGATGTATGGCCACCTTTAGATTTGTGTTGAGTTATTTTGTTTCTGTGCAGGGTAAATACCTGCTGCATTATTTTTACACTGCAATTTAGATTTCAGTTTCAATACACCCCACCCAAATTTAACTCTCTCAGCACGTTACATCTGCCCCACCTGCAATGCAGCATTTATTTTGCCCATTTTGAGAACAAATTTGTAGTGCGATCAGGTCTGATTAAGGGCTATTATGCAGTGTTATATTTCACACAGTGTCACTGAAAATCCATTTAGAGTATTTGTGCTTCTTTTATTATAAACACGTTCAGGAGAAAACACACAATATTCACAATTGTGACCATGAAAATGGGTAAATTATTAGGGATTTTTTCTCCCACCAAAGTCAGTCACTTTGCACTAGGACAAGCTCGTACTCTCTTTTACTATGCTAAAGTATATTAATGAACCACTCTAAGACATCCTGACATAATTATAACTAGATCGGAGCATCTTCATAGGTTTCATTATTTTCACCTAAAAAGTGAAACGTCAGGTCTCTTGCCAGAACAGAAGATGTTGACTCAGATCAAAAAGCTTTTGCACTTTTCTTATTCAGGTCAAGTCACAACTTTCCCACACTAGCCGATTTTGAATTTCTCAATTTCAGTTTTTTCACTCCGCCCTAATGTGCAGGTCTCACAGTCTGAGCTTATGGTCCTGTGCTGTTTGCATGTTTGGAAGTCATAGCTCCTGGTTCCTGCCTTGTTCCAGCTTGTCTGTCTGTGGAAGCGTTTGGTCTCCTGGTCCTAGCTGAGCCTGATCTCCACAGTCTGTCCTGGTTCCTGGATATCCTGCCTGTCAGTCCTGTCTGGTCCTGTGCCCTCAGGTCCTCTCAGCGTGCTCCAGTCTGCCTGCAGCTAAGTCAGAGTTGCCGACTTTTAAATGCTCCTCTCCGGGAGAAGCCCGGATAGGAGACTTTCCTTACCCGGCCGGGGGGCGGGGCTTGGCTGTGATGTCATTAAGCCCCGCCCCCATTATGGGGAATAGTATAAAGGGCTGATCTCCATGGAGGGACTAAAATGACATGATTGTGCCATTTTAGCTCCGCCCCCTCCTCTGAGACCCGCGGATTGCCGCATTTACATGCTGCGATTCGGGGGGTCCCCCAGATTCCGGGAGGGTTGCCCACCCTTCCGGGGGGCCGGGAGGGGACCCGATTTTCGGGAGACTCCCGGGAATTGAGCTAAGGCTGTATCCTTTGTGAGCTTGGTATATTTCTTTATTGGTCACCCCTGTGCATTGTTGCGCCCACACTGTGAGTTATCCCATCCTACTCACCAGTGAGTCCTATTTCATTTGTGTGTCATCTTTGAGTATTGTTTCTCCCCTGGGGCTTCTGGGAGCTCTCTATATCTTGTGGGGTTTTAGTTAGCTTTTACTGGCCGCACTGTCACACCAGCGTCTGACACTGGCCGCACTGTCTCACACCCGCGTCTGACACTGGCCGCACCGTCTCACACGCGCGTCTGACACTGGCCGCACCGTCTCACACCCGCGTCTGACACTGGCCGCACCGTCTCACACCCGCGTCTGACACTGGCCGCACCGTCTCACACCCGTGTCTGACACTGGCCGCACCGTCTCACACCCGCGTCTGACACTGGCCGCAATGTCTCACACTATAGTCTGACACTGGACGCACCGTCTCACACCCGCGTCTGACACTGGCCGCACTGTCTCACACTATAGTCTGACACTGGCCGCAATGTCTCACACTATAGTCTGACACTGGCCGCAATGTCTCACACTATAGTCTGACACTGGACGCACCGTCTCACACCCGCGTCTGACACTGGCCGCACTGTCTCACACCCGCGTCTGACACTGGCCGCACTGTCTCACACCCGCGTCTGACACTGGCCGCACTGTCTCACACCCGCGTCTGACACTGGCCGCACCGTCTCACACCCGCATCTGACACTGGCCGCACCGTCTCACACCCGCGTCTGACACTGGCCGCACTGTCTCACACTATAGTCTGACACTGGCCGCACTGTCTCACACCATAGTCTGACACTGGCCGCACTGTCTCACACCCGCGTCTGACACTGGCCGCACTGTCTCACACTATAGTCTGACACTGGCCGCACTGTCTCACACCCGCGTCTGACACTGGCCGCACTGTCTCACACCCGCGTCTGACACTGGCCGCACCGTCTCACACTCGCGTCTGACACTGGCCGCACCGTCTCACACCCGCATCTGACACTGGCCGCACCGTCTCACACCCGCATCTGACACTGGCCGCACTGTCTCACACCCGCGTCTGACACTGGCCGCACTGTCTCACACCCGCGTCTGACACTGGCCGCACTGTCTCACACCCGCGTCTGACATTGGCCGCACTGTCTCACACCCGCGTCTGACACTGGCCGCACTGTCTCACACCCGCGTCTGACACTGGCCGCACTGTCTCACACCCGCGTCTGACACTGGCCGCACTGTCTCACACCCGCGTCTGACACTGGCCGTACTGTCTCACACCCGCGTCTGACACTGGCCGCACTGTCTCACACCCGCGTCTGACACTGGCCGCACTGTCTCACATCCGCGTCTGACACTGGCCACACTGTCTCACACCCGCGTCTGACACTGGCCGCACTGTCTCACACCCGCGTCTGACACTGGCCGCACCGTCTCACACCAGCGTCTGACACTGGCCGCACCGTCTCACACCCGCGTCTGACACTGGCCGCACCGTCTCACACCCGCATCTGCCACTGGCCGCACCGTCTCACACCCGCGTCTGACACTGGCCGCACCGTCTCTCACCAGCATGTGACACCGTGATCTATTGACAGCACCAGTGAGATTTTTTGTTTGGACACAGACTATGAGTTATAAGCCGACAATATACTATTTTTTGAATGGTGAGGGTATTGTCACTTCTTTACATTTCTGTTGGTGTATATATTATCCGTCCCTGGGATCAGACAGTCCTACATGTAGTGTGATCCTATAGCTACCAGCAGGGTGACAGTGACAAATATTACAGACAGGAGCACGGCCTGAGGGCTGAACCCACCTCCGCCTTAGTCATACGGGCGCTCCTACAGGGCATTACACTACAGACAATGCAGGTGTTACATTCTGGAATCCTCTCCATCTGCAACATTGTTCACTAACGTCTCATCATTCTGTCAGGATAAAGCTGGTTATACGCTGGGGCTGATTCTGAGGCTGGTTATACGCCGGGGCTGATTCTGAGGCTGGTTATACGCCGGGGCTGATTCTGAGGCTTGTTATACGCCGGGGCTGATTCTGAGGCTTGTTATACCCCGGGGCTGATTCTTAGGCTTGCTATACGCCGGGGCTGATTCTGAGGCTGGTTATACGCTGGGGCTGATTCCGAGGCTTGTTATATGCCGGTGCTAATTCTGAGGCTTGTTATAGGTCAGGGCTAATTCTGAGGCTGGTTATATGCTGGGGCTGATTCCGAGACTATCTATATGCCAGGGCTGATTCTGAGGCTGGTTATACGCTGGGGCTGATTCTGAGGCTTGTTATACGCCAGGGCTGATTCTGAGGCTTGCTATACACCGGGGCTGGTTATACGCTGGGGCTGATTCCGAGACTATCTATATGCCTTGGCTGATTCTGAGGCTTGTTATACACCGGGGCTGATTCTGAGGCTTGCTAGATGCTGGGGCTGATTCTGAGGCATGTTATATGCCGGGGCTGATTCTGAGGCTTGTTATACGCCGGAGCTGATTATGAGGCTGGTTATACGCTGGGGCTGATTCCGAGACTATCTATATGCCAGAGCTGATTCTGAGGCTTGCTATACAATGGGACTGATTCTGAGGCTGGTTATACGCTGGGGCTGATTCCGAGGCTTGTTATATGCCAGGGATGATTCTGAGGCTTGCTATACACCGGGGCTGATTATAAGGCTGGTTATACACTGGGGCTGGTTCCGAGACTATCTATATGCCAGGGCTGATTCTGAGGCTTGCTATACACCGGGGCTGATTCTGAGGCTTGTTATACACCGGGGCTGATTCTGAGGCCGGTTATAAAATGGGGATGATTCTGAGGATGGTTTAATGCCAGTGCTGATTCTGAGGCTGGTAATACATCGGGCTGATTCAGATTCTGGTTATACATCTGGGCAGATTCTGAGGCTTGCTAGACTCAAGGGCTGATTCTGAGGCTTGTTATATGCCAGGGCTGATTCTGAGGCTTGCTATACATCGGCGCTGATTCTGAGGCTTGTTATAGGTCAGGGCTAATTCTGAGGCTTGTTATACATCGGGGCTGATTCCGAGGCTTGTTATATGCCAGGGCTGATTCTGAGGCTTGTTATATGCCAGGGCTGATTCTGAGGCTTGTTATAGGTCAGTTCTAATTCTGAGGCTGGTAATACACCGGGGCTGATTCAGATTCTGGTTATACATCGGGGCTGATTCTGAGGCTTGCTAGACGCTGGGGCTGATTCTGAGGCTTGCTAGACGCTAGAGCTGATTCTGAGGCTTGCTAGACGCTGGGGCTGATTCTGAGGCTTGTTATACGCCGGGGCTGATTCTGAGGCTGGTTATATGCTGGGGCTGATTCCGAGACTATCTATATGCCAGGGATGATTCAGAGGCTGGTTATACATCGGGGTTGATTCTGAGGCTGGTTATATGCCGGGGCTAAATCCGAGGCTTGTTATATGCCAGGGCTGATTCTGAGGCTTGCAATACACCAGGGCTGATTCTGAGGCTTGCTATAACCCGGGGCTGATTCTGAGGCACTTGCCGAACCGTCTCACACCCGCGTCTGACACTCCCGCACCGTCTCACACGCGCGTCTGACACTGGCCGCACCGTCTCACACCAGCGTCTGACACTGGCCGCACCGTCTCACACCCGCGTCTGACAATGGCCGCACCGTCTCACACCCGCATCTGCCACTGGCCGCACCGTCTCACACCCGCGTCTGACACTGGCCGCACCGTCTCTCACCAGCATGTGACACCGTGATCTATTGACAGCACCAGTGAGATTTTTTGTTTGGACACAGACTATGAGTTATAAGCCGACAATATACTATTTTTTGAATGGTGAGGGTATTGTCACTTCTTTACATTTCTGTTGGTGTATATATTATCCGTCCCTGGGATCAGACAGTCCTACATGTAGTGTGATCCTATAGCTACCAGCAGGGTGACAGTGACAAATATTACAGACAGGAGCACGGCCTGAGGGCTGAACCCACCTCCGCCTTAGTCATACGGGCGCTCCTACAGGGCATTACACTACAGACAATGCAGGTGTTACATTCTGGAATCCTCTCCATCTGCAACATTGTTCACTAACGTCTCATCATTCTGTCAGGATAAAGCTGGTTATACGCTGGGGCTGATTCTGAGGCTGGTTATACGCCGGGGCTGATTCTGAGGCTGGTTATACGCCGGGGCTGATTCTGAGGCTTGTTATACGCCGGGGCTGATTCTGAGGCTTGTTATACCCCGGGGCTGATTCTTAGGCTTGCTATACGCCGGGGCTGATTCTGAGGCTGGTTATACGCTGGGGCTGATTCCGAGGCTTGTTATATGCCGGTGCTAATTCTGAGGCTTGTTATAGGTCAGGGCTAATTCTGAGGCTGGTTATATGCTGGGGCTGATTTCGAGACTATCTATATGCCAGGGCTGATTCTGAGGCTGGTTATACGCTGGGGCTGATTCTGAGGCTTGTTATACGCCAGGGCTGATTCTGAGGCTTGCTATACACCGGGGCTGGTTATACGCTGGGGCTGATTCCGAGACTATCTATATGCCTTGGCTGATTCTGAGGCTTGTTATACACCGGGGCTGATTCTGAGGCTTGCTAGATGCTGGGGCTGATTCTGAGGCATGTTATATGCCGGGGCTGATTCTGAGGCTTGTTATACGCCGGAGCTGATTATGAGGCTGGTTATACGCTGGGGCTGATTCCGAGACTATCTATATGCCAGAGCTGATTCTGAGGCTTGCTATACAATGGGACTGATTCTGAGGCTGGTTATACGCTGGGGCTGATTCCGAGGCTTGTTATATGCCAGGGATGATTCTGAGGCTTGCTATACACCGGGGCTGATTATAAGGCTGGTTATACACTGGGGCTGGTTCCGAGACTATCTATATGCCAGGGCTGATTCTGAGGCTTGCTATACACCGGGGCTGATTCTGAGGCTTGTTATACACCGGGGCTGATTCTGAGGCCGGTTATAAAATGGGGATGATTCTGAGGATGGTTAAATGCCAGTGCTGATTCTGAGGCTGGTAATACATCGGGCTGATTCAGATTCTGGTTATACATCTGGGCAGATTCTGAGGCTTGCTAGACTCAAGGGCTGATTCTGAGGCTTGTTATATGCCAGGGCTGATTCTGAGGCTTGCTATACATCGGCGCTGATTCTGAGGCTTGTTATAGGTCAGGGCTAATTCTGAGGCTTGTTATACATCGGGGCTGATTCCGAGGCTTGTTATATGCCAGGGCTGATTCTGAGGCTTGTTATATGCCAGGGCTGATTCTGAGGCTTGTTATAGGTCAGTTCTAATTCTGAGGCTGGTAATACACCGGGGCTGATTCAGATTCTGGTTATACATCGGGGCTGATTCTGAGGCTTGCTAGACGCTGGGGCTGATTCTGAGGCTTGCTAGACGCTAGGGCTGATTCTGAGGCTTGCTAGACGCTGGGGCTGATTCTGAGGCTTGTTATACGCCGGGGCTGATTCTGAGGCTGGTTATATGCTGGGGCTGATTCCGAGACTATCTATATGCCAGGGATGATTCAGAGGCTGGTTATACATCGGGGTTGATTCTGAGGCTGGTTATATGCCGGGGCTAAATCCGAGGCTTGTTATATGCCAGGGCTGATTCTGAGGCTTGCAATACACCAGGGCTGATTCTGAGGCTTGCTATAACCCGGGGCTGATTCTGAGGCTGGTCATATGCTGGGGCTGATTCCGAGGCTGGTTATATATTAGGGCTGATTCTGAGGCTTGCTATACACCAGGGCTGATTCTGAGGCTTGTTATAGGTCAGGGCTAATTCTGAGGCTTGTTATACGCCGATGCTGATTCTGAGGCTGGTTATACACCGGGGCTGATTCAGATTCTGGTTATACATCGGGGCTGATTCTGAGGCTTGCTAGACACTGGGGCTGATTCTGAGGCTTGTTATACGCCGAGGCTGATTCTGACGCTTGTTATACGTCGGGGCTAATTTTGAGACCTGCTATATGCCGGGGCATATTCTAAGGGTTGTTATATGCCAGGGCTGATTCTGACGCTTGCTATACACCGGGGCTGATTCTGAGGCTGGATATATGCTGGTGCTGATTCCGAGGCTTGTTATATGCCAGGGCTGATTCTGAGGCTGGTTATATACCAGGGCTGATTCTGAGGCTGGTTATATACCGGGGCTGGTTATATACCGGAGCTGATTCTGAGGCTGGCTATACGCTGGGCCTGATTCTGAGGCTTGCTATACACCGGGGCTAATTCTGAGGATTGCTATACACTGGGGCTGATTCTGAGGCTGGTTATACGCCGGGGCTGATTCCAAGGCTTCTTATATGCCAGGGCTGATTCTGAGGCTTGCAATACACTGGGGTTGATTTTGAGGCTTGTTATAGGTCAGGGCTAATTCTGAGGCTTGTTATACGCCGGGGCGGATTCTGAGGCTGGTTATACAATGTGGCTGATTCTGAGGATGGTTAAATGCCAGTGCTGATTCTGAGGCTGGTTATACACCGGGGTTGATTCTGAGGCTTGCTAGACACCGGGGCTAATTTTGAGGCTTTTTATACACTGGGGCTGATTCTAAGGCTTGTTATACTGCGGCACTGATTCTGAGGCTTGTTATACACTGTGGCTGATCCTGAGGAAGGTTGTACACTGGGGCTGACACTGGGGCTGATTCTTAGGCTTGTTATACACCGGGGCTGATTCTGAGGCGTGCTATACGCCGAGGCTGATTCTGAGGATTGTTATACACAGGGGCTGATTATACACTGGGGCTGATTCCGAGGCTTGTTATATGCGGAGGGGCCTCTGTTTTACATTGGGGGATACTCAATATTTGCTGAGGAGGGGAGAGGTCAGTGTCCCCTGGTGCCTGTGTATTAGGAGGAGAGGGGAGAGGTCAGTGTCCCCTGGTGCCTGTGTATTAGGAGGAGGGGAGAGGTCAGTGTCCCCTGGTGCCTGTGTATTAGGAGGAAGGGAGTGGTCAGTGTCCCCTGGTGCCTGTGTATTAGGAGGAGGGGAGTGGTCAGTGTCCCCTGATGCCTGTGTATTAGGAGGAGGGGAGAGGTCAGTGTGTCCTGATGCCTGTGTATTAGGGGGAGAGAGGTCAGTGTCCCCTGATGCCTGTGTATTAGGATGAGGGGAGAGGTCAGTGTGTCCTGATGCCTGTGTATTAGGGGGAGAGAGGTCAGTGTGTCTGTGTATAAGGAGCGGAGAGGTCCGTGTATACAGTACATGTTGGCTGTGTATGTCTCCCGGTGAATACTCCCCATTCCTTGCATTCAGCCAGTAATTAGATCCTGCTGTGGTCTGTTTCCCAGGGAGGATCTGAGGGATGATCCTGAGGGAAGAAGCGCTGGGACAGATGTGAGGGGAGATTCCTTGCGCCCGACTCGCAGTCCTGTCCTGCCTGGCCCTGGGGATAGGACACAGGGTGGTGAGGTTGGTACATTGCTCTCAGTGACTGGGCCCATCGACTGGACCTGTGGGTATCTAGTCCGCTGCACATACCCCATCAGTTCTTCAAAATCCAATGCTGACATCACCCCTGCAGTCTTCTCTTCCCATCACCTGGCTCTGTCCGTGGACTGTCCCAATCTGCGTGGGATATACTGGATCTTCTGCCTCGTCTGTATCCGTGTCTCCCTGTACCTGGGTGTGTGACCCCTCAGTGCCCCCCTGTACCTGGGTGTGTGACTCCTCGGTGCCCCCTGTACCTGGGTGTGTGACCCCTCAGTGTCCCCCTGTACCTGGGTGTGTGACTCCTCAGTGCCCCCTGTACCTGGGTGTGTGACTCCTCAGTGTCCCCCTGTACCTGGGTGTGTGACTCCTCAGTGCCCCCTGTACCTGGGTGTGTGACTCCTCAGTGCCCCCCTGTACCTGGGTGTGTGACTCCTCAGTGCCCCCCTGTACCTGGGTGTGTGACTCCTCAGTGCCCCCTGTACCTGGGTGTGTGACTCCTCAGTGCCCCCCTGTACCTGGGTGTGTGACTCCTCAGTGCCCCCTGTACCTGGGTGTGTGACTCCTCAGTGCCCCCTGTACCTGGGTGTGTGACCCCCTCAGTGTCCCCTGTACCTGGGTGTGTGACCCCTCGGTGCCCCCTGTACCTGTGTGTGACCCCTCAGTGCCCCCTGTACCTGTGTATGACCCCTTAGTGCCCCCCTGGGCCTCCTGTCTCACCCCCTGCGGAGGTATCAGAGGGCACCACTCCACGTTACACAGCGCTGACAGAATGAAGGCTCCGTATTGTATATGGCAGGTGATCCTGTCTGTCCTCCTCTCACCGCCCGCCCACAGTGATCTGCTCTCCGCCCCCGAGGACCGGATCCCTCCCCGATCCCTGGGATCCTCTGTGAAGGAGACCAGTCCCTCAGGGTCTCAGGGACATGTTGCAGAAGAGCCGGTGACTCTGGCACCATTGCAGGACCCTGCCCTCCGCACCACACAGACGGAAATCCAGCAGGTGCCAGGGAAAGGCTCCAATGCCCGTACGGGCCGGCAGCAGGTGAGCTTACATAGGGCACGGGCAGGTACTGTATGACAGGGGGCTGCCTGCACTGTGATGCCAGGGGAGAGATGACGGGGCATTGGGGGGGTAACTGCAGTATTCAGCCACATCCCCTGGTGCCCTAGGCTGGCACTATAGTGCTGCAATCTGCAGGATGGCATGGTCCTACAGTGTACTGTACATGGGCACCACTCAGACATACAGATGGACCTGCTCTCATCAGAGCTCCTCCCATCGCGCTGCCCGCCACCCTGCCCCGTCTGCCAGAATGGGGCGCGCGCACGTCCATGTCCTGTCCCTGTCCGGCAGAAACCTGCGGATGGTGGTCTGGCTGCGCTTATCCATCCCGGATGTGTGAGACGCCGGCGGATCCCTGTCTCGCCCACCAGCACGCTGTGACGCACCGCTCAGACGCACTGGAAGCTGAACAAGCGCGGGGCTCGGATATTACCAGAAACCGTCCGGCCACCACCCACAAACACCGGCGTCCAGTCAGCCATATTGCACGGGGATTGCGCTTTCTCTGTTACGTACATGGCGCTCTGTTAGATTCTCCCTCTGTGTCCACATGGATACTCATGTCAACTTAATGCGTGTGTCAACCTTATGACCATGTCAACCTGTTTCATGTGTTGACCTTTGACTATTGACCTACTGAATTATATGCTGGTCCTCACACTGTTATATGCTGGTCCTCACACTGTTATACGCTGCCTGTGTACAATGTTATATGCTGGTCCTCACACTGTTATACGCTGCCTGTGTACAATGTTATATGCTGGTCCTCACACTGTTATACGCTGCCTGTGTACAATGTTATATGCTGGTCCTCACACTGTTATACGCTGCCTGTGTACAATGTTATATGCTGGTCCTCACACTGTTATACGCTGCCTGTGTACAATGTTATATGCTGGTCCTCACACTGTTATACGCTGCCTGTGTACAATGTTATATGCTGGTCCTCACACTGTTATACGCTGCCTGTGTACAATGTTATATGCTGGTCCTCACACTGTTATACGCTGCCTGTGTACAATGTTATATGCTGGTCCTCACACTGTTATACGCTGCCTGTGTACAATGTTATATGCTGGTCCTCACACTGTTATACGCTGCCTGTGTACAATGTTATATGCTGGTCCTCACACTGTTATACGCTGTCTGTGTACAATGTTATATGCTGGTCTTCACACTGTTATACGCTGTCTGTGTACAATGTTATATGCTGGTCCTCACACTGTTATATGCTGTCTGTGTACAATGTTATATGCTGGTCCTCACACTGTTATAGGCTGTCTGTGTACAATGATATATGCTGGTCCTCACACTATTATATGCTGTCTGTGTACATTGTTATATGCTGTCTGTGTACAATGATATATGCTGGTCCTCACACTATTATATGCTGTCTGTGTACATTGTTATATGCTGTCTGTGTACAATGATATATGCTGGTCCTCACACTATTATATGCTGTCTGTGTACAATGATATATGCTGTCTGTGTACAATGTTATATGCTGGTCCTCACACTGTTATATGCTGTCTGTGTACAATATTATATGCTGGTCCTCACACTGTTATATGCTGCCTGTGTACACTGTTATATGCTGGTCCTCACACTGTTATATGCTGTTTGTGTGCAATGTTATATGCTGGTCCTCACACTGTTATATGCTGTCTGTGTACAATGTTATATGCTGGTCCTCACACTGTTATATGCTGGCTGTGTACACTGTTATATGCTGGTACTCACACTGTTATATGCTGGTCCTCACACTATTATATGCTGTCTGTGTACAATGTTATATGCTGGTCATCACACTGTTATATGCTGTCTGTGTACATTGTTATATGCTGTCTGTGTACAATGTTATATGCTGGTCCTCACACTGTTATATGCTGGCTGTGTACAATGTTATATGCTGGTCCTCACACTGTTATATGCTGTCTGTGTACAATGTTATATGCTGGTCCTCACACTGTTATATGCTGTCTGTGTACAATGTTATATGCTGGTCCTCACACTGTTATATGTCGGCTGTGTACAATGTTATATGCTGGTCATCACACTGTTATATGCTGTCTGTGTACAATGTTATATGCTGGTCCTCACACTGTTATATGCTGTCTGTGTACAATGTTATATGCTGGTCCTCACACTGTTATATGCTGGCTGTGTACACTGTTATATGCTGGTCCTCACACTGTTATATGCTGTCTGTGTACAATGTTATATGCTGGTCCTCACACTGTTATATGCTGTTTGTGTGCAATGTTATATGCTGGTCCTCACACTGTTATATGCTGGCTGTGTGCAATGTTATATGCTGGTCCTCACACTGTTATATGCTGTCTGTGTGCAATGTTATATGCTGGTCCTCACACTGTTATATGCTGGCTGTGTACAATGTTATATGCTGGTCCTCACACTGTTATATGCTGGCTGTGTACACTGTTATATGCTAGTCCTCACACTGTTATATGCTGGTCCTCACACTGTTATATGCTGGTACTCACACTGTTATATGCTGGTCCTCGCACTGTTATATGCTGTCTGTGTACAATGTTATATGCTGGTACTCACACTGTTATATGATGTCTGTGTACACTGTTATATGCTGGTCCTCACACTGTTATATGCTGTCTGTGTACAATGTTATATGCTGGTACTCACACTGTTATATGCTGTCTGTGTACAATGTTATATGCTGGTACTCACACTGTTATATGCTGGTCCTCACATTGTTATATGCTGTTTGTGTACACTGTTGTATGCTGGTCCTCACACTGTTATACGCTGCCTGTGTACAATGTTATATGCTGGCCCTCACACTGTTATATGCTGGTCCTCACACTGTTATATGCTGTCTGTGTACACTGTTATATGCTGGTCCTCACACTGTTATATGCTGTCTGTGTACAATGTTATATGCTGGTCCTCACACTGTTATATGTCGGCTGTGTACAATGTTATATGCTGGTCATCACACTGTTATATGCTGTCTGTGTACAATGTTATATGCTGGTCCTCACACTGTTATATGCTGTCTGTGTACAATGTTATATGCTGGTCCTCACACTGTTATATGCTGGCTGTGTACACTGTTATATGCTGGTCCTCACACTGTTATATGCTGTCTGTGTACAATGTTATATGCTGGTCCTCACACTGTTATATGCTGTTTGTGTGCAATGTTATATGCTGGTCCTCACACTGTTATATGCTGGCTGTGTGCAATGTTATATGCTGGTCCTCACACTGTTATATGCTGTCTGTGTGCAATGTTATATGCTGGTCCTCACACTGTTATATGCTGGCTGTGTACAATGTTATATGCTGGTCCTCACACTGTTATATGCTGGCTGTGTACACTGTTATATGCTAGTCCTCACACTGTTATATGCTGGTCCTCACACTGTTATATGCTGGTACTCACACTGTTATATGCTGGTCCTCGCACTGTTATATGCTGTCTGTGTACAATGTTATATGCTGGTACTCACACTGTTATATGATGTCTGTGTACACTGTTATATGCTGGTCCTCACACTGTTATATGCTGTCTGTGTACAATGTTATATGCTGGTACTCACACTGTTATATGCTGTCTGTGTACAATGTTATATGCTGGTACTCACACTGTTATATGCTGGTCCTCACATTGTTATATGCTGTTTGTGTACACTGTTGTATGCTGGTCCTCACACTGTTATACGCTGCCTGTGTACAATGTTATATGCTGGCCCTCACACTGTTATATGCTGGTCCTCACACTGTTATATGCTGTCTGTGTACACTGTTATATGCTGGTCCTCACACTGTTATATGCTGTCTGTGTACAATGCTATATGCTGGTCCTCACACTGTTATACGCTGCCTGTGTACAATGTTATATGCTGGTCCTCACACTGTTATATGCTGTCTGTGTACACTGTTATATGCTGTCTGTGTAGAATGTTATATGCTGGTCCTCACACTGTTATATGCTGTTTGTGTGCAATGTTATATGCTGGTCCTAACACTGTTATATGCTGTCTGTGTACAATGTTATATGCTGGTCCTCACACTGTTATATGCTGTCTGTGTGCAATGTTATATGCTGGTCCTCACACTGTTATATGCTGGCTGTGTACAATGTTATATGCTGGTCCTCACACTGTTATATGCAGGCTGTGTACACTGTTATATGCTAGTCCTCACACTGTTATATGCTGGTCCTCACACTGTTATATGCTGGTACTCACACTGTTATATGCTGGTCCTCACACTGGCCCTTATTCTGGTTGGTGCGGCCAGAGCCGCACACGGTGCTCTGGCCGCACAAACCAATCCCCGCCCACGAGACGGATCGCCACGGCCGTCCGTACACGGACGGCTGGCGATCCGCATGAAAATGGTGGGGCGTACGCCTCCACCATGGTGGGAGCTGCCCCCTGCATTCGATGGTCGTCGACCATCGAAGGCAGGGCCGCACGCCACAGCAGCTCCCGCAAGCTGAGACCACACGGACAATCGTCCGTGTGTTAGCTTGTATGGGGGCTGAGAGCTGACATCCGGCGACGTCAGCTTTCCGCCCCCATCAGTGGCGTCATACCCTCATTAGCATGCATACGCCCCGCGTTTGCATGGGAACGCCCATGAAACGCGGGGCGTATACATAGGGAAATGAGGGTATGAAGCCCCTCACGCCCCTATACGCCCCCTTTGCGGCGGACGAAATACGTCTGCGGCGAATGGGGCTGCACATGCGCAGATTGACCTCTGCGCATGTGCAGACTAAAAACATCGGCGGTACGGCCGCACGCGGGCCGTACCGCACGATGCAGAATAAGGGCCACTGTTATATGCTGTCTGTGTACAATGTTATATGCTGGTACTCACACTGTTATATGCTGTCTGTGTACAATGTTATATGCTGGTACTCACACTGTTATATGCTGGTCCTCACATTGTTATATGCTGTTTGTGTACACTGTTGCATGCTGGTCCTCACACTGTTATACGCTGCCTGTGTACAATGTTATATGCTGGCCCTCACACTGTTATATGCTGGTCCTCACACTGTTATATGCTGTCTGTGTACACTGTTATATGCTGGTCCTCACACTGTTATATGCTGTCTGTGTACAATGTTATATGCTGGTCCTCACACTGTTATATGCTGTCTGTGTACAATGTTATATGCTGGTCCTCACACTGTTATACGCTGCCTGTGTACAATGTTATATGCTGGTCCTCACACTGTTATATGCTGTCTGTGTACACTGTTATATGCTGTATGTGTACACTGTTATATGCTGTCTGTGTACAATGTTATATGCTGGTCCTCACACTGTTATATGCTGTTTGTGTGCAATGTTATATGCTGGTCCTCACACTGTTATATGCTGGTCCTCACACTGTTATATGCTGTCTGTGTACAATGTTATATGCTGGTACTCACACTGTTATATGCTGTCTGTGTACAATGTTATATGCTGGTACTCACACTGTTATATGCTGGTCCTCACATTGTTATATGCTGTTTGTGTACACTGTTGCATGCTGGTCCTCACACTGTTATACGCTGCCTGTGTACAATGTTATATGCTGGCCCTCACACTGTTATATGCTGGTCCTCACACTGTTATATGCTGTCTGTGTACACTGTTATATGCTGGTCCTCACACTGTTATATGCTGTCTGTGTA
Source organism: Crinia signifera (assembly GCF_055691185.1). NCBI lineage: Eukaryota > Metazoa > Chordata > Amphibia > Anura > Myobatrachidae > Crinia > Crinia signifera. The sequence continues at coordinate 332,155,416 of NC_139221.1, forward strand.
CAATGTTATATGCTGGTCCTCACACTGTTATATGCTGTCTGTGTACAATGTTATATGCTGGCCCTCACACTGTTATATGCTGGTCCTCACACTGTTATATGCTGTCTGTGTACAATGTTATATGCTGGTACTCACACTGTTATATGCTGTCTGTGTACAATGTTATATGCTGGTACTCACACTGTTATATGCTGGTCCTCACATTGTTATATGCTGTTTGTGTACACTGTTGCATGCTGGTCCTCACACTGTTATACGCTGCCTGTGTACAATGTTATATGCTGGCCCTCACACTGTTATATGCTGGTCCTCACACTGTTATATGCTGTCTGTGTACACTGTTATATGCTGGTCCTCACACTGTTATATGCTGTCTGTGTACAATGTTATATGCTGGTCCTCACACTGTTATATGCTGTCTGTGTACAATGTTATATGCTGGTACTCACACTGTTATATGCTGGTCCTCACATTGTTATATGCTGTTTGTGTACACTGTTGTATGCTGGTCCTCACACTGTTATACGCTGCCTGTGTACAATGTTATATGCTGGCCCTCACACTGTTATATGCTGGTCCTCACACTGTTATATGCTGTCTGTGTACACTGTTATATGCTGGTCCTCACACTGTTATATGCTGTCTGTGTACAATGTTATATGCTGGTCCTCACACTGTTATATGTCGGCTGTGTACAATGTTATATGCTGGTCATCACACTGTTATATGCTGTCTGTGTACAATGTTATATGCTGGTCCTCACACTGTTATATGCTGTCTGTGTACAATGTTATATGCTGGTCCTCACACTGTTATATGCTGGCTGTGTACACTGTTATATGCTGGTCCTCACACTGTTATATGCTGTCTGTGTACAATGTTATATGCTGGTCCTCACACTGTTATATGCTGTTTGTGTGCAATGTTATATGCTGGTCCTCACACTGTTATATGCTGGCTGTGTGCAATGTTATATGCTGGTCCTCACACTGTTATATGCTGTCTGTGTGCAATGTTATATGCTGGTCCTCACACTGTTATATGCTGGCTGTGTACAATGTTATATGCTGGTCCTCACACTGTTATATGCTGGCTGTGTACACTGTTATATGCTAGTCCTCACACTGTTATATGCTGGTCCTCACACTGTTATATGCTGGTACTCACACTGTTATATGCTGGTCCTCGCACTGTTATATGCTGTCTGTGTACAATGTTATATGCTGGTACTCACACTGTTATATGATGTCTGTGTACACTGTTATATGCTGGTCCTCACACTGTTATATGCTGTCTGTGTACAATGTTATATGCTGGTACTCACACTGTTATATGCTGTCTGTGTACAATGTTATATGCTGGTACTCACACTGTTATATGCTGGTCCTCACATTGTTATATGCTGTTTGTGTACACTGTTGTATGCTGGTCCTCACACTGTTATACGCTGCCTGTGTACAATGTTATATGCTGGCCCTCACACTGTTATATGCTGGTCCTCACACTGTTATATGCTGTCTGTGTACACTGTTATATGCTGGTCCTCACACTGTTATATGCTGTCTGTGTACAATGCTATATGCTGGTCCTCACACTGTTATACGCTGCCTGTGTACAATGTTATATGCTGGTCCTCACACTGTTATATGCTGTCTGTGTACACTGTTATATGCTGTCTGTGTAGAATGTTATATGCTGGTCCTCACACTGTTATATGCTGTTTGTGTGCAATGTTATATGCTGGTCCTAACACTGTTATATGCTGTCTGTGTACAATGTTATATGCTGGTCCTCACACTGTTATATGCTGTCTGTGTGCAATGTTATATGCTGGTCCTCACACTGTTATATGCTGGCTGTGTACAATGTTATATGCTGGTCCTCACACTGTTATATGCAGGCTGTGTACACTGTTATATGCTAGTCCTCACACTGTTATATGCTGGTCCTCACACTGTTATATGCTGGTACTCACACTGTTATATGCTGGTCCTCACACTGGCCCTTATTCTGGTTGGTGCGGCCAGAGCCGCACACGGTGCTCTGGCCGCACAAACCAATCCCCGCCCACGAGACGGATCGCCACGGCCGTCCGTACACGGACGGCTGGCGATCCGCATGAAAATGGTGGGGCGTACGCCTCCACCATGGTGGGAGCTGCCCCCTGCATTCGATGGTCGTCGACCATCGAAGGCAGGGCCGCACGCCACAGCAGCTCCCGCAAGCTGAGACCACACGGACAATCGTCCGTGTGTTAGCTTGTATGGGGGCTGAGAGCTGACATCCGGCGACGTCAGCTTTCCGCCCCCATCAGTGGCGTCATACCCTCATTAGCATGCATACGCCCCGCGTTTGCATGGGAACGCCCATGAAACGCGGGGCGTATACATAGGGAAATGAGGGTATGAAGCCCCTCACGCCCCTATACGCCCCCTTTGCGGCGGACGAAATACGTCTGCGGCGAATGGGGCTGCACATGCGCAGATTGACCTCTGCGCATGTGCAGACTAAAAACATCGGCGGTACGGCCGCACGCGGGCCGTACCGCACGATGCAGAATAAGGGCCACTGTTATATGCTGTCTGTGTACAATGTTATATGCTGGTACTCACACTGTTATATGCTGTCTGTGTACAATGTTATATGCTGGTACTCACACTGTTATATGCTGGTCCTCACATTGTTATATGCTGTTTGTGTACACTGTTGCATGCTGGTCCTCACACTGTTATACGCTGCCTGTGTACAATGTTATATGCTGGCCCTCACACTGTTATATGCTGGTCCTCACACTGTTATATGCTGTCTGTGTACACTGTTATATGCTGGTCCTCACACTGTTATATGCTGTCTGTGTACAATGTTATATGCTGGTCCTCACACTGTTATATGCTGTCTGTGTACAATGTTATATGCTGGTCCTCACACTGTTATACGCTGCCTGTGTACAATGTTATATGCTGGTCCTCACACTGTTATATGCTGTCTGTGTACACTGTTATATGCTGTATGTGTACACTGTTATATGCTGTCTGTGTACAATGTTATATGCTGGTCCTCACACTGTTATATGCTGTTTGTGTGCAATGTTATATGCTGGTCCTCACACTGTTATATGCTGGTCCTCACACTGTTATATGCTGTCTGTGTACAATGTTATATGCTGGTACTCACACTGTTATATGCTGTCTGTGTACAATGTTATATGCTGGTACTCACACTGTTATATGCTGGTCCTCACATTGTTATATGCTGTTTGTGTACACTGTTGCATGCTGGTCCTCACACTGTTATACGCTGCCTGTGTACAATGTTATATGCTGGCCCTCACACTGTTATATGCTGGTCCTCACACTGTTATATGCTGTCTGTGTACACTGTTATATGCTGGTCCTCACACTGTTATATGCTGTCTGTGTACAATGTTATATGCTGGTCCTCACACTGTTATATGCTGTCTGTGTACAATGTTATATGCTGGCCCTCACACTGTTATATGCTGGTCCTCACACTGTTATATGCTGTCTGTGTACAATGTTATATGCTGGTACTCACACTGTTATATGCTGTCTGTGTACAATGTTATATGCTGGTACTCACACTGTTATATGCTGGTCCTCACATTGTTATATGCTGTTTGTGTACACTGTTGCATGCTGGTCCTCACACTGTTATACGCTGCCTGTGTACAATGTTATATGCTGGCCCTCACACTGTTATATGCTGGTCCTCACACTGTTATATGCTGTCTGTGTACACTGTTATATGCTGGTCCTCACACTGTTATATGCTGTCTGTGTACAATGTTATATGCTGGTCCTCACACTGTTATATGCTGTCTGTGTACAATGTTATATGCTGGTACTCACACTGTTATATGCTGGTCCTCACATTGTTATATGCTGTTTGTGTACACTGTTGTATGCTGGTCCTCACACTGTTATACGCTGCCTGTGTACAATGTTATATGCTGGCCCTCACACTGTTATATGCTGGTCCTCACACTGTTATATGCTGTCTGTGTACACTGTTATATGCTGGTCCTCACACTGTTATATGCTGTCTGTGTACAATGTTATATGCTGGTCCTCACACTGTTATATGTCGGCTGTGTACAATGTTATATGCTGGTCATCACACTGTTATATGCTGTCTGTGTACAATGTTATATGCTGGTCCTCACACTGTTATATGCTGTCTGTGTACAATGTTATATGCTGGTCCTCACACTGTTATATGCTGGCTGTGTACACTGTTATATGCTGGTCCTCACACTGTTATATGCTGTCTGTGTACAATGTTATATGCTGGTCCTCACACTGTTATATGCTGTTTGTGTGCAATGTTATATGCTGGTCCTCACACTGTTATATGCTGGCTGTGTGCAATGTTATATGCTGGTCCTCACACTGTTATATGCTGTCTGTGTACAATGTTATATGCTGGTCCTCACACTGTTATACGCTGCCTGTGTACAATGTTATATGCTGGTCCTCACACTGTTATATGCTGTCTGTGTACACTGTTATATGCTGGTCCTCACACTGTTATATGCTGTCTGTGTACAATGTTATATGCTGGTCCTCACACTGTTATATGCTGTATGTGTACAATGTTATATGCTGGCCCTCACACTGTTATATGCTGGTCCTCACACTGTTATATGCTGTCTGTGTACACTGTTATATGCTGGTCCTCACACTGTTATATGCTGTCTGTGTACAATGTTATATGCTGGTCCTCACACTGTTATATGCTGTCTGTGTACAATGTTATATGCTGGTCCTCACACTGTTATACGCTGCCTGTGTACAATGTTATATGCTGGTCCTCACACTGTTATATGCTGTATGTGTACACTGTTATATGCTGTCTGTGTACAATGTTATATGCTGGTCCTCACACTGTTATATGCTGTTTGTGTGCAATGTTATATGCTGGTCCTCACACTGTTATATGCTGTCTGTGTACAATGTTATATGCTGGTCCTCACACTGTTATATGCTGTCTGTGTACAATGTTATATGCTGGTCCTCACACTGTTATACGCTGCCTGTGTACAATGTTATATGCTGGTCCTCACACTGTTATATGCTGTCTGTGTACACTGTTATATGCTGGTCCTCACACTGTTATATGCTGTCTGTGTACAATGTTATATGCTGGTCCTCACACTGTTATATGCTGTCTGTGTACACTGTTATATGCTGGTCCTCACACTGTTATATGCTGTCTGTGTACAATGTTATATGCTGGTCCTCACACTGTTATATGCTGTCTGTGTACACTGTTATATGCTGGTCCTCACACTGTTATACGCTGCCTGTGTACAATGTTATATGCTGGCCCTCACACTGTTATATGCTGGTCCTCACACTGTTATATGCTGTCTGTGTACACTGTTATATGCTGGTCCTCACACTGTTATATGCTGGTCCTCACATTGTTATATGCTGTTTGTGTACACTGTTGCATGCTGGTCCTCACACTGTTATACGCTGCCTGTGTACAATGTTATATGCTGGCCCTCACACTGTTATATGCTGGTCCTCACACTGTTATATGCTGTCTGTGTACACTGTTATATGCTGGTCCTCACACTGTTATATGCTGTCTGTGTACACTGTTATATGCTGGTCCTCACACTGTTATATGCTGTCTGTGTACACTGTTATATGCTGGTCCTCAAACTGTTATATGCTGTCTGTGTACAATGTTATATGCTGGTCCTCACACTGTTATATGCTGTTTGTGTGCAATGTTATATGCTGGTCCTCACACTGTTATATGCTGTCCGTCTCTGTGCATCATATCACCATGCAGATAACAGTCATTTTCCCATCATGTGTATTGTAGATGGTCAGTGATGTGGGTGCGAGTGATGTGGCGCAGGCCTCTGGCGATCAGACCGCAGGTGAGCGCATTGCGTCATGTACATAAAGGTGCACACACAGTAGAGCGATTTTTGGGCCGATTGGCCGATTTCTGATAAATCGGCCGATATATCGTCCGATGTTTACGAAAATTGGTCGAAAATCGGCTGATTTTTGTCTGATGCGCGCTCCCGTGGATCTTCTGATCTTACGTGCTGCACAAAAGATCAGAAGATTTAACAAAAGATCCATAGGAACGCACACGGGATCGTAAGAAAAATCTCTGGTAAAGATGTGCGCTCGCCTGAAATCTATTGTCCAGGACGGAAAAAAGATTTTAAGGCTAATTTATGCGCACATCTTATGATCGGTCTAGTGTGTGGGCACCTTAAGACAGTAACGTTACCTCATCTGAGGGGGACAACCCATTTCCAAGCACACAGAGGTGTGGCTATCCTACATGCAGGGCGGCTCTTACATTTGGCAGGTGTCTAGAGGCTTCACAGTCTGGGGGCGCCCCTGAGTCTACCCCAAAATGAAGGATGACTCTGAGAGAAGTTTCCTTGTTAAACCTAATGCAACCTCGAAAGCTGGGGATACACTGCTGCCCCCAGGTACTCTGTACGCCCAGCCAATCACCTGCGAGTTCTCGGGACTTCTCTGTATGCACAGCCAATCACCTGCGGGCCCCAGTACTTCTCTGTATGCCCAGCCAATCACCTGCGGGCCCCCCGGGACATCTCTGTACACTCAGCCAATCACCTGTGGGCCCCAGTACTTCTCTGTATGTCCAGCCAATCACCTGCGTGCCCCAGTAAACATAGAAACATAGAATTTGACGGCAGATAAGAACCACCCGGCCCATCTAGTCTGCCCCTTTTTTAAACCTGTTACCTCAAACCATATTTGATCCTTATTTTTTTGTAAGGATATCAGTATGCTTATCCCAAGCATGTTTACATTGTACTACTGTATTTGCCTCTACCACCTCTGATGGGAGGCTATTCCACTTATCTACTACTCTTTCTGTGAAGTAATTCTTCCTCAAATTTCCCCTGAATCTTCCTCCCTCTAGTGTCAGTGCCTGTCCTCGTGTTCTGTTGCTCCTCTTCCTGTGAAGAATGTCTCCCACCTGTACCTTCCTCCCCCTAGTGTCAGTGCATGTCCTCGTGTTCTGCTGCTCCTCTTCCTGTGACTAATGTCTCCCACCTGTACCTTCCTCCCTATAGTGTCAGTGCATGTCCTCGTGTTCTGCTGCTCCTCTTCCTGTGACTAATGTCTCCCACCTGTACCTTCCTCCCCCTAGTGTCAGTGCATGTCCTCGTGTTCTGCTGCTCCTCTTCCTGTGAAGAATGTCTCCCACCTGTACCTTCCTCCCTCTAGTGTCAGTGCATGTCCTCGTGTTCTGCTGCTCCTCTTCCTGTGAAGAATGTCTCCCACCTGTACCTTCCTCCCTATAGTGTCAGTGCATGTCCTCGTGTTCTGCTGCTCCTCTTCCTGTGAAGAATGTCTCCCACCTGTACCTTCCTCCCCCCAGTGTCAGTGCATGTCCCCGTGTTCTGTTGCTCCTCTTCCTGTGACTAATGTCTCCCACCTGTACCTTCCTCCCTCTAGTGTCAGTGCGTGTCCTCGTGTTCTGTTGTTCCTCTTCCTGTGAAGAATGTCTCCCACCTGTACCTTCCTCCCCCCAGTGTCAGTGCATGTCCTCGTGTTCTGCTGCTCCTCTTCCTGTGACTAATGTCTCCCACCTGTACCTTCCTCCCTCTAGTGTCAGTGCATGTCCTCGTGTTCTGCTGCTCCTCTTCCTGTGACTAATGTCTCCCACCTGTACCTTCCTCCCTCTAGTGTCAGTGCGTGTCCTCATGTTCTGCTGCTCCTCTTCCTGTGACTAATGTCTCCCACCTGTACCTTCCTCCCTCTAGTGTCAGTGCATGTCCTCGTGTTCTGCTGCTCCTCTTCCTGTGACTAATGTCTCCCACCTGTACCTTCCTCCCTCTAGTGTCAGTGCGTGTCCTCATGTTCTGCTGCTCCTCTTCCTGTGAAGAATGTCTCCCACCTGTACCTTCCTCCCCCTAGTGTCAGTGCATGTCCTCGTGTTCTGCTGCTCCTCTTCCTGTGAAGAATGTCTCCCACCTGTACCTTCCTCCCTCTAGTGTCAGTGCATGTCCTCGTGTTCTGCTGCTCCTCTTCCTGTGAAGAATGTCTCCCACCTGTACCTTCCTCCCCCTAGTGTCAGTGCATGTCCTCGTGTTCTGCTGCTCCTCTTCCTGTGACGAATGTCTCCCCCCTGTACCTTCCTCCCCCTAGTGTCAGTGCATGTCCTCGTGTTCTGCTGCTCCTCTTCCTGTGACTAATGTCTCCCACCTGTACCTTCCTCCCTCTAGTGTCAGTGCATGTCCTCGTGTTCTGCTGCTCCTCTTCCTGTGACTAATGTCTCCCACCTGTACCTTCCTCCCCCTAGTGTCAGTGCGTGTCCTCGTGTTCTGCTGCTCCTCTTCCTGTGACTAATGTCTCCCACCTGTACCTTCCTCCCTCTAGTGTCAGTGCATGTCCTCATGTTCTGCTGCTCCTCTTCCTGTGACGAATGTCTCCCACCTGTACCTTCCTCCCTCTAGTGTCAGTGCATGTCCTCGTGTTCTGCTGCTCCTCTTCCTGTGACTAATGTCTCCCACCTGTACCTTCCTCCCCCTAGTGTCAGTGCATGTCCTCGTGTTCTGCTGCTCCTCTTCCTGTGACTAATGTCTCCCACCTGTACCTTCCTCCCCCTAGTGTCAGTGCATGTCCTCATGTTCTGCTGCTCCTCTTCCTGTGACTAATGTCTCCCACCTGTACCTTCCTCCCTCTAGTGTCAGTGCATGTCCTCGTGTTCTGCTGCTCCTCTTCCTGTGACTAATGTCTCCCACCTGTACCTTCCTCCCTCTACTGTCAGGGCATGTCCTCGTGTTCTGCAGCTCCTCTTCCTGTGAAGAATGTCTCCCACCTATACCTTGTTAAAGCCCTTGATATATTTGAAAGTTTCTATCATGTCCCCCCTTTCCCTTCTCTGCTCTAAACTATACATATTAAGATCTTTTTGTCTTTCCTGGTATGTTTTGTGATGCAGGCCATGCACCATTTTAGTTGCCCTTCTTTGTACAGTCTCTAATGTATTTATATCCTTCTGGAGATATGGCCTCCAGAACTGAACACAATACTCTAGGTGAGGTCGTACCAATGACCTATACAGTGGCATTATTACTTCTTTCTTTCTACTGCTGATACCTCTCCCTATGCAACCAAGCATCTGACTTGCCTTCTTCATTGCTTTGTTACATTGCCTACCTGCCTTTAAGTCCCCTGAAATAGTGACACCTAGATCCCTCTCTTCCTCAGTAGTTTCCATTATAGTGCCATTTATACTATATTGAGTCTTTGGATTTCTGAGACCCCAGTGCATGATTTTGCATTTTTTGGCTTTAAACTGTAGTTGCCATGCTCTTGACCATTCCTCTAATCTACCTAGATCCTCAATCATTTGTTTTACCCCTCCTGGTGTGTCTACCCTGCTGCATACATTTGTGTCATCTGCAAAAAGGCACATTTTACCCTCAATTCCATTTGCAATATCACCAATAAACTTCTCTGTATGCACAGCCAATCACCTGCGGGCCCCAGTACTTCTCTGTACGCCCAGCCAATCACCTGCGAGTTCTCGGGACTTCTCTGTATGCCCAGCCAATCACCTGTGGGCCCCAGTACTTCTCTGTATGTCCAGCCAATCACCTGTGGGCCCCAGTACTTCTCTCTATGTCCAGCCAATCACCTGCGGGCCCCAGTACTTCTCTGTACACCCAGCTAATCACCTGCGGGCCCCAGTACTTCTCTGTACACCCAGCTAATCACCTGCGGGCCCCAGTACTTCTCTGTACGCCCAGCCAATCACCTGCAGGCCCCAGTACTTCTCTGTATGTCCAGCCAATTACCTGCGGGCCCCAGTACTTCTCTGTATGCACAGCTAATCACCTGCGGGCCCCCCGGGACATCTCTGTACACCCAGCCAATCACCTGTGGGCCCCAGTACTTCTCTGTATGTCCAGCCAATCACCTGCGGGCCCCAGTACTTCTCTGTATGCACAGCCAATCACCTGCGGGCCCCCCGGGACATCTCTGTACGCCCAGCCAATCACCTGCAGGCCCCAGTACTTCTCTGTATGTCCAGCCAATTACCTGCGGGCCCCAGTACTTCTCTGTACGCCCAGCCAATCACCTGCAGGCCCCAGTACTTCTCTGTATGTCCAGCCAATTACCTGCGGGCCCCAGTACTTCTCTGTATGCACAGCCAATCACCTGCGGGCCCCAGTACTTCTCTGTACGCCCAGCCAATCACCTGCGGGCCCAAGTACTTCTCTGTATGCACAGCTAATCACCTGCGAGCCCCAGTACTTCTCTGTATGCCCAGCCAATCACCTGCGAGCCCCAGTACTTCTCTGTATGCCCAGCCAATCACCTGCGAGCCCCAGTACTTCTCTGTATGCCCAGCCAATCACCTGCGGGCCCCAGTACTTCTCTGTATGCCCAGCCAATCACCTGCGGGCCCCAGTACTTCTCTGTACACCCAGCCAATCACCTGCGGGCCCCAGTACTTCTCTGTATGCACAGCCAATCACCTGCGGGCCCCAGTACTTCTCTGTATGCCCAGCCAATCACCTGCGGGCCCCCCGGGACATCTCTGTACACCCAGCCAATCACCTGCGGGCCCCAGTACTTCTCTGTACGCCCATCCAATCACCTGCGGGCCCAGTACTTCTCTGTACGCCCAGCCAATCACCTGCGGGCCCCAGTACTTCTCTGTACGCCCAGCCAATCACCTGCGGGCCCCCAGGTACTTCTCTGTACGCCCAGCCAATCACCTGCGGGCCCTAGTACTTCTCTGTACACCCAGCCAATCACCTGCGGGCCCCAGTACTTCTCTGTACACCCAGCCAATCACCTGCGGGCCCCCCGGGACATCTCTGTACGCCCAGCCAATCACCTGCGGGCCCCAATACTTCTCTGTACGCCCAGCCAATCACCTGCGGGCCCCAGTACTTCTCTGTATGTCCAGCCAATCACCTGCGGGCCCCAGTACTTCTTTGTATGCCCAGCCAATCACCTGCGGGCCCCAGTACTTCTCTGTATGTCCAGCCAATCACCTGCGGGCCCCAGTACTTCTCTGTATGCCCAGCCAATCACCTGCGGGCCCCCCGGGACATCTCTATACACCCAGCCAATCACCTGTGGGCCCCAGTACTTCTCTGTATGTCCAGCCAATCACCTGCGGGCCCCAGTACTTCTCTGTACGCCCAGCCAATCACCTGCGGGCCCCAGTACTTCTCTCTATGTCCAGCCAATCACCTGCGGGCCCCAGTACTTCTCTCTACACCCAGCCAATCACCTGCGGGCCCCAGTACTTCTCTGTATGTCCAGCCAATCACCTGCGGGCCCCAGTACTTCTCTGTATGCCCAGCCAATCACCTGTGAGCCCCCCGGGACTTCTCTGTACACCCAGCCAATCACCTGCGAGCCCCCCGGGACTTCTCTGTACCCCCAGCCAATCACCTGCGAGCCCCCAGGGACTTCTCTGTACACCCAGCCAATCACCTGCGAGCCCCCCAGGACTTCTCTGTACACCCAGCCAATCACCTGCGAGCCCCCCGGGACTTCTCTGTACCCCCAGCCAATCACCTGCGAGCCCCCCGGGACTTCTCTGTACACCCAGCCAATCACCTGCGAGCCCCCCGGGACTTCTCTGTACACCCAGCCAATCACCTGCGAGACCCCCGGGACCTTCCATCACATGCGGTCCTTTATTTGTGGCGGATCGCATGTTCCCCGCCCAGCCCTCCTCCAGGAGGGAGGTCAGAGGTCGGACCTGCATGCCGGCCCGACCTCCGACTCAGGCCCGGTGCACATGGACGCACACATTGGACCTGAGGGGACATCACACTGACCTGATTTGGGCCAATTTCCCGGCCAGTTCCCTCAGGAATGGGTGAAATTGGCCCAAATTAAGGTAGTGATAAAGCAGTACCTGCCCGTGGTGACTTGATTACATCGCTAGGGGATACGGCCATAGGTCGTCACAAGCATTAGGACGACAATGGGATGGTCGACAGTCAAAAGGGTGTGGAGTATGAGGAGTGCAGTGGCTCCATACCTCCCAACATTTGGAGACACTGGGGCGGGACAGGGTGCGCGCCTTCGTTGTGCGACAATTTTGTGGGGCGTGGCCTAATGGAAAAGGGGTGTGTCCTATACTTGTGGCGCTGTCGTGAGGCCACGCCCCGTTTCTGTGAGCTGCTGGCCAGCCCCTCTGCCTGCAAGAATAGACGCTGTGCGCATGCAGGGTGGGATTCCCAACTGCCCCCCTTCCCCCCCGCCGCGGGACACTGCCGGCAGCGGGAGGGATGCAGCAATGTCCTTAAATAGCGGGACAGTTGGGAGGTATGCATGCGAGGGGACACGGTTCCATGTCAACTGTGTCGACATTAGGGACAGAAAAAGTGAAAAACTAACGTCGTCCTTCCCATTGTCGACCTGATGCTTGTGTCGACCTTCCGACCTTAGCCATGTCAACCTGTTTCAGGTGTTGACCCAATGGCCCATCACTAGTATCTGCTTATATTATTCCATTTGCTCTTGTACATTGTAGACACTGATGAATGTGCTGTTCTGGAGCCCCCTTGTGGACTGTACGCTAACTGCACAAACACTGCTGGCTCGTTCGTCTGCCGCTGTCATCGGGGTTTCCTAAAAGGACCAAACGGCTGCGAGGGTGAGAAGCTGGTACTTATATTACTCACAGTGTACTCTGCACCCAGCAAGTGCTATGTCTCCGCATACAGGGGCCACAGGGGCAACTGCAGATCATATACAGTAGCACCCTCTGCTCATTCATAGTCCCACCTCATGCCCCCCAGGCCCTTCCTGCACTGAGAAAGCACACAGAGCCCCCTACCCCTCCTCCTATAAACCTGGGGAGACCTCCGGTGCACTAATCCACCAGTACTACATACCTCCCAACATGACCAATTCCATTAGGTACCAAATGCTCTGTTCCTGGACCCCCCTGGTAATGTAGGATTGCCGGCACCTGTGTTGTACTAGTTCATTTATATTGCCCCCATACACGGTCCGTTTTTTCGGTCCGTTCTGTACTTTTAAAGTACACTTCAGATCAGATTGCATCCCTATTGCATGCAGTGGGCATGCACTGCGATCCGATCCGATGTGTACCTAGTACAAAAAGTAGGTGCAGCCAGGGCTGGCAACAGAAATCTTGGGGCCCGGTACACTGATATCTCTGGGGCCCCCCCAACGAAACACCCAGATTTTAATAACATTGAATATGTTTTTATTATTAGAAAAATGATAATTAATATTCACTATGCAATATAATTGGGCAGGGCAGATGGGAGGACGCAGCATTGGTTCGTCCTATGGTTAGCTGTGTTGTGTGATGTCACTAGTAGCCGATCAGGTGACCAGACTGAGGGGGTTACTGGGGGGTCCATGTAAATTTCCTTCCAGGAAGCCAGGTGAGCAGACAGCACCTTTATAAAATATTGCTAGGGCAGCACTGCCACAGCCATGCTTACATCCCCTGAGCCCCTCAGAGCCTTGGGGCCCGGTACGAATGTCCCCTTTGACCCCCCCCTGTCGCCTGCCCTGGGTGCAGCACATACTTTTTGTACCGTACTATGTGATGCGCGGGAGCGCGCATAGTACAGAACGGAGCCGGACACAACAGACCGTGTATGGGTGTCAGCACAGGTGCCAGCAATCATATAAATAAGAGGGAAGTCCTAGAACAGAGCATTTTGTAATTACTGGAATGGGTCATGTTGGAGGGTATGCTACAATGCATCATTGTGATCCCTGTTTATGACAAATTATACCTTATAGACTCCAGTCCCTCTTTTGCGTCCCACCCAGGACTGGCATCCCATCAGCCCCCCTGGTGGTAGCACAGGTTCTCAAACTCTGTCCACACAGTGCATGTTTTGCAGGTCTCCTCACAGAATCACAAGTGAAAAATTAGCTCCACCTGTGGATCCTTCAAAATGTGTCAATGAGTAATGAGTGCACCAGTGCACCTGCCGGGTGACCTGGAAAATGTGAACTGTGTGGGGTCCGGAGGACCGAGTATATATAAGATGGTGGAATAAGTACCTGTGTTTGCAGACAGGTGGCGCTGCTGAGGAAGGTTGGTATTACTGGCGTGTGCTACCATCTTACAAACAACGCCATACCAAAGTTCAGATTGATTCATGGGTTAGTTTTTATCCACCACGACAATGCACCGGCTCCCTCATCCGGAATTGTTGCGTCCAAATTGCATGAATTGCGCTATGAATTGACGCCGCATCCACCGTACTCGCCTGACTTGGTTCCCTGCGACTTCTTTCTGTTCCCTAACCTGAAAACGTGGCCCGCTGGAAACAATTCATACAAGGAGGTCACCGGCGAGACAGAAGCCTACGTGACTTTGACAAATCGGATTTTTTAGGGGGTTTAAAAAAATGGCAGGAACATTGGGAACAGTGTATGGCTGTGAAAGGAGATTATGGCGAAAAATAAATAAAAATGTTTGTGAAAAATATTCATCTTCATTCTTAACACAGGTACTTCTTGATCCACCATCGTATATATAGAAATTAGGGCGGAGTGAAAAAGTTGAATTTGAGATCTTCAAAATCGGGAAAGTTGTGACCTGACCTGAATAAGAAACGTACAAAAGCATTTTGATCTGAGTCAATATCTTCTGTTCTGGCAAGAGGCCTGAAGTCTCACTTTTTGGGTGAAAATAACGAAACCTATGAAGATGCTCCGATGTAGTTATATTATGTCAGGATGTCTTAGAGTGGTTTATTAATATACTATAGATTAGTAATAAACAGTACGAGCTTGTCCTAGTGCAAAGTGACTGACTGGTGGGAGAAATAATCCCTGATAACTGACCCATTTTCATGGTCACAATTGTGAATATTGTGTGTTTTCTCCTGAAAGTGTTTATAACAGAAGAAGCACAGGGCCGTAACTAGGGGGGGGCTGGGGGGTCACGCGCACCGGGCGCTGGAGGTGAGGGGCGCTGTGAGGTCCGGTGACAGGTATGTCCGTCCATCTCCTACTAGCGCGGCTGCAGGAAGCGCTGATGACTTCGAAAAGACTTGCCGGACGCTGATTGGCTGAATTCAGCCAATCAGCGTCCGGCAAGTCTTTTTGAAGTCATCAGCGCTTCCTGCAGCCGCGCTAGTAGGAGATGGACGGACATACCTGCGGCTTCAACGGTGAGAGGACTGTGCGGGGAGGGGGGGGGGTCTCCGGCGCCAGGGACAAGGCGTCATTTGGTCGGTCCCCCTGTCAGCTGCTAACTAAGCAGCGGGGAATAAACGCTGTGCGCATGCGCACAGCGTCTATTCCCGCAGCCAGGGGGCTGGGGGCATGGCTAGAGGCTCACAGAGCCTCTGGGTCATGCCCCCATAGCGGCAAAATGGGGGCGTGGCCTCGCGGGAGAGCAGCGATTATAGGCCACGCCCCCAAATTAGGCCACGCCCCCCGAAAATTTCGGCGCGCCTCCGGCGCGCAGCAGCATCAGTAGGGGGTGGGGGGGCACCAAAAGACTGCCTTGCCCCAGGCGCCGGAAACCCTAGTTTCGGCCCTGCAAATACTGTAAATGGAATTTCAGTGACACTGTGTGATATAACACTGCATAATAGCCCTTAATCAGACCTGATCTCAGTACAAATTTGTTCTCAAAATGGGCAAAAAAATGCTGCACTGCAGGTGGGGCAGATGTAACATGTGCAGAGAGAGTTAGATTTGTGCAAGTTATTTTGTTTCTGTGCAGGGTAACTACTGGCTGCATTTTTTTTACACTGCAATTTAGATTTCAGTTTCAACACACCCCATATACCCCAAATGTAACTCTCTCTGCACATGTTACATCTGCCCCACCTGCAGTGCAGCATTTTCTTGCCCATTTTGAAAACAAATTTGTACTGCGATCAGGTTTGAATAAGGGCCAAAAGGCAGTGATACAACAGTTCACAGAAAGCCTCATTACCTTTCCACTAGTAATGTCCGACCAACCTTCTATATTACAGGACATTAGCACATATGGAGTAAAGCTGATTATATTTTCCGCAACCTTATATGAAGTTAGGAATGTTTTGTGATAGTAATGAAAATCAAGTATGTAAAAAAAAAAACCCTGCACTGTTTTTTTAAATCTATAAATTAAAAAAAAAAAAAACAACATACCATTTAGCATTGTATTACTGTTGTTAGCGCCCTAACAACAGTAATACAATATGGGATAGTGAGAAATGAGCAGAGCAGATGAATTATTTGCTGTCACACTGGGTACAATAACATTAGGGACGGAGTAATTGCCTGCGAGGAATCAGAGAGGGTACCATTGGGTGGGTGACGGCGGTGGCCCTTTATACTGTACCATGGGGCAGATAACCACTGTGCGCTGATCATGTCCCTCCCCTGTCAGACATGGACGAATGCCAGGTGGCTGAGGTGATTGGACTGCAGGCCTGCCCCCCACGCTCCACCTGCCACAACACCCTCGGCTCCTTCAGCTGCACCTGTGACCTGGGCTTTGTCTTTGGGCTGGACGGCAAGCAATGTGTGGGTGAGTAACCAAAGGCTATGTCCCAATATGGCCGACTCCTAAAGAGGTGATATTGGGCCCAGCAGCGTGGAGAAGGCCATTATATACTCCGGTGTGGTGGGATCTGCACAGCCGTCACCAACATGCACTATTGGGAGATAAACCCAATCACTAGCACCCAGGGGTGTCTCAGTGTCACAGAGATATTAGTCCATCTCACATAATGGCTGCCTCCAGTGGCGACAGCGTGGCCCATTATCCAGTAACGCAATGGGGGTCTCAGGAACGGCTGGGAGCTCATAATGGGAATGAAGGGTGATCATTATTGGGAATAGTATAAGAAGTTCAGTGTTTGCCCCGATTTGCTGGGGAGCATGTTTACCACAATATAGGGGGAGATGTGCTAAGCCTTGGAGAGAGATAAAGTATCAGCCAACCTGCTCCTAATAGTTATCTGTCAAACATAGCCTGTAGAATGGCAGTTGGGAGCTGATTCACCTCTACTTTATCTCTCTGAGGTGTCTATGAGACATTAGGTGCAGCTTGGATGTGACCCCCATTATCACCCCCCCCCCCCCTTAATCACATGGACCTGCAGTATATCAGGAGACACGTATGTACAGCAGCCCGTGACTCATATGACACTCACGTGTAACATGCATTTTCCGGACAGATGTTGATGAGTGTGCGTTTGAGGAGAAATGTCGCCGGGAGTTGGGGAACACGTGTGTGAACACGGAGGGGAGTTACCGCTGCAGCTGCCAGTCAGGATTTCTGGAGTCGGGGGTCTCCTGCCTCGGTAAGTGGGGTGCTTGGCCCCTTATCTTGCCTTCATTGTGTGTTGTCAATGCTTGGCAGAGAGAACTGGGGTAATGGGGTGCTGGGGGTAATGGGGTGTAAAATTGGAAGGAGAGAAAAGAAGACTCTTTTTGTGGGGCACTCTTTGTATTCTGTTTCAATTAAAACTTAGCTTTTAATGTATTCAAATAAGATAAAGTCGACATACATAGACAGACAAACAAATAAACAAATAGTCCGAATCTGTACAGATAGGGATACACTTTGATTTTGCAATGAGCTTCTGAATTATAGGCTATGCAAAAATGTATTTAGTAATCAATATTGTGTCTGGACAAGAACTGTATAATTCTTCTGCACAGCTAATTGCTGTTAAGTGCTGAAATTTGCAGTGAGCTTTTTTTAAAAATTGCTGTGCAAATAACAAGATTAAGTTCTATGTCAGTACAAAATATATGGTTGTTGTGATGAATCTAGCAAAGCTATTTGCTGTTTGTGCTAGAGATCGTCTGAAGGTTTTGTAAAAACTTTTGACAGGGAAAATTTCCCTCCTTAGACTGCATATTTGATGATAACTGCTACTGAGCGTTTATAATGAGGTGTCAGATTTTTGGAATAATTTTCCTAAGAGTATACTCTATCAGGTAGTGCCTGCTAAGAGTCTCTCATGTCAGAAATGCTCCAAAACACATCATTATAAGCTCCCGGTCTCAAAAAGTCACTTTCCACATATATGCTTATAGTAACTGTGAGGGATTAGGCCTTAATACAGAATGATTCACTGTACACATAAATTTTTGTATATCACAAAAAATGCTCCACTTCTATTTTTAAAGTTCAAATGACCAATATCTTACTGTGCAACAGACCACTAGATAATTAGTTCTTATATCACAGAGCACCTGGCTCTCACCATTGCACAAAGGAAAGAAAGAAAAGTCTGGTCAATGAATTGCATTGGTTATACAGACTAGCGTAGTAGATTGTTGCAATCAATTGTATCAAAAAAGTCACAGTGTCAGTAAATTGTTGCAATGGGTCGTATCACAGAGGTCTGAGTATTTATAAATTGCTACAAATAATTGTAACAGCACAATTAGTTGGTAATCCTGGTCTCACAGCAATGACCTTCTAGCGAGTCAGATTGGATTCACTGTTATCTCTGAGTCTTGCATACGTGCATTGGGCTCAGGATGAGAGAGTCCGTCTCTGTGCTATAGGGTCAGGAGAGATAGAGTAATGGCACTTCTGCTGTTGGGGAAACTGCGGGAGAAATGCCCTGTTATGCTGACATTGCAGAGCAATAAGCCACGCAGTATCGCCAATGAGAGAGTGTCGGAAATATAGGTGACAGTTTTAAGAGCAAAGTTAAACAATATTTAATGTGGAAAGGATATTTTTAAAGTAACTCACGTGGAACAGGTGCCACCTTCTGCTTTCAGTAAAGTCTTGCTCCTGCAGCGGACTTTAGTAATGAGAGAGGATAGGCACAGGTTCACAATGTGGTGCTACTTTAAAAATATCCTTTCCACATTAAATATTGTTTAACTTTGCTCTTAAAACTGTCACCTATATTTCCGACACTCTCTCATTGGCGATACTGCGTGGCTTATTGCTCTGCAATGTCAGCATAACAGGGCATTTCTCCCGCAGTTTCCCCAACAGCAGAAGTGCCATTACTCTATCTCTCCTGACCCTATAGCACAGAGACGGACTCTCTCATCCTGAGCCCAATGCACGTATGCAAGACTCAGAGATAACAGTGAATCCAATCTGACTCGCTAGAAGGTCATTGCTGTGAGACCAGGATTACCAACCAATTGTGCTGTTACAATTATTTGTAGCAATTTATAAATACTCAGACCTCTGTGATACGACGTATTGCAACAATTTACTGACACTGTGACTTTTTTGATACAATTGATTGCAACAATCTACTACGCTAGTCTGTATAACCAATGCAATTCATTGACCAGACTTTTCTTTCTTTCCTTTGTGCAATGGTGAGAGCCAGGTGCTCTGTGATATAAGAACTAATTATCTAGTGGTCTGTTGCACAGTAAGATATTGGTCATTTGAACTTTAAAAATAGAAGTGGAGCATTTTTTGTGATATACAAAAATTTATGTGTACAGTGAATCATTCTGTATTAAGGCCTAATCCCTCACAGTTACTATAAGCATATATGTGGAAAGTGACTTTTTGAGACCGGGAGCTTATAATGATGTGTTTTTGGAGCATTTCTGACATGAGAGACTCTTAGTAGTAGTAGTAGTAGTAGTACGTTTATTTATAAGGCGCCGCAAAGTGTCCGCAGCGCCGTACATAGCAAACAAAAAAAAAAAAAAATTACAAGGTAACGTACAGGGTGTGTTGAAAGATACAGTATAAATAGCGGTATAGCTGGTAGAACTAAAATCAGCATCAGTTCAGAAGTAGGTGTCAAAATTGTCAAGGAGACTGAAGATGAAGTAGAGGAAGGGGAGAACAGGACAGGAGCACAGGTGAGGTAATGAGGTAGGGTGAGTACATGAGGAAGGAGGGCCCTGCTCATAAGAGTTAACATACTAAAAATAGGTGGGTGGACGAACGAAATACAATAGGATAAGAAGGAACGGAGGGGAACGGAGGCAGGATAGGAGGATCAAAAGAGGTTAGGAGGAGGGATTGGCTAGTCGAAAAAAGTGGGTTTTGAGGGAGCGCTTGAAGGAGGTAAGGGAATCAGATAGCCTGATGGGTGGCGGGAGGTTGTTCCAGTGCAGGGGGGCAGCGCGAGAGAAATCTTGGACACGGGAGTGGGAGGAGGTGATTAGGTGAGAGGTCAGTCGGCGGTCAGCGATGGAGCGAAGAGGACGGGAGGGAGTGTGGATAGAGATCAGTGAAGAGAGGTAAGGAGCTGTGGAGGAGGAGAGAGCCTTGTAGGTGGTGGTGAGGAGTTTAAAGAGAACTCGGAAAGGAATGGGGAGCCAGTGAAGAGATAAACAGAGGGGGGAGGCGGAGGTAGAGCGGCGTGAGAGGAAGATGAGCCTAGCAGCAGCGTTAAGAATGGATTGGAGAGGTGCGAGGCGGGTGAGAGGTAGCCCAGAGAGAAGGATGTTGCAGTAGTCAAGGCGGGAGATGACAAGAGAGTGAATGAGAAATTTGGTCGCGTCAGTGGAGAGGAATGGTCTGATGCGTGAGATGTTGCGTAGGTGAAAGCGGCAAGACTGTGAGAGAGCACGAATGTGGGGGGTGAAAGAGAGGGAGGAGTCAATGATGACACCGAGGCAGCGCGTTTGGGCGGTGGACGTGATCTCGGTTTCACCAATGCTGATGGAGATAGTGGGAGAAGAGGGGATGTTCGGGGGATGGAAGATTAGAAGTTCAGTTTTAGCCATGTTTAGTTTCAGGAAGCGTTGGGTCATCCAGGCTGAGATGGCAGTGAGGCATTCGGAGACCTTGGACAGAAGTGATGGGGATAAGTCGGGGGAGGAGAGATAGATTAGGGTATCATCAGCATAAAGGTGGTAATGAAAACCATAGGAGCTGATAAGGGTGCCCAGTGAGGTGGTGTAGAGGGAGAAGAGGAGAGGGCCAAGGACTGACCCTTGGGGAACACCGACTGGCTGGGGGGTAGTAGGAGAGGAGGAGCTCGGAGTGGAGACGGAGAAGGAGCGATCGGAGAGGTATGAGGTGAACCAGGAGAAGACCGTGCCAGTGATGCCAAAGGAGCGGAGGGTGTTGAGCAGGAGAGGGTGGTCAACAGTGTCAAAGGCAGCCGACAGATCAAGCTGGATGAGGATAGAGAAGAGGCCTTTGGATTTAGCTGATAGTAGATCGTTAGTGACTTTGGTCAGGGCAGTTTCAGTGGAATGTAAAGGGTGGAACCCGGATTGGAGGGGGTCTAGAATGGAGTTAGCAGTAAGGTGGCTTAGGAGACGATTATAGGTCAGACGTTCTAGGAGTTTGGAGGCAAAAGGGAGGAGGGAGATGGGCCTGTAGTTGGATGGAGAGTTGGGGTCCAGATTAGTTTTTTTGAGAATTGGGGAGACAAGAGCGTGTTTGAAGGAGGAAGGGAAGATCCCAGAGGATAGGGAAAGATTAAAGAGGTGAGCCAGGTGAGAGCAGACTGATGGACTGAGACGACGGATAATATTGGAGGGGCACTACCTGACAGAGTACACTCTTAGGAAAATTATTCCAAAAATCTGACACCTCATTATAAACGCTCAGTAGCAGTTATCATCAAATATGCAGTCTAAGGAGGGAAATTTTCCCTGTCAAAAGTTTTTACAAAACCTTCAGACGATCTCTAGCACAAACAGCAAATAGCTTTGCTAGATTCATCACAACAACCATATATTTTGTACTGACATAGAACTTAATCTTGTTATTTGCACAGCAATTTTTAAAAAAAGCTCACTGCAAATTTCAGCACTTAACAGCAATTAGCTGTGCAGAAGAATTATACAGTTCTTGTCCAGACACAATATTGATTACTAAATAAATTTTTGCATAGCCTATAATTCAGAAGCTCATTGCAAAATCAAAGTGTATCCCTATCTGTACAGATTCGGACTATTTGTTTATTTGTTTGTCTGTCTATGTATGTCGACTTTATCTTATTTGAATACATTAAAAGCTAAGTTTTAATTGAAACAGAATACAAAGAGTGCCCCACAAAAAGAGTCTTCTTTTCTCTCCTTCCAATTTTGTATATTTCGGACTCAGGGGAGCACCGCCAACATATAGACTATTACCCCATACAGGGACTTCACGCTTTACAAAAAGTTGGTATCAGGCAACCCAGGCCAAATCCCACCTTAAGGAGTGAAGGGGGTCTCTCTTGACCCAACTCACACCGGGTGGGTAAAACCTTGTGCGACTCCCACAAACCTCTCTCTCCTAAGGTAATGGGGTGTACTCAGACACAGAACAAGGCTGTAACTAGGGTAATGTGATACATAATGTAAGGAAGGGGGCGCTGTCGATTGCACCTGTCTATTAACTGTAATTAGTTTAACATGTAGCTATCTCTTGCCACCCCTATCTCCTCCATGGGTAAATCCCCCTCCAGTCGCTGCACCTACAGTCACATCTTTGTGTGTATATGACATATATTTAACAATTCTGGCAGAATCAAGATTCGGACCCATCACCTGTTACACTGGAGATAAACACCTTACTGATGGAGCTCATTTGCTCCTGCATAGGAAACACGAGAATTATATCTATGTGAAGCATTGGGCGTGGAACACTGTGGGCACGTTGGGTGCTGCATGCCACAGACGCCATCACTGTGAATCCCCGCGTGTGTCGGGTGAGTCTGCTCTCCGCACACTTTCATAACTGATGTCTGTCCTGTCTCCTCAGATGTAGACGAGTGTGAGAACAATCCTTCCATCTGCTCTGGAATCGGCGTGTGCGAGAATGTGGTTGGAAGTTACCGGTGTCGCTGTCGCGCTGGTTACCGTGGCAATGGAACGTTCTGTGAAGGTGGATATTACAGTGGAGAGTAGAGGACACGGCGTGGTCTTTTACCCAGACACTGCTCAGCACGGCACGGCATGGTCTTTTACCCAGGCACTGCCCAGCATGGTGTTGTCTCTTACCCAGACACTGCTCAACATGGCACGGCGTGGTCTCTTACCCAGACACTGCTCAACATGGCACGGCATGGTCTCTTACACAGACACTGCTCAGCACGGCACGGCGTGATCTCTTACCCAGACACTGCCCAGCATGGTGTTGTCTCTTACCCAGACACTGCTCAACATGGCACGGCATGGTCTCTTACCCAGACACTGCTCAGCATGGCACGGCGTGGTCACTTACCCAGACACTGCATAGCACAGCGTGGTCTCTAACCCAGACTCTGCTCACCAAGGCATGGCGTGGTCTCTTACCCAGACACTGCTCTGCACGACACGGCGTGGTCTCTTACCCAGACACTGCTCAGCACAGCGTGGTCTCTTACCCAGACACTGCTCAGCACGGCGTGGTCTCTTACTCAGACACTGCTCAGCACGGCGTGGTCTCTTACCCAGACACTGCTCAGCATGGCACGGCGTGGTCTCTTACCCAGACACTGCTCTGCACGACACGGCGTGGTCTCTTACCCAGACACTGCTCAGCACAGCGTGGTCTCTTACCCAGACAATGCTCAGCACGGCGTGGTCTCTTACCCAGACACTGCTCAGCACGGCTTGGTCTCTTACCCAGACACTGCTCAGCATGGCACGGCGTGGTCTCTTACCCAGACACTGCTCTGCACGACACGGCGTGGTCTCTTACCCAGACAGTGCTCAGCATGGCACGGCGTGGTCTCTTACCCAGACACTGCTCTGCACGACACAGCGTGGTCTCTTACCCAGACACTGCTCAGCACAGCGTGGTCTCTTACCCAGACACTGCTCAGCACGGCGTGGTCTCTTACCCAGACACTGCTCAGCACGGCGTGGTCTCTTACCCAGACACTGCTCAGCATGACACGGCGTGGTCTCTTACCCAGACACTGCTCAGCACGGCATGGTCTCTTACCCAGACGCTGCTCAGCATGGCATGGCGTGGTCTCTTACCTAGATGCTGCTCAGCATGGCACGGCGTGGTCTCTTATCCAGACGCTGCTCAGCATGGCATGGCGTGGTCTCTTACCCAGACGCTGCTCAGCATGGCATGGCGTGGTTTCTTACACAGACGCTGCTCAGCATGGCACGGCGTGGTCTCTTACCCAGACACTGCTCAGCACGGCATGGCGTGGTCTCTTACCCAGACACTGCTCAGCATGGCACGGCGTGGTCTCTTACCCAGACGCTGCTCAGCATGGCACGGCGTGGTCTCTTACCCAGACGCTGCTCAGCGCGGCACAGCGTGCATAGTTTAACAATATCAATGGCCAGTCGCACTATTGCCATTGATGCCAATAGCAATGATGGTCATCCCTAAATCATGAGTACATACAGTGTATATATATATATATATATATATATATATATATATATATATATATATACAGAGGTTATTTATGTATGGATTCTGAGCGTACAATTATGTGCTCTATTTACAGACGAGAACGAGTGCACTTCTGGAAAACACGGCTGTGACACCAACGCCCGATGTGGTAATGTTATTGGCTCCTATTTCTGCCAATGCTACCAGGGATTTATTGGAGATGGCCACAGCTGCTTAGGTGAGGATGTGTGTGTGTATATACTCTGTATACTGATCTTAGGTGTCTCAAATAACCTCTAAATAACTATGTACCTCACAGATGTCACCTGTCTTCCATCATATTCAACTTTCCATCAATTGTTCTTAAGCATCTGTCACAATCTATAGCAGAGATCCCATGTGTCCTCAATTAACCAACACTCTCCATCCCAGAGATCCATGTGTCCTCCATCACCCAACACTCTCCATACCAGAGATCCTCAGTGTCCCCCATCACCCAACACTCTCCATACCAGAGATCCTCGGTGTCCTCCATCACCCAACACTCTCCATACCAGAGATCCCATGTATCCTCAATCACCCAACACTCTCAATCCCAGAGATCCTCTGTGTCCTCCATCACCCAACACTCTCCATACCAGAGATCCTCTGTGTCCTCCATCACCCAACACTCTCCATACCAGAGATCCCATGTATCCTCAATCACACAAAACTCGCCATACCAGAGATCCCATGTGTCCTCGATCACCCAACACTCTCCATCCAAGAAATCCATGTGTCCTCCATCACTCAACACTCTCCATACCAGAGATCCTCTGTGTCATCCATCATCCAACACTCTCCATACCAGAGATCCCATGTATCATCCATCACCCAACACTCTCCATCCCATAGATCCATGTACCCTCCATCACCCAACACTCTCTATACCAGAGATCCTCTATTTCCTCCATCACCCAACACTCTCCATACCAGGGATCATCTGTGTCCTGCATCACCCAACACTCTCCATACCAGAGATTCTCTGTGTCCTCCATCACCCAACACTCTCCATACCAGAGATCTCATGTGTCATCAATCACTCAACACTCTCCATCCCATAAATCCATGTGCCCTCCATCACCCAACACTCTCCATACCAGAGATCCTCTGTGTCCTCCATCACACAACACTCTCCATACCAGAGATCCCATGTGTCCTCAATCACCCAACACTTTCCATCCCAGAGATCCATGTGCCCTCCATCACCCAACACTTTCTATCCCAGAGATCCATGTGTCCTCCATCACCCAACACTCTCTATACCAGAGATCCTCTATTTCCTCCATCACCCAACACTCTCCATACCAGGGATCATCTGTGTCCTGCATCACCCAACACTCTCCATACCAGAGATCCCTTGTGTCCTTAATCACCCAACACTTTCCATCCCAGAGATCCCATGTGTCCTCAATCACCCAATACTTTCCATCCCAGAGATCCATGTACCCTCCATCACCCAACACTCTCTATACCAGAGATCTCATGTGTCATCAATCACTCAACACTCTCCATCCCATAAATCCATGTGCCCTCCATCACCCAACACTCTCCATACCAGAGATCCTCTGTGTCCTCAATCACCCAACACTTTCCATCCCAGAGATCCATGTGCCCTCCATCACCCAACACTCTCTATACCAGAGATCCTCTATTTCCCCCATCACCCAACACTCTCCATACCAGGGATCATCTGTGTCCTGCATCACCCAACACTCTCCATACCAGAGATTCTCTGTGTCCTCCATCACCCAACACTCTCCATACCAGAGATCTCATGTGTCATCAATCACTCAACACTCTCCATCCCATAAATCCATGTGCCCTCCATCACCCAACACTCTCCATACCAGAGATCCTCTGTGTCCTCCATCACCCAACACTCTCCATACCAGAGATCCCATGTGTCCTCAATCACCCAACACTTTCCATCCCAGAGATCCATGTGCCCTCCATCACCCAACACTCTCCATACCAGAGATCCCATGTGTCCTCAATCACTCAACACTCTCCATCCTAGAGATCCATGTGCCCTCCATCACCCAACACTCTCCATACCAGAGATCCTCTATTTCCTCCATCACCCAACACTCTCCATACCAGGGATCATCTGTGTCCTGCATCACCCAACACTCTCCATACCAGAGATCCCTTGTGTCCTTAATCACCCAACACTTTCCATCCCAGAGATCCCATGTGTCCTCAATCACCCAATACTTTCCATCCCAGAGATCCATGTACCCTCCATCACCCAACACTCTCTATACCAGAGATCTCATGTGTCATCAATCACTCAACACTCTCCATCCCATAAATCCATGTGCCCTCCATCACCCAACACTCTCCATACCAGAGATCCTCTGTGTCCTCAATCACCCAACACTTTCCATCCCAGAGATCCATGTGCCCTCCATCACCCAACACTCTCTATACCAGAGATCCTCTATTTCCCCCATCACCCAACACTCTCCATACCAGGGATCATCTGTGTCCTGCATCACCCAACACTCTCCATACCAGAGATTCTCTGTGTCCTCCATCACCCAACACTCTCCATACCAGAGATCTCATGTGTCATCAATCACTCAACACTCTCCATCCCATAAATCCATGTGCCCTCCATCACCCAACACTCTCCATACCAGAGATCCTCTGTGTCCTCCATCACCCAACACTCTCCATACCAGAGATCCCATGTGTCCTCAATCACCCAACACTTTCCATCCCAGAGATCCATGTGCCCTCCATCACCCAACACTCTCCATACCAGAGATCCCATGTGTCCTCAATCACTCAACACTCTCCATCCTAGAGATCCATGTGCCCTCCATCACCCAACACTCTCCATACCAGAGATCCTCTATTTCCTCCATCACCAACACTCTTCATACCAGAGATCCCATGTGTCCTCAATAACTCAACACTCTCCATCCCAGAGATCCATGTGTCCTCCATCACCCAACACTCTCCATACCAGAGATCATATGTGTCCTCGGTGTGGTATAGGGTACCGAAAGTCTGGTTCCTGACAGTCATTAGCCCGACGTCGGGATCCTGACTGCCCGGACTCAGACAGCATAGTGAGCGCAACAAAGCCCCTTGCGGGCTCACTGGGCCTGAAAAGCTAAAGGTTTCTGAGCTGCCGGCACGGTGGCTCGCTACGCTCACCACCTATTCTATTTTTCCTCTGGGTCGTGGACCCCCATGAGGGAGAATAGCTGGTGGCCATCGGGCAACCGTCTGTCTGAGTTTTTACAGTCGGGATCCCGACGTCGGGTAAATGACTGTCGGGACCGTGTCTGGCACTCGTGTCCTCAATCACTCAACACTCTCCATCCCAGAGATGCATGTGTCCTCCATCACCCAACACTCTCCATACCAGAAATCTTGTGTGTCCTTAATCACTCAACTCTCTCCATCCTATTTATTTATTTATTAACAGTTTCTTATATAGCGCACACAGATTCCGCAGCGCTGTACAGAGCATAGTTATGAGCAAACACATAACAAATTACATTACAAGACAGTTTAGGACAAGTACATGGTTAATATGGATAGTTGCATCAGGGGACAGGACACTGAAGCAATTATCAGGGTGGCAGTGGTTTATATATTCTAAGAAAGGCACATGAGGAGAGAGGTCCCTGCCCGTGAGAGCTTACATTCTAAAGGGGAGGGTTAGACAGACTGGGGTGACACAGAAGGGGGAGAGGTGAGCATAAACAGGTTAGGATGAGAGATGGTCAGGTTTTATGCAGGAGGGTCGAAAGAGGTCAGCTTAGTGTTTGATATTTTAAGTCTAAAAAAGCGCTGGGTCATCCAAGAGTAGACAGCAGAGAGACAGTTGGAGATATGAGTTAGGATGGAAGGAGAACGATCAGGAAACGAGGGGTAGATTTTAGTATTTTCGGCATAGTGGAAGTCGAGGACATGTAGAGATAGAGAAGAGGGCCAAGAATAAAATAATCAGGGACACCTACTCTCAATGGAACAGCAAGAGAGGTAAAGTCATTAGAGGTACAGCATCCTAGAGGTCACATCTGTCCCCAATCATCTCACACACTCCATACCATAGATCCCATCTGTCCTCAATCATCTAAAACTCTCCATATCAGAGATCCCATGTGTCCTCAATGATCTAACACCCTCCATACCATAGATCCCATCTGTCCTCAATCATCTAACACTCTCCATCCCAGAGGTCTTATCTGTCACCAATCACCTCACACTCTCCATATCAGATATCCTATCTCTCCACAATCATCTCACACTCTCCATCCCAGAGTTCCTGTCTGTCACCAATCATCTCACACTCTCCATATCAGAGATCCTGTCTGTCCTCAATCATCTCACACTCTCCATACTAGAGATCCTGTCTGTCACCAATCACCAACCAGTGTTTATCTTACAGATCCTACCTCATGTGTGATATTCCTCCTCTGTTGTTCTTTCTTGCTGAGATATTGGTGAACCCATAATGTAGATGTCTCTTTTCTCTTCTGCATCAGACAGGGATGAGTGTTCTGTGGATAATGGAGAATGCCAGCAGCTGTGTGTGAACCAGGCTGGTAGCTTTCAGTGCCAGTGTCACCAGGGATATAAGCTGGTGGAAGATGGCAAGAACTGCACAGGTAACACTGACTCATGGACTTTCTGTTCCTTTCTCATGTCAGACGCCCAGTTGACTTGATTATCTGAGGTGGCCCTGTCTTATTGTGGTCGGTGGGCGCCCAGACTCAGACAGCATGGCGAGCACAACAAAGCCCCTTGCGGGCACGGTGGCTCGCCATGCTCGCCACCTATTCTATTGTCCCTCTATGGGGGTTGTGGACCCCCACAAGGGAGAATAGCCGGTGGCCGTCGGGAACCCATCTGTCAGTGTTTTAACAGTCGGGATCCTGACATCGGGTAAAGGACTGTCGGGATCTCGACTGTCAGGACTCCGTCCGGCACCTGTGGTCAGTGTCATGGTCAGATGCTGCAGTACTCAGCTAGGACAGAAGCCCATAACATTGTTATGTCTGGTGTCATCTCAGATATCGATGAGTGTGCGGTTGACAATAATGGCTGTCAGCAGATCTGCAGGAACACGCAGGGCTCCTATGAGTGTTCGTGTCAGACCGGGTTCCAGTTACATGTGGATCGCCGTCAGTGTGTGGGTAAGGCATCATTAGACCCCCAATGTATTAACATCCAGACCGATCAGTGATGATGCGAGTTGTCTATAGGAATTCCAAATATTCCTCTTCTAATTTACATGATCACCTTATGTGCAGCGCATAGGAGACCCTCATAGTGTAAGCTGGGGGGCAGGGATGACCTCTGATGGGCTGACACATCTATGGGGCCGTCTCATCACTTGTCAGTCAGACCTCCGGGACAGGGATGACCTCTGGTGGGCCGACACATCTATGGGGCCGTCTCATTACTTGTCAGTCAGACCTCCGGAACAGGGACGACCTCTGGTGGGCCGACACATCTATGGGGCCGTCTCATCACTTGTCAGACCTCCGGGACAGGGAAGACCTCTGGTGGGCCGACACATCTATGGGGCCGTCTCATCACTTGTCAGACCTCCGGGACAGGGACGACCTCTGGTGGGCCGACACATCTATGGGGCCATCTCATCACTTGTCAGACCTCCGGGAGAGGGACGACCTCTGGTGGGCCGACACATCTATGGGGCCATCTCATCACTTGTCAGACCTCCGGGACAGGGACGACCTCTGGTGGGCCGACACATCTATGGGGCCATCTCATCACTTGTCAGACCTCCGGGACAGGGACGACCTCTGGTGGGCCGACACATCTATGGGGCCATCTCATCACTTGTCAGACCTCCGGGAGAGGGACGACCTCTGGTGGGCCGACACATCTATGGGGCCATCTCATCACTTGTCAGACCTCCGGGACAGGGACGACCTCTGGGGGGCCGGCGCATCTATGGGGCCATCTCATCACTTGTCAGACCTCCGGGAGAGGGACGACCTCTGGTGGGCCGACACATCTATGGGGCCATCTCATCACTTGTCAGTCAGACCTCCGGGACAGGGACGACCTCTGGTGGGCCGACACATCTATGGGGCCATCTCATCACTTGTCAGTCAGACCTCCGGGACAGGGACGACCTCTGGTGGGCCGACACATCTATGGGGCCATCTCATCACTTGTCAGACCTCTGGGAGAGGGACGACCTCTGGTGGGCCGACACATCTATGGGGCCATCTCATCACTTGTCAGACCTCCGGGACAGGGATGACCACTGGTGGGCCGACACATCTATGGGGCCATCTCATCACTTGTCAGACCTCCAGGACAGGGATGACCACTGGTGGGCCGACACATCTATGGGGCCATCTCATCACTTGTCAGACCTCCGGGAGAGGGACGACCTCTGGTGGGCCGGCGCATCTATGGGGCCATCTCATCACTTGTAAGACCTCTGGGACAGGGACGACCACTGGTGGGCCGGCGCATCTATGGGGCCATCTCATCACTTGTCAGACCTCCGGGACAGGGACGACCACTGGTGGGCCGACACATCTATGGGGCCATCTCATCACTTGTCAGTCAGACCTCCGGGACAGGGACGACCTCTGGTGGGCCGACACATCTATGGGGCCATCTCATCACTTGTCAGACCTCCGGGAGAGGGACGACCTCTGGTGGGCCAGCGCATCTATGGGGCCATCTCATCACTTGTAAGACCTCCGGGACAGGGACGACCTCTGGTGGGCCGACACATCTATGGGGCCATCTCATCACTTGTCAGACCTCCGGGACAGGGACGACCTCTGGTGGGCCGACACATCTATGGGGTCATCTCATCACTTGTCAGACCTCCGGGACAGGGACGACCACTGGTGGGCCGACACATCTATGGGGCCATCTCATCACTTGTCAGTCAGACCTCCGGGACAGGGACGACCTCTGGTGGGCCGACACATCTATGGGGCCATCTCATCACTTGTCAGACCTCCGGGAGAGGGACGACCTCTGGTGGGCCGGCGCATCTATGGGGCCATCTCATCACTTGTAAGACCTCCGGGACAGGGACGACCTCTGGTGGGCCGACACATCTATGGGGCCGTCTCATCACTTGTCAGACCTCCGGGACAGGGACGACCTCTGGTGGGCCGACACATCTATGCGGCCATCTCATCACTTGTCAGACCTCCGGGAGAGGGACGACCTCTGGTGGGCCGACACATCTATGGGGCCATCTCATCACTTGTCAGACCTCCAGGACAGGGACGACCTCTGGTGGGCCGACACATCTATGGGGCCATCTCATCACTTGTCAGACCTCCGGGACAGGGACGACCTCTGGTGGGCCGGCGCATCTATGGGGCCATCTCATCACTTGTAAGACCTCCGGGACAGGGACGACCTCTGGTGGGCCGACACATCTATGGGGCCATCTCATCACTTGTCAGACCTCCGGGACAGGGACGACCTCTGGTGGGCCGACACATCTATGGGGCCGTCTCATCACTTGTCAGACCTCCGGGACAGGGACGACCTCTGGTGGGCCGACACATCTATGCGGCCATCTCATCACTTGTCAGACCTCCGGGAGAGGGACGACCTCTGGTGGGCCGACACATCTATGGGGCCATCTCATCACTTGTCAGACCTCCAGGACAGGGACGACCTCTGGTGGGCCGACACATCTATGGGGCCATCTCATCACTTGTCAGACCTCCGGGACAGGGACGACCTCTGGTGGGCCGACACATCTATGGGGCCATCTCATCACTTGTCAGTCAGACCTCCGGGACAGGGACGACCTCTGGTGGGCCGACACATCTATGGGGCCATCTCATCACTTGTCAGACCTCCGGGAGAGGGACGACCTCTGGTGGGCCGGCACATGTATGGGGCCATCTCATCACTTGTAAGACCTCCGGGACAGGGACGACCTCTGGTGGGCCGACACATCTATGGGGCCGTCTCATCACTTGTCAGACCTCCGGGACAGGGACGACCACTGGTGGGCCGACACATCTATGGGGCCATCTAATCACTTGTCAGACCTCCGGGACAGGGACGACCTCTGGTGGGCCAACACATCTATGGGGCCATCTCATCACTTGTCAGACCTCCGGGACAGGGACGACCTCTGGTGGGCCGACACATCTATGGGGCCATCTCATCACTTGTCAGACCTCCAGGACAGGGACGACCACTGGTGGGCCGACACATCTATGGGGCCATCTCATCACTTGTCAGACCTCCGGGAGAGGGACGACCTCTGGTGGGCCGGCGCATCTATGGCGCCATCTCATCACTTGTAAGACCTCCGGGACAGGGACGACCTCTGGTGGGCCGACACATCTATGGGGCCATCTCATCACTTGTCAGTCAGACCTCCGGGAGAGGGACGACCTCTGGTGGGCCGGCGCATCTATGGCGCCATCTCATCACTTGTAAGACCTCCGGGACAGGGACGACCTCTGGTGGGCCGACACGTCTATGGGGCCATCTCATCACTTGTCAGACCTCCGGGACAGGGACGACCTCTGGTGGGCCGACACATCTATGGGGCCATCTCATCACTTGTCAGACCTCCGGGACAGGGACGACCTCTGGTGGGCCGGCGCATCTATGGGGCCATCTCATCACTTGTCAGACCTCCGGGACAGGGACGACCTCTGGTGGGCCGGCGCATCTATGGGGCCGGGAGAGATTAGACGATGGTGGTGTGGGTGTTAGGGGGTAGAAGTAGAAGGTGGCATGTTGACAATGTAGGGTGTAAAGGACACACTTTGGGGCCGATTCAGGATCGCTATTAGTAGCCCTGATGGTCAGGTTTTTCACATGTGCAAACCGTGACAGTGAATTGGCGATTAGCGCACTTGCCAGGCTGCTCGCTGTGGGTAGGGAGGGCGGTTATAGATGAGGGCAGACACAGGTCCGGACCAGAGGAATACCCAAATGTTTTATAGGCGTCTCCATAAAATCCCTGGGCATTCCCCGGGTACGGGGTCGGGCCGATGACATCACAGGACGTCAGTCGCTGTTCTAGTGCCCGTAGAGCAGACTGACTTTTATTTGCCAAGGCAGGAGAAATCGTACGATGGATGGCGACCGGGCGTCGGCTGGCAAAAACTTAGCGAGCGGTGGTGAATAACCCCCTCTATGTAAATAGGGCCACTTTAATTCCCAATCTGCCCTTCGGTCCCAGCTGATATTTAGCACTTCCCGGCATTTGTGTGCCTACGTTTATTGTTCCCGGGGCCACACACCTGGAGGACCACATTATTGAGGGACAGGAACTTTGCTCCTAGTAAGGACGGGACCTGATAGGTGACGTATTAGTAATCTCTGAGCGTCTGGGTGACCCTGGTGTATTACTAACATAGGGCTCAGAGTCCTCCCAGGCTGATCATTTACTCTATAAGGAGACTCCACACAAGCCGGGAGCAGGGATACAAAGTTCTGGTTTGATGTCTCTGCGGCCACAGTAATTATCGGTGTATGCGTCTATCTTCCATGCGCAATTAGATATTTTTTCAAAGACTTTGTGAGAAGTTGAAGAAATTGGATTAACTTTAATCCATGTGCCCAAAATCTAAATTTTGGGGCTTGGCGGCCCATTTGTCAATAATGCACAACAAAAATACACAGTATAGGTTGGTATAAATGTGTTTGAGTGACTTACCCGGCACCCCTATTCGTGTGCTAGGTCCATGTTGTCAGTCCAGCAGGTTCTGGGTCTGCGCCACCTGTGCGTCACGCAGTGCGTGTCATCGGTTGTAACGCCGTTCCCGCATCAGAGGCGCCTCACAGCGTGCATAGATGGATTTAAAGAAAATGATAAAGACCCAGATTTTCTTTGAGGCCTTTAGACTGTAAGGAATCTAGGGCGAGATTTATTGTGTTTACCGTTTTTCCGAAAATGCGATTTAAACTCAAATCGCCATATATCGCCGTTTTTTAAAATTGCATTTTTTTCCAGAATTCGCATTTTTAATGAGGTGTGTATTCCGGCATGAAAAGTGCGAGAAAGTGTGATGTAGGGCGATTTTCGGGATGAAAATAGAGATTTTTTAGTCATGAAAAGGTGCGATTTTTTTAAAATGTGCGATTTTGTGATGAAAAAAAAAATAAAAAAATTGGCGTGAGGTCCCCCCTCTTGGACGTAACCAGCCCCGGGCTCATTGAGCCGGACCTGGTTCCAAAAATACGGGGGACAAAAAGCGTAGGGGTCCCCCGTATTTCTGAAACCAGCCCCGGACTCTTGGACCGGTCCTGGTTCCAAAAATACAGGGTACAAAAAATCTGGGGGTCCCCCATATTTTGAAACCAGCACCGGGCTCCAACAGCCCCCAGTGTCATGCCACAGCCGGGGGACACTTTTTACACAAGGTCCCCCGGCCGCACCATGAGCACCGTGGCTGGTCAGCCTTGGACGGGGTACCTGGAGGAGTGGGGACCCCCCCAATAAAGGGGTCCCCCCCCCAGGCTTCACCCGTCCAGGGCTGAAGCCCGGGGCTGTCACCGGCGTCCCTGGCCATTGGACGCCGGCCTGATATGGTTAAATTGTCATTCCTAACATTGCTTAATACAGGAGAACTGCAAGTGCCAGCAGACTTCCCCCGCAGGCTGGGACTTGGAGAACCACAAGTCCCAGCATGCGGGGCATTAATGGGTCCGCTGGGACTAGTAGTCCACCTGTAAAAAGAATGTTAAAAGAAAACACACACACAGAAAAGTACAACTTTATTACACACACACACAAACACCTCACTTTTACACCGCTATACATACCGATCCAGGATCCAGCGCTGGTCTCTCTGCAGCAGAGCCGGACAGCCTGCACTGACAGCGGCCTGAACCGGCTTCCTCCGATGCAGCTAACAGCTTCTGTCGCGCTGTCCCAGCGCGACACAGGCTGAGAGCGTGATTAGGCGATGCGTCTCCATGGAGACGCATAGCTCAGCCCTGATTGGCTGAGCTATGCGTCTCCATGGAGACACATAAGCCGGAGACGCTCTCAGCCTGTGTCCCAGACTCAACCAGGGAAACAGGGAATACCATCCCAGACTGTTTTGTGGATGCAGGGAATATCATCCAAGACTGGCCCAGGGATACAGGGAATACCATCCCAGACTGGCCCTGGGATACAGGGAATACCATCCCAGACACCCAGGGAAACAGTGAATACCATCCCAGACTTACCCAGGGATACAGGGAATACGAGAATACAGGAAATACAATCCCAGACTCAACCGGGAATACAGGGAATACCATCCCAGACTGGCCCAGGGATACAGGGAATAACATCCCAGACTCAACCAGGGAAACAGGGAATACCATCCCAGAATGGCCCATTAATACATGGAATACCATCCCAGACTCACCCAGGGAAACAGTGAGTACCATCCAAGACTGGCCCTGGGATACAGGGAAAACCATCCCAGACTCACCCAGGGATACAGGGAATACAATCCCAGACTCACCCAGGGAAACAGTGAATACCATCCCAGACTGGCCCTGGGATACAGGGAATACCATCCCAGACTCACCCAGGGATACAGGGATACAGGGAACAGATATTTTTATTTATAGCAAAAGTAAAAAGAAATCATGAACATAAATCCTATCTGACAATTCACATACCTCCCAACTCTCGCGCTTTCTGCAGAAATGTCATGGTTTTTGGGGATGTTCCCACTTTCCGCCCAAGGCGTGGAAGGGGGGCAGTTGGGAGTCCCCCAGCCTAAAACAATGCAGAGGAGTGAAAAAGGGGGCCTGGCCGGAGGACACAAAGTCCCGCAAGGTCACGCCCCCTTTTTGGGCGCGTGCATGGCTCTGCCACACGTGTGTCCTGATTATCGAGACACAGATGTTGGGAGATATGGAACAGACGCGGGCAATGATAGCGCACAGACGCAGGCAATGATAGAGTACAGACGCGGGCAATGATAGAGTACAGACGCGGGCAATGATAGCGCACAGACGCAGGCAATGATAGAGTACAGACGCGAGCAATGATGGCGCACAGACGCAGGCAATGATAGAGTACAGACGCGGGCAATGATAGCGCACAGACGCAGGCAATGATAGCGCACAGACGCAGGCAATGATAGAGTACAGACGCGGGCAATGATAGCGCACAGACGCAGGCAATGATAGCGCACAGACGCAGGCAATGATAGAGTACAGACGCAGGCAATGATAGCGCACAGACGCAGGCAATGATAGAGTACAGACGCAGGCAATGATAGCGCACAGACGCAGGCAATGATAGCGCACAGACGCAGGCAATGATAGAGTACAGACGCGGGCAATGATAGAGTACAGACGCGGGCAATGATAGCGCACAGACGCAGGCAATGATAGAGTACAGACGCGGGCAATGATAGCGCACAGACGCAGGCAATGATAGAGTACAGACGCGGGCAATGATAGCGCACAGACGCAGGCAATGATAGCGCACAGACGCAGGCAATGATAGAGTACAGACGCGGGCAATGATAGCGCACAGACGCAGGCAATGATAGCGCACAGACGCAGGCAATGATAGAGTACAGACGCAGGCAATGATAGCGCACAGACGCAGGCAATGATAGAGTACAGACGCAGGCAATGATAGCGCACAGACGCAGGCAATGATAGAGTACAGACGCGGGCAATGATAGAGTACAGACGCGGGCAATGATAGCGCACAGACGCGGGCAATGATAGCGCACAGACACGGGCAATGATAGCGCACAGACGCAGGCAATGATAGCGCACAGACGCAGGCAATGATAGCGCACAGACGCAGGCAATGATAGAGTACAGACGCAGGCAATGATAGCGCACAGACGCAGGCAATGATAGCGCACAGACGCAGGCAATGATAGAGTACAGACGCAGGCAATGATAGCGCACAGACGCAGGCAATGATAGCGCACAGACGCAGGCAATGATAGCGCACAGACCTGAGGCGGGTAATGATAGAGTACAGACGCGGGCAATGATAGCGCACAGACGCAGGCAATGATAGCGCACAGACGCAGGCAATGATAGCGCACAGACGCAGGCAATGATAGCGCACAGACGCAGGCAATGATAGCGCACAGACGCAGGCAATGATAGAGTACAGACGCAGGCAATGATAGAGTACAGACGCGGGCAATGATAGCGCACAGACGCGGGCAATGATAGCGCACAGACGCAGGCAATGATAGCGCACAGACGCAGGCAATGATAGCGCACAGACCTGAGGCGGGTAATGATATTTATTTATTAACAGTTTCTTATATAGTGCAGCAGATTCCGCTTTACAAAGGAGACAGAGATACAACAAGCTGGGTATTTACAGACAGTCAAAAGGTAGGAGGGCCCTGCTCGCAAGCTTACACTCTATAGGGAAATAGGCACTGATACATAAGGATAGATACTGTATTCTTTATTGCAAGAGGGGGGACCTCACGCCATTTTTTTTTTATACTTTTACACATATTTAACCAAAGAACCATACACAGATCACAATGATCTGTGCATGTTTCTGACAAAATCGCCAGTCAGGATCAGGTCTATTTTTTTTTTGGAACTTTAGACCATTTTTTTTGGCGATTTCCAAATTCGCACCTCATTAAAAATAAAAATAAAAAAAAACGGCCGTTTTTGCGATATAAATCGCCAAAACCCCAAAATCGATCTCTAATAAATGTCACCCCTAGTTTGAAGATCCACTGGGACTGGGAGAGTGTTTTAGATCCTCCCCTGACTGAGAATGGAACACGATCAATGGTCTTATACCGGAGGGCTGTCATGTTATGTTTATGAGTGGCAAAGTGGCGCACTACTGGTTGTTCGCTCTTCCCTGAGAGCAAAGCTGCTCGTATGTCCCTTCTGTGCTCAGCCATTCTGGTTTTCAAAGCACCGTCAGTATTACCTACATAGTGCAGGCCGCACGGGCAGGAGTTTTGTAGTACATGTAGGGGCCAGCTAAGTTTGAATTTTTGTCCAGAGAATGGGTGATGTATACAGGGAATACCATCCCAGACTGGCCCGGGATACAGGGAATACCATCCCAAACTTACCCAGGGATACAGGGAATACCATCCCACACCGCCCAGGGATACAGGGAATACCATCCCAGACTGGCCCAGGAATACAGGGAATACCATCCCAAACTTACCCAGGGATACAGGGAATACCATCCCACACTTACCCAGGGATACAGGGAATACAATCCCAGACTCAACCGGGAATACAGTAAATACCATCCCAGACTTACCCAGGGATACAGGGAATACGAGAATACAGGAAATACAATCCCAGACTCAACCGGGAATACAGGGAATACCATCCCAGACTGGCCCAGGGATACAGGGAATACCATCCCAGACTCACCCAGGGAAACAGGGAATACCATCCCAGACTGGCCCTGGATACAGGGAATACAATCCCAGACTCAGCCAGGGATACAGGGAATACGGAAATACAGGGAAACCCTTCCCAGACTCACCCTGGGATACAGGAAATACCATCCCATACTCACCCAGGATAAAGGGAATATCATCCCAGACCAGTGTTCCCTCTAAACTGTGTGCACGCACACAACTCGACGAGCGTGCGCACAGACATTACAACAGAGCGCACAAAGCAGCAGTGGTCCATTTTTGCAGTTGTGGACTCAATTAATGTGTTTCACCCATTAACTACATTGTGTGTTGTGTTTTGAATGTTTAAATGTTTAATATCATGTTGAAGTAAAGTTACCACAAATGCTGAAAGTCATTTTCCAGTTATATATAAGTGACGCACAAAAGTTGCACAGCCAAAATCTTTTGCCGCACACAGCCTTTGTAAAATTAGAGGGAACATTGTCCCAGACTCACCCAGGGATACAGGGAATATCATCCCAGACTCACCCAGGGATACAAAGAATACCATCCAAGACTCACCAAGGGAAACAGTGAATACCATCCCAGACTGGCCTGGGGATACAGGGAATACCATCACAGACTCACAAGGGGATACAGGAAATACCATCCCAGACTCACCAGCGATACATGGAATACCATCCCAGACTGGCCCGGAGATACAGAGAATACCATCACAGACTGGCCCGGAGATACAGAGAATACCATCACAGACTGGCCCGGGGATACAAGGAAAACCATCCCAGACTGGCCCAGGGATACAGGGAATACCATCCCAGACTCAACCAGGGAAACAGGGAATACCATACCAGAATGGCCCATTAATACATGGAATACCATCCCAGACTCACCCAGGGAAACAGTGAGTACCATCCAAGACTGGCCCTGGGATACAGGGAAAACCATCCCAGACTCACCCAGGGATACAGGGAATACAATCCCAGACTCACCCAGGGAAACAGTGAATACCATCCCAGACTGGCCCTGGGATACAGGGAATACCATCCCAGACTCACCCAGGGATACAGGGATACAGGGAACAGATATTTTTATTTATAGCAAAAGTAAAAAGAAATCATGAACATAAATCCTATCTGACAATTCACATACCTCCCAACTCTCGCGCTTTCTGCAGAAATGTCATGGTTTTTGGGGATGTTCCCACTTTCCGCCCAAGGCGTGGAAGGGGGGCAGTTGGGAGTCCCCCAGCCTAAAACAATGCAGAGGAGTGAAAAAGGGGGCCTGGCCGGAGGACACAAAGTCCCGCAAGGTCACGCCCCCTTTTTGGGCGCGTGCATGGCTCTGCCACACGTGTGTCCTGATTATCGAGACACAGATGTTGGGAGATATGGAACAGACGCGGGCAATGATAGCGCACAGACGCAGGCAATGATAGAGTACAGACGCGGGCAATGATAGAGTACAGACGCGGGCAATGATAGCGCACAGACGCAGGCAATGATAGAGTACAGACGCGAGCAATGATGGCGCACAGACGCAGGCAATGATAGAGTACAGACGCGGGCAATGATAGCGCACAGACGCAGGCAATGATAGCGCACAGACGCAGGCAATGATAGAGTACAGACGCGGGCAATGATAGCGCACAGACGCAGGCAATGATAGCGCACAGACGCAGGCAATGATAGAGTACAGACGCAGGCAATGATAGCGCACAGACGCAGGCAATGATAGAGTACAGACGCAGGCAATGATAGAGTACAGACGCGGGCAATGATAGAGTACAGACGCGGGCAATGATAGCGCACAGACGCAGGCAATGATAGCGCACAGACGCAGGCAATGATAGAGTACAGACGCAGGCAATGATAGAGTACAGACGCGGGCAATGATAGCGCACAGACGCGGGCAATGATAGCGCACAGACGCAGGCAATGATAGAGTACAGACGCGGGCAATGATAGCGCACAGACGCAGGCAATGATAGCGCACAGACGCAGGCAATGATAGAGTACAGACGCGGGCAATGATAGCGCACAGACGCAGGCAATGATAGCGCACAGACGCAGGCAATGATAGAGTACAGACGCAGGCAATGATAGCGCACAGACGCAGGCAATGATAGAGTACAGACGCAGGCAATGATAGCGCACAGACGCAGGCAATGATAGAGTACAGACGCGGGCAATGATAGAGTACAGACGCGGGCAATGATAGCGCACAGACGCGGGCAATGATAGCGCACAGACACGGGCAATGATAGCGCACAGACGCAGGCAATGATAGCGCACAGACGCAGGCAATGATAGCGCACAGACGCAGGCAATGATAGAGTACAGACGCAGGCAATGATAGCGCACAGACGCAGGCAATGATAGCGCACAGACGCAGGCAATGATAGAGTACAGACGCAGGCAATGATAGAGTACAGACGCGGGCAATGATAGCGCACAGACGCAGGCAATGATAGTGCACAGACGCGGGCAATGATAGCGCACAGACCTGAGGCGGGCAATGATATTTATTTATTAACAGTTTCTTATATAGTGCAGCATATTCCGCTTTACAAAGGAGACAGAGATACAACAAGCTGGGTATTTACAGACAGTCAAAAGGTAGGAGGGCCCTGCTCGCAAGCTTACACTCTATAGGGAAATAGGCACTGATACATAAGGATAGATACTGTATTCTTTATTGCAAGAGGGGGGACCTCACGCCATTTTTTTTTTATACTTTTACACATATTTAACCAAAGAACCATACACAGATCACAATGATCTGTGCATGTTTCTGACAAAATCGCCAGTCAGGATCAGGTCTATTTTTTTTTTGGAACTTTAGACCATTTTTTTTGGCGATTTCCAAATTCGCACCTCATTAAAAATAAAAATAAAAAAAACGGCCGTTTTTGCGATATAAATCGCCAAAACCCCAAAATCGATCTCTAATAAATGTCACCCCTAGTTTGAAGATCCACTGGGACTGGGAGAGTGTTTTAGATCCTCCCCTGACTGAGAATGGAACACGATCAATGGTCTTATACCGGAGGGCTGTCATGTTATGTTTATGAGTGGCAAAGTGGCGCACTACTGGTTGTTCGCTCTTCCCTGAGAGCAAAGCTGCTCGTATGTCCCTTCTGTGCTCAGCCATTCTGGTTTTCAAAGCACCGTCAGTATTACCTACATAGTGCAGGCCGCACGGGCAGGAGTTTTGTAGTACATGTAGGGGCCAGCTAAGTTTGAATTTTTGTCCAGAGAATGGGTGATGTATACAGGGAATACCATCCCAGACTGGCCCGGGATACAGGGAATACCATCCCAAACTTACCCAGGGATACAGGGAATACCATCCCACACCGCCCAGGGATACAGGGAATACCATCCCAGACTGGCCCAGGAATACAGGGAATACCATCCCAAACTTACCCAGGGATACAGGGAATACCATCCCACACTTACCCAGGGATACAGGGAATACAATCCCAGACTCAACCGGGAATACAGTAAATACCATCCCAGACTTACCCAGGGATACAGGGAATACGAGAATACAGGAAATACAATCCCAGACTCAACCGGGAATACAGGGAATACCATCCCAGACTGGCCCAGGGATACAGGGAATACCATCCCAGACTCACCCAGGGAAACAGGGAATACCATCCCAGACTGGCCCTGGATACAGGGAATACAATCCCAGACTCAGCCAGGGATACAGGGAATACGGAAATACAGGGAAACCCTTCCCAGACTCACCCTGGGATACAGGAAATACCATCCCATACTCACCCAGGATAAAGGGAATATCATCCCAGACCAGTGTTCCCTCTAAACTGTGTGCACGCACACAACTCGACGAGCGTGCGCACAGACATTACAACAGAGCGCACAAAGCAGCAGTGGTCCATTTTTGCAGTTGTGGACTCAATTAATGTGTTTCACCCATTAACTACATTGTGTGTTGTGTTTTGAATGTTTAAATGTTTAATATCATGTTGAA
The DNA here is from genome assembly GCF_055691185.1 of Crinia signifera. Lineage (NCBI taxonomy): Eukaryota > Metazoa > Chordata > Amphibia > Anura > Myobatrachidae > Crinia > Crinia signifera. Next base: position 332,198,042 of record NC_139221.1, read on the forward strand.
GTAAAGTTACCACAAATGCTGAAAGTCATTTTCCAGTTATATATAAGTGACGCACAAAAGTTGCACAGCCAAAATCTTTTGCCGCACACAGCCTTTGTAAAATTAGAGGGAACATTGTCCCAGACTCACCCAGGGATACAGGGAATATCATCCCAGACTCACCCAGGGATACAAAGAATACCATCCAAGACTCACCCAGGGAAACAGGGAATACCATACCAGAATGGCCCGGGGATACAAGGAAAACCATCCCAGACTGGCCTGGGGATACAGGGAATACCATCACTAACTCACCAGGGGACACAGGAAATACCATCCCAGACTCACCCAGGGATACAGGGAATACAATCCCAGACTCAACCAGGGATACAGGGAATACAATCCCAGACTGGCCCTGGGATACAGGGAATACCATCCCAGACTCACCCAGGGATACAGGGAATACAATCCCAGACTGGCCCTGGGATACAGGGAATACCATCCCAGACTCACCCAGGGATACAGGGAATACAATCCCAGACTGGCCCTGGGATACAGGGAATACCATCCCAGACTTAACCAGGGATACAGGGAATATTATCCCAGACTCACCAGCGATACATGGAATACCATCCCAGACTGGCCCGGAGATACAGAGAATACCATCCCAGACTGGCCCTGGAATACAAGGAAAACCATCCCAGACTGGCCCGGGGATACAAGGAAAACCATCCCAGACTGGCCTGGGGATACAGGGAATACCATCACTAACTCACCAGGGGACACAGGAAATACCATCCCAGACTCACCCAGGGATACAGGGAATACAATCCCAGACTCAACCAGGTATACAGGGAATACCATCCCAGACTCACCCAGGGATACAGGGAATACAATCCCAGACTGGCCCTGGGATACAGGGAATACCATCCCAGACTCACCCAGGGATACAGGGAATACAATCCCAGACTCAACCAGGTATACAGGGAATACCATCCCAGACTCACCCAGGGATACAGGGAATACAATCCCAGACTGGCCTGGGGATACAGGGAATACCATCACAGACTCACCAGGAGATACAGGAAATACAATCCCAGACTGGCCCTGGGATACAGGGAATACCATCCCAGACTCAACCAGGGATACAGGGAATACCATACCAGACTCAACCAGGGAAACAGGGAATACCATCCCAGACTCAACCAGGGATACAGGGAATACCATCCCAGACTCACCCAGGGATACAAAGAATACCATCCCAGACTCACCAAGGGAAACAGTGAATACCATCCCAGACTGGCCTGGGGATACAGGGAATACCATCACAGACTCACAAGGGGATACAGGAAATACCATCCCAGACTCACCAGCGATACATGGAATACCATCCCAGACTGGCCCGGAGATACAGAGAATACCATCACAGACTGGCCCGGAGATACAGAGAATACCATCACAGACTGGCCCGGGGATACAAGGAAAACCATCCCAGACTGGCCCAGGGATACAGGGAATACCATCCCAGACTCAACCAGGGAAACAGGGAATACCATACCAGAATGGCCCATTAATACATGGAATACCATCCCAGACTCACCCAGGGAAACAGTGAGTACCATCCAAGACTGGCCCTGGGATACAGGGAAAACCATCCCAGACTCACCCAGGGATACAGGGAATACAATCCCAGACTCACCCAGGGAAACAGTGAATACCATCCCAGACTGGCCCTGGGATACAGGGAATACCATCCCAGACTCACCCAGGGATACAGGGATACAGGGAACAGATATTTTTATTTATAGCAAAAGTAAAAAGAAATCATGAACATAAATCCTATCTGACAATTCACATACCTCCCAACTCTCGCGCTTTCTGCAGAAATGTCATGGTTTTTGGGGATGTTCCCACTTTCCGCCCAAGGCGTGGAAGGGGGGCAGTTGGGAGTCCCCCAGCCTAAAACAATGCAGAGGAGTGAAAAAGGGGGCCTGGCCGGAGGACACAAAGTCCCGCAAGGTCACGCCCCCTTTTTGGGCGCGTGCATGGCTCTGCCACACGTGTGTCCTGATTATCGAGACACAGATGTTGGGAGATATGGAACAGACGCGGGCAATGATAGCGCACAGACGCAGGCAATGATAGAGTACAGACGCGGGCAATGATAGAGTACAGACGCGGGCAATGATAGCGCACAGACGCAGGCAATGATAGAGTACAGACGCGAGCAATGATGGCGCACAGACGCAGGCAATGATAGAGTACAGACGCGGGCAATGATAGCGCACAGACGCAGGCAATGATAGCGCACAGACGCAGGCAATGATAGAGTACAGACGCGGGCAATGATAGCGCACAGACGCAGGCAATGATAGCGCACAGACGCAGGCAATGATAGAGTACAGACGCAGGCAATGATAGCGCACAGACGCAGGCAATGATAGAGTACAGACGCAGGCAATGATAGAGTACAGACGCGGGCAATGATAGAGTACAGACGCGGGCAATGATAGCGCACAGACGCAGGCAATGATAGCGCACAGACGCAGGCAATGATAGAGTACAGACGCAGGCAATGATAGAGTACAGACGCGGGCAATGATAGCGCACAGACGCGGGCAATGATAGCGCACAGACGCAGGCAATGATAGAGTACAGACGCGGGCAATGATAGCGCACAGACGCAGGCAATGATAGCGCACAGACGCAGGCAATGATAGAGTACAGACGCGGGCAATGATAGCGCACAGACGCAGGCAATGATAGCGCACAGACGCAGGCAATGATAGAGTACAGACGCAGGCAATGATAGCGCACAGACGCAGGCAATGATAGAGTACAGACGCAGGCAATGATAGCGCACAGACGCAGGCAATGATAGAGTACAGACGCGGGCAATGATAGAGTACAGACGCGGGCAATGATAGCGCACAGACGCGGGCAATGATAGCGCACAGACACGGGCAATGATAGCGCACAGACGCAGGCAATGATAGCGCACAGACGCAGGCAATGATAGCGCACAGACGCAGGCAATGATAGAGTACAGACGCAGGCAATGATAGCGCACAGACGCAGGCAATGATAGCGCACAGACGCAGGCAATGATAGAGTACAGACGCAGGCAATGATAGAGTACAGACGCGGGCAATGATAGCGCACAGACGCAGGCAATGATAGTGCACAGACGCGGGCAATGATAGCGCACAGACCTGAGGCGGGCAATGATATTTATTTATTAACAGTTTCTTATATAGTGCAGCATATTCCGCTTTACAAAGGAGACAGAGATACAACAAGCTGGGTATTTACAGACAGTCAAAAGGTAGGAGGGCCCTGCTCGCAAGCTTACACTCTATAGGGAAATAGGCACTGATACATAAGGATAGATACTGTATTCTTTATTGCAAGAGGGGGGACCTCACGCCATTTTTTTTTTATACTTTTACACATATTTAACCAAAGAACCATACACAGATCACAATGATCTGTGCATGTTTCTGACAAAATCGCCAGTCAGGATCAGGTCTATTTTTTTTTTGGAACTTTAGACCATTTTTTTTGGCGATTTCCAAATTCGCACCTCATTAAAAATAAAAATAAAAAAAAACGGCCGTTTTTGCGATATAAATCGCCAAAACCCCAAAATCGATCTCTAATAAATGTCACCCCTAGTTTGAAGATCCACTGGGACTGGGAGAGTGTTTTAGATCCTCCCCTGACTGAGAATGGAACACGATCAATGGTCTTATACCGGAGGGCTGTCATGTTATGTTTATGAGTGGCAAAGTGGCGCACTACTGGTTGTTCGCTCTTCCCTGAGAGCAAAGCTGCTCGTATGTCCCTTCTGTGCTCAGCCATTCTGGTTTTCAAAGCACCGTCAGTATTACCTACATAGTGCAGGCCGCACGGGCAGGAGTTTTGTAGTACATGTAGGGGCCAGCTAAGTTTGAATTTTTGTCCAGAGAATGGGTGATGTATACAGGGAATACCATCCCAGACTGGCCCGGGATACAGGGAATACCATCCCAAACTTACCCAGGGATACAGGGAATACCATCCCACACCGCCCAGGGATACAGGGAATACCATCCCAGACTGGCCCAGGAATACAGGGAATACCATCCCAAACTTACCCAGGGATACAGGGAATACCATCCCACACTTACCCAGGGATACAGGGAATACAATCCCAGACTCACCCAGGGAAACAGTGAATACCATCCCAGACTGTTTTGTGGATGCAGGGAATATCATCCAAGACTGGCCCAGGGATACATGGATACAGGGAACAGATATTTTTATTTATAGCAAAAGTAAAAAGAAATCATGAAGATAAATCCTATCTGACAATACACATACCTCCCAACTGTCGCGCTTTCTGCAGAAATGTCCTGGTTTTTGGGGATGTTCCCACTTTCCGCCCAAGGCGTGGTAGGGGGCAGTTGGGAGTCCCCCAGCCTAAAACAATGCAGAGGAGTAAAAAGGGGGCCTGGCCGGAGGACACAAAGTCCCGCAAGGTCACGCCCCCTTTTTGGGCGCGTGCATGGCTCTGCCACACGTGTGTCCTGATTATCGAGACACAGATGTTGGGAGATATGGAACAGACGCGGGCAATGATAGCGCACAGACGCGGGCAATGATAGCGCACAGACCTGAGGCGGGTAATGATATTTATTTATTAACAGTTTCTTATATATCGCAGCAGATTCCGTTACAGTGTCTTATATAGCGCAGCAGATTCCGTTACAGCGTCTTATATAGCTCAGCAGATTCCGTTACAGTGTCTTATATAGCGCAGCAGATTCCGTTACAGCGTCTTATATAGCGCAGCAGATTCCGTTACAGTGTCTTATATAGCGCAGCAGATTCCGTTACAGCGTCTTATATAGCGCAGCAGATTCCGTTACAGCGTCTTATATAGCGCAGCAGATTCCGTTACAGTGTCTTATATAGCTCAGCAGATTCCGTTACAGCGTCTTATATAGCGCAGCAGATTCCGTTACAGCGTCTTATATAGCGCAGCAGATTCCGTTACAGCGTCTTATATAGCGCAGCAGATTCCGTTACAGCGTCTTATATAGCGCAGCAGATTCCGTTACAGCGTCTTATATAGCGCAGCAGATTCCGTTACAGCGTCTTATATAGCGCAGCAGATTCCGTTACAGTGTCTTATATAGCGCAGCAGATTCCGTTACAGTGTCTTATAAAGCGCAGCAGATTCCGTTACAGTGTCTTATATAGCGCAGCAGATTCCGTTACAGTGTCTTATATAGTGCAGCAGATTCCGTTACAGTGTCTTATATAGCGCAGCAGATTCCGTTACAGCGTCTTATATAGCGCAGCAGATTCCGTTACAGCGTCTTATATAGCGCAGCAGATTCCGTTACAGCGTCTTATATAGCGCAGCAGATTCCGTTACAGCGTCTTATATAGCTCAGCAGATTCCGTTACAGTGTCTTATATAGCGCAGCAGATTCCGTTACAGCGTCTTATATAGCGCAGCAGATTCCGTTACAGTGTCTTATATAGCGCAGCAGATTCCGTTACAGCGTCTTATATAGCGCAGCAGATTCCGTTACAGCGTCTTATATAGCGCAGCAGATTCCGTTACAGTGTCTTATATAGCTCAGCAGATTCCGTTACAGCGTCTTATATAGCGCAGCAGATTCCGTTACAGCGTCTTATATAGCGCAGCAGATTCCGTTACAGCGTCTTATATAGCGCAGCAGATTCCGTTACAGCGTCTTATATAGCGCAGCAGATTCCGTTACAGCGTCTTATATAGCGCAGCAGATTCCGTTACAGCGTCTTATATAGCGCAGCAGATTCCGTTACAGTGTCTTATATAGCGCAGCAGATTCCGTTACAGTGTCTTATAAAGCGCAGCAGATTCCGTTACAGTGTCTTATATAGCGCAGCAGATTCCGTTACAGTGTCTTATATAGTGCAGCAGATTCCGTTACAGTGTCTTATATAGCGCAGCAGATTCCGTTACAGCGTCTTATATAGCGCAGCAGATTCCGTTACAGCGTCTTATATAGCGCAGCAGATTCCGTTACAGCGTCTTATATAGCGCAGCAGATACCGTTACAGTGTCTTATATAGCGCAGCAGAATCCGTTACAGTGTCTTATATAGCGCAGCAGATACCGTTACAGTGTCTTATATAGTGCAGCAGATTCCGTTACAGCGTCTTATATAGCGCAGCAGATTCCGTTACAGCGTCTTATATAGCGCAGCAGATACCGTTACAGTGTCTTATATAGCGCAGCAGATTCCGTTACAGTGTCTTATATAGCGCAGCAGATTCCGTTACAGTGTCTTATATAGTGCAGCAGATTCCGTTACAGTGTCTTATATAGCGCAGCAGATTCCGTTACAGTGTCTTATATAGTGCAGCAGATTCCGTTACAGTGTCTTATATAGCGCAGCAGATTCCGTTACAGCGTCTTATATAGCGCAGCAGATTCCGTTACAGCGTCTTATATAGCGCAGCAGATTCCGTTACAGCGTCTTATATAGCGCAGCAGATTCCGTTACAGTGTCTTATATAGCGCAGCAGATTCCGTTACAGTGTCTTATATAGCGCAGCAGATACCGTTACAGTGTCTTATATAGTGCAGCAGATTCCGTTACAGTGTCTTATATAGCGCAGCAGATTCCGTTACAGTGTCTTATATAGCGCAGCAGATTCCGTTACAGCGTCTTATATAGCGCAGCAGATTCCGTTACAGTGTCTTATATAGCGCAGCAGATTCCGTTACAGCGTCTTATATAGCGCAGCAGATTCCGTTACAGTGTCTTATATAGCGCAGCATATTCCGTTACAGTGTCTTATATAGCGCAGTAGATTCCGTTACAGTGTCTTATATAGCGCAGCAGATTCCGTTACAGTGTCTTATATAGCGCAGCAGATTCCGTTACAGCGTCTTATATAGCGCAGCAGATTCCGTTACAGCGTCTTATATAGCGCAGCAGATTCCGTTACAGCGTCTTATATAGCGCAGCAGATTCCGTTACAGTGTCTTATATAGCGCAGCAGATTCCGTTACAGTGTCTTATATAGCGCAGCAGATACCGTTACAGTGTCTTATATAGTGCAGCAGATTCCGTTACAGTGTCTTATATAGCGCAGCAGATTCCGTTACAGTGTCTTATATAGCGCAGCAGATTCCGTTACAGCGTCTTATATAGCGCAGCAGATTCCGTTACAGTGTCTTATATAGCGCAGCAGATTCCGTTACAGCGTCTTATATAGCGCAGCAGATTCCGTTACAGTGTCTTATATAGTTCAGCATATTCCGTTACAGTGTCTTATATAGCGCAGTAGATTCCGTTACAGTGTCTTATATAGCGCAGCAGATTCCGTTACAGTGTCTTATATAGCGCAGCAGATTCCGTTACAGTGTCTTATATAGCGCAGCAGATTCCGTTACAGTGTCTTATATAGCGCAGCAGATTCCGTTACAGTGTCTTATATAGCGCAGCAGATTCCGTTACAGTGTCTTATATAGCGCAGCAGATTCCGTTACAGCGTCTTATATAGCGCAGCAGATTCCGTTACAGCGTCTTATATAGCGCAGCAGATTCCGTTACAGCGTCTTATATAGCGCAGCAGATACCGTTACAGTGTCTTATATAGCGCAGCAGAATCCGTTACAGTGTCTTATATAGCGCAGCAGATACCGTTACAGTGTCTTATATAGTGCAGCAGATTCCGTTACAGCGTCTTATATAGCGCAGCAGATTCCGTTACAGCGTCTTATATAGCTCAGCAGATTCCGTTACAGTGTCTTATATAGCGCAGCAGATTCCGTTACAGCGTCTTATATAGCGCAGCAGATTCCGTTACAGTGTCTTATATAGCGCAGCAGATTCCGTTACAGCGTCTTATATAGCGCAGCAGATTCCGTTACAGTGTCTTATATAGCGCAGCAGATTCCGTTACAGTGTCTTATATAGCGCAGCAGATACCGTTACAGTGTCTTATATAGTGCAGCAGATTCCGTTACAGTGTCTTATATAGCGCAGCAGATTCCGTTACAGTGTCTTATATAGCGCAGCAGATTCCGTTACAGCGTCTTATATAGCGCAGCAGATTCCGTTACAGTGTCTTATATAGCGCAGCAGATTCCGTTACAGCGTCTTATATAGCGCAGCAGATTCCGTTACAGTGTCTTATATAGTGCAGCATATTCCGTTACAGTGTCTTATATAGCGCAGTAGATTCCGTTACAGTGTCTTATATAGCGCAGCAGATTCCGTTACAGTGTCTTATATAGCGCAGCAGATTCCGTTACAGTGTCTTATAAAGCGCAGCAGATTCCGTTACAGTGTCTTATATAGCGCAGCAGATTCCGTTACAGTGTCTTATATAGTGCAGCAGATTCCGTTACAGTGTCTTATATAGCGCAGCAGATTCCGTTACAGCGTCTTATATAGCGCAGCAGATTCCGTTACAGCGTCTTATATAGCGCAGCAGATTCCGTTACAGCGTCTTATATAGCGCAGCAGATACCGTTACAGTGTCTTATATAGCGCAGCAGAATCCGTTACAGTGTCTTATATAGCGCAGCAGATACCGTTACAGTGTCTTATATAGTGCAGCAGATTCCGTTACAGCGTCTTATATAGCGCAGCAGATTCCGTTACAGCGTCTTATATAGCTCAGCAGATTCCGTTACAGTGTCTTATATAGCGCAGCAGATTCCGTTACAGCGTCTTATATAGCGCAGCAGATTCCGTTACAGTGTCTTATATAGCGCAGCAGATTCCGTTACAGCGTCTTATATAGCGCAGCAGATTCCGTTACAGCGTCTTATATAGCGCAGCAGATTCCGTTACAGTGTCTTATATAGCTCAGCAGATTCCGTTACAGCGTCTTATATAGCGCAGCAGATTCCGTTACAGCGTCTTATATAGCGCAGCAGATTCCGTTACAGCGTCTTATATAGCGCAGCAGATTCCGTTACAGCGTCTTATATAGCGCAGCAGATTCCGTTACAGCGTCTTATATAGCGCAGCAGATTCCGTTACAGCGTCTTATATAGCGCAGCAGATTCCGTTACAGTGTCTTATATAGCGCAGCAGATTCCGTTACAGTGTCTTATAAAGCGCAGCAGATTCCGTTACAGTGTCTTATATAGCGCAGCAGATTCCGTTACAGTGTCTTATATAGTGCAGCAGATTCCGTTACAGTGTCTTATATAGCGCAGCAGATTCCGTTACAGCGTCTTATATAGCGCAGCAGATTCCGTTACAGCGTCTTATATAGCGCAGCAGATTCCGTTACAGCGTCTTATATAGCGCAGCAGATACCGTTACAGTGTCTTATATAGCGCAGCAGAATCCGTTACAGTGTCTTATATAGCGCAGCAGATACCGTTACAGTGTCTTATATAGTGCAGCAGATTCCGTTACAGCGTCTTATATAGCGCAGCAGATTCCGTTACAGCGTCTTATATAGCGCAGCAGATACCGTTACAGTGTCTTATATAGCGCAGCAGATTCCGTTACAGTGTCTTATATAGCGCAGCAGATTCCGTTACAGTGTCTTATATAGTGCAGCAGATTCCGTTACAGTGTCTTATATAGCGCAGCAGATTCCGTTACAGTGTCTTATATAGTGCAGCAGATTCCGTTACAGTGTCTTATATAGCGCAGCAGATTCCGTTACAGCGTCTTATATAGCGCAGCAGATTCCGTTACAGCGTCTTATATAGCGCAGCAGATTCCGTTACAGCGTCTTATATAGCGCAGCAGATTCCGTTACAGTGTCTTATATAGCGCAGCAGATTCCGTTACAGTGTCTTATATAGCGCAGCAGATACCGTTACAGTGTCTTATATAGTGCAGCAGATTCCGTTACAGTGTCTTATATAGCGCAGCAGATTCCGTTACAGTGTCTTATATAGCGCAGCAGATTCCGTTACAGCGTCTTATATAGCGCAGCAGATTCCGTTACAGTGTCTTATATAGCGCAGCAGATTCCGTTACAGCGTCTTATATAGCGCAGCAGATTCCGTTACAGTGTCTTATATAGCGCAGCATATTCCGTTACAGTGTCTTATATAGCGCAGTAGATTCCGTTACAGTGTCTTATATAGCGCAGCAGATTCCGTTACAGTGTCTTATATAGCGCAGCAGATTCCGTTACAGCGTCTTATATAGCGCAGCAGATTCCGTTACAGCGTCTTATATAGCGCAGCAGATTCCGTTACAGCGTCTTATATAGCGCAGCAGATTCCGTTACAGTGTCTTATATAGCGCAGCAGATTCCGTTACAGTGTCTTATATAGCGCAGCAGATACCGTTACAGTGTCTTATATAGTGCAGCAGATTCCGTTACAGTGTCTTATATAGCGCAGCAGATTCCGTTACAGTGTCTTATATAGCGCAGCAGATTCCGTTACAGCGTCTTATATAGCGCAGCAGATTCCGTTACAGTGTCTTATATAGCGCAGCAGATTCCGTTACAGCGTCTTATATAGCGCAGCAGATTCCGTTACAGTGTCTTATATAGTGCAGCATATTCCGTTACAGTGTCTTATATAGCGCAGTAGATTCCGTTACAGTGTCTTATATAGCGCAGCAGATTCCGTTACAGTGTCTTATATAGCGCAGCAGATTCCGTTACAGTGTCTTATATAGCGCAGCAGATTCCGTTACAGTGTCTTATATAGCGCAGCAGATTCCGTTACAGTGTCTTATATAGCGCAGCAGATTCCGTTACAGTGTCTTATAGCGCAGTAGATTCCGTTACAGTGTCTTATATAGCGCAGCAGATTTCGTTACAGTGTCTTATATAGCGCAGCAGATTCCGTTACAGCGTCTTATATAGCGCAGCAGATTCCGTTACAGTGTCTTATATAGCGCAGCAGATTCAGTTACAGTATCTTATATAGCGCAGCAGATTCCGTTACAGGGTCTTATATAGCCAGGGCAGCCGAGAGGAATGCCGGGCCCCGGTAAAATGTTGGGGGCGTGGCCTAAGTGTGTGTGTTGTGGGAACCTCCCACATTTAGGCCACACCCCCAAATGTTTAGAGGAGGGTGAAAGAAAACTAAAAACTGTAATCTCAGAAGCAGCACACACCTACAGCATGTGCTGTGCTGACTGCAGGCTCAGCATGACCTCTCACGCTGTCAGTGAGACACTCATGCTGAGCCTGCTGTCAGCACAGCACATGCTGTAGAAGTGTGTGCTACTGTTGCTACCTGGGAGGGATGGAGGGGAAAGGGAGGGGTCAGACCAGGGCCCCTGCGGGGCCACTTCAGCAAGCCTGGGCCCGGGTAATTAGTACCCACTCCCCCCCTCTCTCGGCTCCCCTGTATATAGCGCAGCAGATTCCGTTACAGTGTCTTATATAGCGCAGCAGATTCCGTTACAGCGTCTTATATAGCGCAGCAGATTCCGTTACAGCGTCTTATATAGCGCAGCAGATTCCGTTACAGCGTCTTATATAGCACAGCATATTCCGTTGCGCTTTACAAAGGAGACAGAGATACAACAAGCTGGGTATTTACAGACAGTCAGAGGTAGGAGGGCCCTGTTCGCAAGCTTACAATCTATAGGGAAATAGGCATTGATACATAAGGATAGATACTGTATTCTTTATTGCATCGATTCCACCAGAACGCAAGGTTCTGTGACTGGTTTTGGAATTCGATAAGCTGCCTGAAGAGATGATTTTTAGGGAACGCTTATAGGTTTGGAGACTGGAGGAGTCTTATTGTGCTTGGGAGGGCATTCCACAGAGTGGGTGCAGCCCGAAGAAAGTCCTGCAGCCGGCAATGGGAGCGAGTAATGAGTGTGGATGAGAGACGCAGATCTTGGGAGGAGCGTAGAGGTCGTGTTGGATGATATTTTGAGATAAGAGAAGATATGTACAGAGGCGTGTAGTGATAGCGCACAGAGGTGGGGAATGATTTTGCACTGATAATAATAACCTCTGTGGGAAATCCAATGAGTATCCCGGACTTTTGCATGGAGATGGGTGGACAGGATCACTGGGAAGGGAAGTGTTGCAGAGCCGGCACCAGGCCCTATGCGCCCAGTACAGTATTGTGCTTGGAAGTGTTGCAGAGCCGGCACCAGGCACTATGCGCCCAGTACAGTATTGTGCAGGGAAGCGTTGCAGAGCCGGCACCAGGCCCTATGCGCCCAGTACAGTATTGTGCTTGGAAGTGTTGCAGAGCCGGCACCAGGCACTATGCGCCCAGTACAGTATTGTGCAGGGAAGCGTTGCAGAGCCGGCACCAGGCCCTATGCGCCCAGTACAGTATTGTGCGGGGAAGTGTTGCAGAGCCTGCACCAGGCCCTATGCGCCCAGTACAGGATTGTGCAGGGAAGTGTTGCAGAGCCGGCACCAGGCCCTATGCGCCCAGTACAGTATTGTGCTTGGAAGTGTTGCAGAGCCGGCACCAGGCACTATGCGCCCAGTACAGTATTGTGCAGGGAAGCGTTGCAGAGCCGGCACCAGGCCCTATGCGCCCAGTACAGTATTGTGCAGGGAAGCGTTGCAGAGCCGGCACCAGGCCCTATGCGCCCAGTACAGTATTGTGCAGGGAAGCGTTGCAGAGCCGGCACCAGGCCCTATGCGCCCAGTACAGTATTGTGCAGGGAAGTGTTGCAGAGCCGGCACCAGGCCCTATGCGCCCAGTACAGTATTGTGCAGGGAAGTGTTCCAGAGCCGGCACCAGGCCCTATGCGCCCAGTACAGTATTGTGCAGGGAAGCGTTGCAGAGCCGGCACCAGGCCCTATGCGCCCAGTACAGTATTGTGCGGGGAAGTGTTGCAGAGCCGGCACCAGGCCCTATGCGCCCAGTACAGTATTGTGCAGGGAAGCGTTGCAGAGCCGGCACCAGGCCCTATGCACCCAGTACAGTATTGTGCAGGGAAGCGTTGCAGAGCCGGCACCAGGCCCTATGCGCCCAGTACAGTATTGTGCAGGGAAGTGTTGCAGAGCCGGCACCAGGCCCTATGCTCCCAGTACAGTATTGTGCAGGGAAGTGTTGCAGAGCAGGCACCAGGCCCTATGCGCCCAGTACAGTATTGTGCGGGGAAGTGTTGCAGAGCCGGCACCGGGCCCTATGCGCCCAGTACAGTATTGTGCGGGGAAGTGTTGCAGAGCCGGCACCAGGCCCTATGTGCCCAGTACTGTATTGTGCGGGAAAGTGTTGCAGAGCCGGCACCGGGCCCTATGCGCCCAGTACAGTATTGTGCGGGGAAGTGTTGCAGAGCCGGCACCGGGCCCTATGCGCCCAGTACAGTATTGTGCGGGGAAGTGTTGCAGAGCCGGCACCAGGCCCTATGCGCACAGTACAGTATTGTGCGGGGAAGCTTTGCAGAGCTGGCACCAGGCCCTATGCTCCCAGTACAGTATTGTGCAGGTAAGTGTTGCAGAGCCGGCACCAGGCCCTATGCACCCAGTACAGTATTGTGCAGGGAAGCGTTGCAGAGCCGGCACCAGGCCCTATGCGTCCAGTACAGTATAGTGCAGGGAAGTGTTGCAGAGCCGGCACCAGGCCCTATGCTCCCAGTACAGTATTGTGCAGGGAAGTGTTGCAGAGCCGGCACCAGGCCCTATGCGCCCAGTACTGTATTGTGCAGGGAAGTGTTGCAGAGCCGGCACCGGGCCCTATGCTCCCAGTATAGTATTGTGCAGGGAAGTGTTGCAGAGCCGGCACCAGGCCCTATGCGCCCAGTACAGTATTGTGCAGGGAAGTGTTGCAGAGCCGGCACCAGGCCCTATGCGCCCAGTACAGTATTGTGCGGGGAAGTGTTGCAGAGCCGGCACCAGGCCCTATGCGCCCAGTACAGTATTGTGCAGGGAAGTGTTGCAGAGCCGGCACCAGGCCCTATGCGCCCAGTACAGTATTGTGCAGGGAAGTGTTGCAGAGCCGGCACCAGGCCCTATGCGCCCAGTACAGTATTGTGCAGGGAAGCGTTGCAGAGCCGGCACCAGGCCCTATGCTCCCAGTACAGTATTGTGCAGGGAAGTGTTGCAGAGCCGGCACCAGGCCCTATGCGCCCAGTACAGTATTGTGCGGGGAAGTGTTGCAGAGCCGGCACCAGGCCCTATGCACCCAGTACAGTATTGTGCAGGGAAGCGTTGCAGAGCCGGCACCAGGCCCTATGCGCCCAGTACTGTATTGTGCAGGAAAGCGTTGCAGAGTCGGCACCAGGCCCTATGCGCCCAGTACTGTATTGTGCGGGGAAGTGTTGCAGAGCAGGCACCAGGCCCTATGCGCCCAGTACAGTATTGTGCAGGGAAGTGTTACAGAGCCGGCACCAGGCCCTATGCGCCCAGTACTGTATTGTGCGGGGAAGTGTTGCAGAGCAGGCACCAGGCCCTATGCGCCCAGTACAGTATTGTGCAGGGAAGTGTTGCAGAGCCGGCACCGGGCCCTATGCGCCCAGTACAGTATTGTGCAGGGAAGTGTTGCAGAGCCGGCACCAGGCCCTATGCGCCCAGTACAGTATTGTGCGGGGAAGTGTTGCAGAGCCGGCACCGGGCCCTATGCGCCCAGTACTGTATTGTGCAGGGAAGTGTTGCAGAGCCGGCACCAGGCCCTATGTGCCCAGTACAGTATTGTGCAGGGAAGTGTTGCAGAGCCGGCACCAGGCCCTATGCGCCCAGTACAGTATTGTGCAGGGAAGTGTTGCAGAGCCGGCACCAGGCCCTATGCGCCCAGTACAGTATTGTGCAGGGAAGTGTTGCAGAGCCGGCACCAGGCCCTATGCGCCCAGTACTGTATTGTGCAGGGAAGTGTTGCAGAGCCGGCACCGGGCCCTATGCGCCCAGTACAGTATTGTGCAGTGAAGTGTTGCAGAGCCGGCACCAGGCCCTATGCGCCAGTACAGTATTGTGCAGTGAAGTGTTGCAGAGCCGGCACCGGGCCCTATGCGCCCAGTACAGTATTGTGCGGGGAAGTGTTGCAGAGCCGGCACCGGGCCCTATGCGCCCAGTACAGTATTGTGTAGGGAAGCGTTGCAGAGCCGGCACCAGGCCCTATGCTCCCAGTACAGTATTGTGCGGGGAAGTGTTGCAGAGCCGGCATCGGGCCCTATGCGCCAGTACAGTATTGTGCAGGGAAGTGTTGCAGAGCCGGCACCGGGCCCTATGCGCCCAGTACTGTATTGTGCAGGGAAGTGTTGCAGAGCCGGCACCGGGCCCTATGCGCCCAGTACTGTATTGTGCAGGGAAGTGTTGCAGAGCCGGCACCGGGCCCTATGCGCCCAGTACAGTATTGTGCAGGGAAGTGTTGCAGAGCCGGCACCAGGCCCTATGCGCCCAGTACAGTATTGTGCAGGGAAGCGTTGCAGAGCCGGCACCAGGCCCTATGCGCCCAGTACAGTATTGTGCAGGGAAGTGTTGCAGAGCCGGCACCAGGCCCTATGCGCCCAGTACAGTATTGTGCAGGGAAGTGTTGCAGAGCCGGCACCAGGCACTATGCGCCCAGTACAGTATTGTGCAGGGAAGTGTTGCAGAGCCGGCACCAGGCCCTATGCGCCCAGTACTGTATTGTGCAGGGAAGTGTTGCAGAGCCGGCACCAGGCCCTATGCGCCCAGTACAGTATTGTGCGGGGAAGTGTTGCAGAGCCGGCACCGGGCCCTATGCGCCCAGTACAGTATTGTGCGGGGAAGTGTTGCAGAGCCGGCACCAGGCCCTATGTGCCCAGTACTGTATTGTGCGGGAAAGTGTTGCAGAGTCGGCACCAGGCCCTATGCGCCCAGTACTGTATTGTGCGGGGAAGCGTTGCAGAGCCGGCACCAGGCCCTATGCGCCCAGTACAGTATTGTGCAGGGAAGTGTTGCAGAGCCGGCACCAGGCCCTATGCGCCCAGTACAGTATTGTGCGGGGAAGTGTCGCAGAGCCGGCACCAGGCCCTATGCGCCCAGTACAGTATTGTGCAGGGAAGTGTCGCAGAGCCGGCACCAGGCCCTATGCGCCCAGTACAGTATTGTGCAGGGAAGTGTCGCAGAGCCGGCACCAGGCCCTATGCGCCCAGTACAGTATTGTGCAGGGAAGTGTTGCAGAGCCGGCACCAGGCCCTATGTGCCCAGTACAGTATTGTGCAGGGAAGTGTTGCAGAGCCGGCACCAGGCCCTATGCGCACAGTACAGTATTGTGCGGGGAAGCTTTGCAGAGCTGGCACCAGGCCCTATGCTCCCAGTACAGTATTGTGCAGGTAAGTGTTGCAGAGCCGGCACCAGGCCCTATGCGTCCAGTACAGTATAGTGCAGGGAAGTGTTGCAGAGCCGGCACCAGGCCCTATGCTCCCAGTACAGTATTGTGCAGGGAAGTGTTGCAGAGCCGGCACCAGGCCCTATGCGCCCAGTACTGTATTGTGCAGGGAAGTGTTGCAGAGCCGGCACCGGGCCCTATGCTCCCAGTATAGTATTGTGCAGGGAAGTGTTGCAGAGCCGGCACCAGGCCCTATGCGCCCAGTACAGTATTGTGCAGGGAAGTGTTACAGAGCCGGCACCAGGCCCTATGCGCCCAGTACAGTATTGTGCGGGGAAGTGTTGCAGAGCCGGCACCAGGCCCTATGCGCCCAGTACAGTATTGTGCGGGGAAGCGTTGCAGAGTCGGCACCAGGCCCTATGCGCCCAGTACAGTATTGTGCAGGGAAGTGTTGCAGAGCCGGCACCAGGCCCTATGCGCCCAGTACAGTATTGTGCGGGGAAGTGTTGCAGAGCCGGCACCAGGCCCTATGCGCCCAGTACAGTATTGTGCGGGGAAGTGTTGCAGAGCCGGCACCAGGCCCTATGCGCCCAGTACAGTATTGTGCGGGGAAGTGTTGCAGAGTCGGCACCAGGCCCTATGCGCCCAGTACAGTATTGTGCGGGGAAGTGTTGCAGAGCCGGCACCAGGCCCTATGCGCCCAGTACAGTATTGTGCGTGGAAGTGTTGCAGAGCCGGCACCAGGCCCTATGCGCCCAGTACAGTATTGTGCAGGGAAGTGTTGCAGAGCCGGCACCAGGCCCTATGCGCCCAGTACAGTATTGTGCAGGGAAGTGTTGCAGAGCCGGCACCAGGCCCTATGCGCCCAGTACAGTATTGTGCAGGGAAGCGTTGCAGAGCCGGCACCAGGCCCTATGCTCCCAGTACAGTATTGTGCAGGGAAGTGTTGCAGAGCCGGCACCAGGCCCTATGCGCCCAGTACAGTATTGTGCGGGGAAGTGTTGCAGAGCCGGCACCAGGCCCTATGCACCCAGTACAGTATTGTGCAGGGAAGTGTTGCAGAGCCGGCACCAGGCCCTATGCTCCCAGTACAGTATTGTGCAGGGAAGCGTTGCAGAGCCGGCACCAGGCCCTATGCGCCCAGTACAGTATTGTGCAGGGAAGCGTTGCAGAGCCGGCACCAGGCCCTATGCGCCCAGTACTGTATTGTGCAGGAAAGCGTTGCAGAGTCGGCACCAGGCCCTATGCGCCCAGTACTGTATTGTGCGGGGAAGTGTTGCAGAGCAGGCACCAGGCCCTATGCGCCCAGTACAGTATTGTGCAGGGAAGTGTTACAGAGCCGGCACCAGGCCCTATGCGCCCAGTACAGTATTGTGCGGGGAAGTGTTGCAGAGCCGGCACCAGGCCCTATGCGCCCAGTACAGTATTGTGCGGGGAAGTGTTGCAGAGCCGGCACCGGGCCCTATGCGCCCAGTACAGTATTGTGTGGTGAAGTGTTGCAGAGCCGGCACCAGGCCCTATGCGCCCAGTACAGTATTGTGCAGGGAAGCGTCGCAGAGCTGGCATCGGGCCCTATGCGCCCAGTACAGTATTGTGCAGGGAAGCGTTGCAGAGCCGGCACCGGGCCCTATGCGCCCAGTACAGTATTGTGCAGAGTTATTTGTCACTTTCTGCTTCCCAGACATTGACGAATGTACGATGGATAACGGGGGCTGTTCCCACACCTGTAACAACACGGAGGGCGGCTACAGCTGTCACTGCCCGCTGCACCAGGCGCTGCTGAGGGACCGCAGGACATGCAACAGTGAGTACGCAGGAAGCACCACACACGGGTTTACCTTCCAGACAATATTACTTGTACAATTCAAGGATACTCAGAAAACTTCTGATAAAATGAAAGCAAACTTATTGAATGACCCACATGAGGCGTTGTGTGTACTCTCTGGGGGAAATTTACTAAGATGGGTATTCTATGTCACATGGACAACCAATCAGATCCTATCTAGTAGATTATGATTGGTTTCCCATAGCAACATCCCGTGTGAATTAGATCTATCATCTTAGTAAATGTCCCCCTGGGATGCGCCAGTGAGTGATAATTCCTTTCCTGTGCAGATATCACCTCATGCGATGTCAGCAATGGCGGCTGTGCGCACCTGTGCGGCGTCAGGCAGGAAGGCGGCATCGAGTGCCGGTGTCGGGCCGGCTGGACGCTGAGCAGCAATGGGAGGAGCTGTGACGGTAGGATGGTTTATTCTTCTGTTGTGTCACTAAGGGCGGGATGTACTAAGGACAGATTGGCCCCTGGGATTCTTTGTACATGCCGAATCAGATCCAGCGCCCCTGCCACCTGCGTCGCTCTCACTAGGCCCCATAGCAGCGGCATCTCCTGCACCCTCGGTAGTTACGCTACTGTATGCATTCGGAACACGACTCTCCGACAGGGGCACCAACAGCTCTGCCAGGCCGCAGTAAAACGAGGGTGCGTGGCCAATTGGAGGGGGCATGGTCACACGCCTGTAAAAAATAAAACTTAGCAGGGGCAGCGTGCGGCACGGTGAAGGCAGAATATAAGAATCCCTGCTATGTGACTGCTGTGGCTCGGCTGTGGGACACCGCTGTGCTGTCTGAGTGGATGTCACCGGGAACTGGAGGAGATCTTGGTGTCAAATCGGCAGCGCAGGTTCCTCCAATAGTGATTGGTGTGTTATGGGGGTGGGGCCACGTGCTGTGTAATTCCGGGCTCGCAGGGGAAGGAGGGAGAGTGTTCTCCGCGCCAGTATGAGGGGCAGGGCGGGATTCTGCTGCGGTAGCAAGTCTGCGGAGCTGGGCTGTGACTGGCTGCAGAGGGAGCTGCGGGCCCTGGAAACAGCTGAAGCCCCGTAGCTGCTGCGCCCCCTGCACCCGCCATAGTTACGCCCCTGGTCCTGTAGCGCTGGCCATTGGCATATAATAAGATTAATAACACACATTGCAGGTGGGTAGAATGACATATAAGCCCTCTCTCTGCTCCTAGATGTGGATGAATGCGCAGACTTCACCCGCGGTGGATGTCAGCAGCTCTGTGATAATTACCCGGGGACCTATAACTGCAGCTGCCATAAAGGCTTCATCATCCTCTCCGATGACCCCACCAGGTGCCAAGGTGAGCAGGAGAGACTGTCACGTCCCGGGGGTGTCTGTACCTGGTGCAACAGGGGACCAATGAAATACATCAAGATATATCTATGCTGCAACATACACATGGGGAGATAAAGTGGAAAGGGTTGTTCCAGAGCTGTAACTAGACATTTTGGTGCCCCCTCGTTCTTCCTTTAGGGACAGAAGGTGCATGCCCTTGTGAGTGAGGGGCATGAGAAAACTGATCCCAGAGAATGCCCATGCTACTATGCCATACCTGGGAGTTGAACCCATTACCTGTTGCATTCCAGTAAAACACCTTACTCATCATTACTTATCCTGCATAAACTATGAAGCTAATTGTACTTTGCAAAAAATAACCAGCCCTGCAGTTGAGCAGATCTCTGTAGTGTGCGGTCACACATCCAATCCCTTGCAGCCACTCACTACATAGACCTGCTCAGCTGCAATGCTGATCGTGCAGGGTCAGGTGGCTTATGAATAGAGTGTCTGACTGCAATGCCACAAGCAAAGAGTTTGAGTCCCGATTATATCAGCATCTCTAAACGTAATAATGGACCGTGCGATTAAATAACAAACAGCTCCCGGGTTAAGTTAATGAATGTTGTATACAGTAGGTATTGGTGAAGGAAAGGGGTGGGTGAAGAGGAGGGAAGCTACAACCAAAATTGATTAAAACTGATAATTAACAAGTGCCACCAACAGTGCCCCCCTACACTGCAGCGCTATGTGCGGTGGCACCTTCCGCACCACCCTAGCTATAGCCCCTTGGATGTACAATGCAATCAGTAACCTTCATACAGTATGTGTCTGGTGCAGCCTGTAAGATAACTGCTGATTGGCTGGCATTATCAGCTTCTTTACTTTATCTCTCTCATTGATTGGTGGATGGGGCGTCTGCTGTCTGCGGTGGGATACAGTACTACATCTGTGTACATCACCGGAGCTGCCGCCAGTATGCTCTTCACAAAAACACAACGCGTTTCACTCTGTACATAATGTGTATTTGTCCTTCTTATTTTCTAGCGGTGTGTGACCCCCCGTGCCAAAACTCTGGAGTCTGTGTGGCCCCTGACACATGTAACTGCCCTGCAGGATATCCGGGGCCCGGCTGCTCAGGTAACAGCTGCTGCTATTGTTATCCCACATGTGCAATGCAGAAGACTCTACGGGACATGTATGAAGCCTTGTAGATGGGGGAGATTGAGGAGCCCCTCCCCCCACACACACATACACATACAATGCACCCACTTCTCTGGTGACCCCCCAGGTGTGGCCCTCACTCCCGCCCCCCCCCCCTCTCATTGGCGGATGGCTTTAACTGTCCACCAATCATCACACTGACAGCCCCTCACTGTCTGTCTGCAGGCTGGGATGCAGGGAGAGAATCATGCACTCTCATTGGCAGATGGCTTTAGCTGTCCACCAATCAGCACATTGACAGCCCCTCACTGTCTGTCTGCATGCTGGTTGGTGGGTAGAGAATGAGTAATTCACAATCATGGTGGCTGTGCAGCATTCTCTACCTGCTGCCCACCCCTGCTTGGAGGCCCCTACAATCTTAGGGCCCCGGCCAGCTCCCCATATGCCTATACTGTACCTGGTAGCGGTATCTGCTCATGAGGTTGACAATAGCCATATTAACTTTCATAATGTCGACACCACAATGTCAGCATCAGAACGTGGAACTGCTGATACGTTATACCACATCCAGCTGCTGGATTATTTATGTAGATAATAGAATGT
Source organism: Crinia signifera (assembly GCF_055691185.1). Taxonomy (NCBI): domain Eukaryota; kingdom Metazoa; phylum Chordata; class Amphibia; order Anura; family Myobatrachidae; genus Crinia; species Crinia signifera. The sequence goes on from NC_139221.1 coordinate 332,219,100, forward strand.
GGTTACTCCCAGTGTCCCTTTGTCTCCCCGCTCAGCCATGTGTTCCCCACCCTGTGCCCATGGAGGGACCTGTATGAGACACAATCTGTGCTCCTGCCTCACCGGATGGACGGGACCGGGCTGCCAGACAGGTAATGAGCTCTCCCTCCTATGTTCTATCCATCCAGGGCCGTGACAAGGGTGCAGGGTGCATGGACCGCAGATACCATGTGGGTGGGGCCGGAGGCTGCAATCTGGTGCCCGCCTCCTTCTCTGTGCCATGCGCTGGTAGTTGGTATGGAGTAACTGAGCAGCCGTTCTATGGCTGGTGCTGGATGCGACAAAAAGGGCAAGTGTGGGAGAGGTGAGATGATGATGAGGAGGAATGTGTGACATAAAGTGTATAAGGGGCTCCACTGTGGTGTAATGTGTATAAGGGGCTCCACTGTGGTGTAATGTGTATAACATGTGCTTTGTGTTGTGATTGAGACGCTTTCTTTGTAACAATTCGCTAGTGATTCCCAAACTTTCTTGAAACCTGGAGAAATAGAGCATCAAAATGTTTTCAAGGCACCCCTGTTAGTGTCCTGAGGCACCCCTGTTAGTGTCCTGAGGCACCCCTGCTAGTGTCCTGAGGCACCCCTGTTAGTGTACTGAGGCACCCCTGTTAGTGTACTGAGACACCCCTGTTAGTGTCCTGAGGCACCCCTGCTAGTGTCCTGAGGCACCCCTGCTAGTGTCCTGAGGCACCCCTGCTAGTGTCCTGAGGCACCCCTGCTAGTGTCTTCAGCCAATATGGAAGTGATTACCTGCCCTCGGTGTAACACCCGTATTACCGGTTATATTCCCGCTGATATTGTTAAAGATAAATGATGAATAAAACATAAATATTAATACATTTACAGATTATCACAATACTGGGGTCACTGTATGTAAGCAATGGTGTTACTGTACCCGGTGTTACCGTACAGGAGAATGTAATAACGCTGATTTCCCCCTGCAGCAGTGTGCGAGTTACCGTGCGCTAATGGTGGTCGCTGTGTATCGCCTCATACCTGCCAGTGCCCATCCGGATACAGTGGAGAGCAGTGCCTGACACGTAAGATATCTGTGCTGGGAAATTAGTATTCCGTATACCTCTCTGTGCATGCCGTGGGGTCTTCCAGAGATACCTCCTGGTGAGTGCTGTGGGGTCTTCTAGAGACACCTCCTGGTGAGTGCCGTGGGGTCTTCTAGAGATACCTCTTGGTGAGTGCTGTGGGGTCTTCTAGAGACACCTCCTGGTGAGTGCTGTGGGGTCTTCTAGAGATACCTCCTGCTGAGTGCTGTGGGGTCTTCTAGAGACACCTCCTTGTGAATGCCCTGGGGTCTTCTAGAGATACCTCCTTGTGAATGCCCTGGGGTCTTCCAGAGATACCTCCTGGTGAGTGCTGTGGGGTCTTCTAGAGATACCTCCTTGTGAGTGCCGTGGGGTCTTCCAGAGATACCTCCTGGTGAGTGCTGTGGGGTCTTCCAGAGATACCTCCTGGTGAGTGCTGTGGGGTCTTCCAGAGATATCTCCTTGTGAGTGCTGTGGGGTCTTCTAGAGATACCTCCTTGTGAGTGCCGTGGGGTCTTCCAGAGATACCTCCTGGTGAGTGCTGTGGGGTCTTCCAGAGATACCTCCTGGTGAGTGCTGTGGGGTCTTCCAGAGATATCTCCTTGTGAGTGCTGTGGGGTCTTCCAGAGATACCTCCTTGTGAGTTATGTGGGGTCTTGTAGAGATACCTCCTTGTGAGTTATGTGGGGTCTTCTAGAGATACCTCTCTGTGCATGCCGTAGTGTCTTCTAGAGATACCGCCCTGTGGGTGCCGTGGGGTCTTCTAGCGATACCTCCTTGTGAATGCCCTGGGGTCTTCTAGAGATAACTCTGTACACATACAGGTACCTTGGGGTCTTCTAGAAATACCTCTATGTGCATGTTCTAGGATCTTCTAGAGCTAACGCTCTACACCTGCCTGGGGTTTTCTAGGGATACCTTCTTGTGCATGCTCTAGAATCTTCTAGAGATAACTCTACACAGGGCCGGTGCTAGGGTGTCCGGCGCCCTCCTGCAAAATCTATATTTGTGCCCTCCCTCTCCTAAAGGGACAGCGCACACAAATAAAGGGTGTGGTATCATAAGGAATGATCATAGCCCAGTTTAATTCCACCTTACAGTAGCACAATCTTATTTACATTACACTGCAGATGGTGCCCATGCTTCATAATACACCACATAGTAGCGTCTCTTGTACACAAATCCCACAGAAGTAGTGCCCCTTAAACACAATGCCCACAGTGGTGCCACTAAAAACACCTACAATAATGCCCCTTATACATAGCGCCCAGAGTAGCACCCATTATACATAAAATCCACAGTGGTAATGCACCTTATACACATAATGCCCACAATAGTAGTGATGTAAGGTGTGAGGAGAGCAGAAGAGGAATAAGAAAGGTTATCCGTGAGAAGGGGAAATGTAAGTGAAACAGTGAGTTGTCAGGGGAACAAGGGACAAGTGGCTGCTGTTGGAAAATGGATAAAGAATAGAAATGATAGATGGGGTACAAGGAAAAAAGATAGAGAGGAGAAAGCCAGATACTGGGCAAAGAGAGGGGGGCAGGTACTGTGCAGGGAGAGGGGGAGATATGCTGGGCAGAGAGAGAGGGGGAGATACTGGACAGGGAGAAGGGGCAGGCACTGAGCAGTGAAAGAAGGCACAGATGGTGGGCAGTGAGTGGGGGGATAGATGGTGGGCAGGAAGAGGGGGGGCAGATGGTGATCAGGGAAAGGGGGACAGATGGTGGGCATGGAGTGGGGGATAAATGGTGGGCAGGTAGAAGGGGGACAGATGGTGATCAGGGAAAGGGGGACAGATGCTGGGCAGGGAAAGAGGGACAGATAATGGGCAGAGAGTTGGGGGCAGACAGAGGGGGACTGATGCTGGACAGGGAGGGGGTGGTAGAGGTAGAGAGAGAGAGAAAAGCTGCAGAGACAGTGGAGGCAGGGCACACACTCACAGACAGGTCCATGCTGACAGATCCTCCATGTTTCATGGATCAGGGGAGCTCCTCCAATCAGGTTCTCTTCTATTCAGCATGTGCCAAGCTCCTCCAATCACAGCTCAGCACATGCTGTCCTGGCTCTGATGATGACATGAGGGGGGAGGGGCTCGGCACCGCAGTCACCAGTGAGGAAGGTGCGCAGACATCCCCTGCTGCTGCTATATCCCGATGTAAGTTCTCTCTCCCCTCTGCTGCCGGTGCTGCTGCTTGCGCTACACTGTCACAGACAGGCGCAGCAGCAGCTGATAGCACCTTACATCACTGCACACAGTGGCAGAGCTGCAGGGCAGGGAGAGCGCCTTTACAGCCCAGCGCCTCCCTGCTTTGCAGGCTCTGCTGAGTGGGTAGCACCGGCCCTGACTCTACACCTCCCTGGGGTCTTCTAGAGATAACTCTGTACACATACCTTGGGGGTCTTCTAGAGATACCTCTCTGTGCATGCCCTGGGGTCTTCTTTAGATACCTCCTTGTGAGTGCCCTGGGGTCTTCGAGAGATACCTCCTTGTGAGTGCCCTGGGGTCTTCTAGAGATACCTCTGTACACATCAGAATCATCTTTATTGGCCAGGTATACTTGCGTATGCTTGGATTTTTTTGTGGCAACAGTGCAGCATCAAGCAGGGAACACAAAGGGGGGTGGGAAGAGAGTCATAAACATACATTTCACATATATCTAGAACAGTTCGAGTTAGTATTTGGTACGTTCAATACTGTTTATTTGGTGGACAGCTATTGGGAAGAAGCCTTTTGTAGTTCTTGTCGTCTTTGCTGGGATGGACCTAAAACGTCTGCCTGACGGAAGGGGTTCAAACAGGGGTCTTCCAGAAAAACCTCTGTGTGCATGCTCTAGGATCTTCTAGTGATAACTCTACACCTGCCTGGGGTCTTCTAGAGATAACTCTGTACACATACCTTGGGGGCCTTCTAGAGATACCTCTCTGTGCATGCCCTGCGGTCTTTTTTAGATACCTCCTTGTGAGTGCCCTGGGGTCTTCGAGAAATACCTCCTTGTGAGTGCCCTGGGGTCTTCTAGAGATACCTCTGTACACATTCTTTGGGGTCTTCCAGAAATACCTCTGTGTGCCTGCTGTAGGATCTTCTAGTGATAACTCTACACCTGCCTGGGGTCTTCTAGAGATAACTCTCTGTGCATGCCCTGGGGTCTTCTTTAGATACCTCCTTGTGAGTACCCTGGGGTCTTCTAGAGATACCTCCTTGTGAGTGCCCTGGGGTCTTCTAGAGATACCTCCTTGTGAGTGCCCTGGGGTATTCTAGAGATAACTCTGTACACATACCTTGGGGGTCTTCTAGAGATACCTACTTTTGAGTTCCCTGGCGTCTTCTTGCGATACCTGTCTGCAGCATGGTGTTACCCAGGACTCCCTGCACATGATACATCTGCCCCACCTGCAGTGCATGCAGCATTGTGTTACCCATGTGCTGACAAAGTGGCTTTCCTCTGGTGAGATGACAGAAGGCTTTCTTTATACCGTCTTTACACCAGCTCTTCCAATGGAGGTTTGTCCTGGATTAAATAACCCCGGTGGTACCACAATTGCGGGTGAAGCTCAAGGAGGATGGGTTATGGATTTTAATGTCCAAATGTAGATTAAAATAGCAGCTAGCACTTCCTGACACAAAATACACATAATTCAATTTTACCTGGAAGCCGGTTCCGGCTTTCATTGTGACAAGGCAGAGATCTACCCATCGTAAATGTGTCCAACCGTAGATCACCTGTAGATTTCCTTTACTAACAACCTGACTTTCTGCCCCCAGCGCTCTGTTACCCCCCCTGCCAGAACGAAGGAAAATGTATTGATGTCAACAAGTGCGTATGTCCCAGTGGGTGGCTTGGTGCACGCTGCCAGATAGGTAAGGAACCATGGTTTATAAAAAAAGACACGTAATTGCTCTCTAGATCAGTGCAGACTGCCTTTTATTTGAATAATGTTCCAGATTCCAAATCCAGTGGAGTTCAAATCCTGTTTGCGACGCCAAATTTTCTAATGCGATACCCCTACAGGAGCATTTTTAGGCATCACACAGTTTTGCCAAAAATGTCAGAAAGGAAGGAGCCATGTGATAGTTATGTCCGTGTTAGGTAAGGGAGGAGTCAAGTGATACAGTAATGGCATAGTGTCAGATTGTGGAACAGTCATGTGATGCTATAATGCCACAGAATCAAGAGTTATGGCACTCTGTTGGATAGGTAATGGATAATGTGATATAGTTATGGCACAATGGGTTATGTGATACAGTTATGGCACTATATCGGATGGTTAATGGGTCATGTAATACAGTTATGGCACAGTGTCAGATGGGTAATGGATAGGTAATGTGATACAGTTATGGCACAGTGTCAGATAGGTAATGGGTCATATGATACAGTTATTGCACAGTGTTGGATGGGTAATGGATCATGTGATACAGTTAGGGCACAGTGTCAGATGGATATTGGGTCATGTGATACAGTTATGGCACAGTGTCAGATAGGTAATCGATAGGTAATATGATACAGTTATGGCACAGTGTCAGATAGGTAATGGATCATATGATACAGTTATCGCACAGTTTTGGATGGGTAATGGGTCATATGATACAGTTATGGCACAGTGTTGGATAGGTAATGGATCATGTGATACAGTTAGGGCACAGTGTTGGATAGGTAATGGGTTATGTGATACAGTTATGGCACAGTGTCAGATAGGTAATGGGTTATGTGATACAGTTAGGGCACAGTGTCAGATAGGTAATGGATAGGTAATATGATACTGTTATGGCACAGTGTCGGATAGGTAATGGATCATGTGATACAGTTATCGCACAGTGTTGGATGGGTAATCGATCATATGATACAGTTAGGGCACAGTGTTGGATAGGTAATGGATCATGTGATACAGTTAGGGCACAGTGTTGGATAGGTAATGGGTTATGTGATACAGTTACAGATGAAGCCCCTCTCATTCATTCCCAGCACCCACCAGAATGTCCTCGCTGGCCAAGAAGGACTCCATTAGACTGGGACGTCTCACACGCACGTGCGTCCCGGTAACTCGGCGGCTGTGTGGTGGAAACCCTGCCCATCTCTGCTTCAGGGAGACAGGCAGGGCTAGGGAGGTTTAAGAAGGTGGTGGGGAACAGCGACGACGAGCGGGGAGGCGGCGGATGGCAGCAGGGAGCTCCATCGGAATGGGGCGCGTGAGCGTCTCATGCACGTGCGCCCCCTTTCGATGGATGGTGGGGCCTGGCGGCTAGTGGGGGCTCCATCTGACATACAGATGGACAGGGGCTCCACCTGTATGTCAAAAGTGTTGGATAGGTAATGGGGCAAGTGATACAGTTGAGCACATATATGGATCATGTAATACATCGTCTGCTGTATGTTCTAGGGTACACATGTAATTGCACCTTCTGTTGCAGAACCTGTGCGCTGTGAGAAGCTCTGCCAGAATGGGGGCCGATGTGTTGGGTACAACCTCTGCCAGTGCCCTGCAGGATTCCTGGGGCACCAGTGTGAATCAGGTAAGAGCTGTCATGGCTTGGGCTAGTGAGGTGACTTGTGTGATTGCTGGTGGGTCAGGAGTACAGGAAGTAGGTAGGGTGTTTATAGTCTCGGCTCATAGGCTCCTGGAACTGGGCAGAAACCAGTCTAGAACCATTAATGACTTCAAAGAACTAGACTGCAACCAGAAGCCAGACTGGGACTGGAATAGCTTGCGGTCACCGGTCTGGGATTTCACCAGAATAGTGCGAGGGCGTTGCTGGATCACTGGAGTGAAGCAGAAATCAGACAACGGGTGCAATACAAGGTGTAGGCAGAGAGTGTCTGAGACTTCAATGAGTGTGGGGGGATCCAGAGAAGAGAAGCTTCCACAGAATAGACGCAATGGCATTAGTCCATACCCGGCACCACAAGGCGAAATAGAATGACTCCCCAAGGGCACATATGGGAGAATAAAGATTTCTATTGCAGCTAACTGTGGCGGTAAGGAATCTTTATTTCCGGGTGCTGACTGCAAATGATAATTAATAGTGTTTTTTTTTGTAGCTACAGCTAAAATGAAATAAATCGCACCTTATTACATTTGTAATTTTGATGTTTTCTATGAGAAAACATCTGGATGTCATTTTGAATATGCATTTTTTTTTGGTCATGGCAAAACATGCAATTTTTATCGCACCCTATTACATTTTGCCCAAAGTGTCTGACCAGTCTGAGTCCACTATAGTACATTATAATTAATGATAATACCCCTGGATACTAGTTCCTCTTAAAAAATTTTTTTAAATGTATCAATTATATCTGCCATCACACCCTTCTCTGGCAGAGTACTCCATATATTACTGCTCTAACTGTATAGAATCCCTTCCTACGCTCGATGAGAAACCGCATCTCCTCTAACCTTAGGGGGTGACCACGTGTCCTGTATATAATCCTCGTGGTAAACAGATCACAGTTCTCTGTGTTGACCCTTTATGTATTTGTATATATTAATCATATCCCCTCTTAGCCGCCTTTTCTCCAGTGTTCTCAGATTGCATCTTTTGATTAAGATTTTGGTTCTGCAATCTCCACAATTTGCATTGGATCTTCTGCTGCTTGCAGGGCCACCACTAGAAATGTTGGGGCCAGGGACTAACCTTCAGTCCAGGCCCGTGGGCCTCCAAAGGCACCCACCCTCCCGCCCACCAGCCTGCACACCACCTCCCCCTCCCCCCCCTCCCCCAATTACCATTACTTACCAGCAGCAACCATCAGCATCCTTCACGGATGGTCGGAGCAAACGCTGCACAGTGCAGCCTGAAGAACGCCGAGCCCCTCTGTATTCTAGGCTCGGCACTCTGCAGGCTGCACTCTGTATTGTGCCTGCCTGGCTGGGGGCCACCAGGTGGGGGAGGCATTGTGCGGGTGCGGGGGGTCGTGCCGTGCCATTGTGGGCTGCTGCCCAGGCCCCTCCAGAGGCCAGGGCCCCGGACAACTGTGCCCACGGCATCCCCCTGTCGGCGGCCCTGGCTGTGTGTTATCTCGGCAATTCAGTAGAGAGTTCTAAATCAAAGAAGAAGAATCCTATGTTGATTCTGGACTTGTATTCAGACTCTAAATTTGACTCTGATAATGGCACTACTCCCTTATTTGGACGTCTCGTGTTGTCTGATAAATGTTTCTCTGAATTAAAGGTTCCTCTTCCCTTGGGAAGATCAAGACGTTCTCGTAAGAAAAAGAATCATAATAGATCTTGACTCCACTTCTAAAGGAACTTCCTATTGTTCTGAGATGTCCTTTGTAGCGGTTCTCCACTTCTAAAGGAACTTCCTATTGTTCTGAGATGTCCTTTGTAGCGATTCTCCACTTCTAAAGGAACTTCCTATTGTTCTGAGATGTCCTTTGTAGCGGTTCTCCACTTCTAAAGGAACTTCCTATTGTTCTGAGATGTCCTTTGTAGCGGTTCTCCACTTCTAAAGGAACTTCCTATTGTTCTGAGATGTCCTTTGTAGCGGTTCTCCACTTCTAAAGGAACTTCCTATTGTTCTGAGATGTCCTTTGTAGCGGTTCTCCACTTCTAAAGGAACTTCCTATTGTTCTGAGATGTCCTTTGTAGCGGTTCTCCACTTCTAAAGGAACTTCCTATTGTTCTGAGATGTCCTTTGTAGCGGTTCTCCACTTCTAAAGGAACTTCCTATTGTTCTGAGATGTCCTTTTGTAGCGGTTCTCCACTTCTAAAGGAACTTCCTATTGTTCTGAGATGTCCTTTGTAGCGGTTCTCCACTTCTAAAGGAACTTCCTATTGTTCTGAGATGTCCTTTGTAGCGGTTCTCCACTTCTAAAGGAACTTCCTATTGTTCTGAGATGTCCTTTGTAGCGGTTCTCCACTTCTAAAGGAACTTCCTATTGTTCTGAGATGTCCTTTGTAGCGGTTCTCCACTTCTAAAGGAACTTCCTATTGTTCTGAGTTGTCCTTTGTAACGGTTCTCCACTTCTAAAGGAACTTCCTATTGTTCTGAGATGTCCTTTGTAGCGGTTCCTGTTTCCCAATTGAAGATTTATTTTCAAGATTCCTGAAGTTCCCGTGTGGGTGTCCAGAGTCCACCCATTTAGAGGGGGTACTGTCAGGAATCTGGTTGTTTCTGCATTCCTGTCTTGTTTATCTGTACTCTGATAACCCGCTCAGCATGTTATCTTCAGCTCGCTGTGTTCTCTGAGTATAAACTCTGCATATGGAATCTGCGTTTGTCTTTGCAACCTTGCTTCAATGCTCCACTACTTGGTTCCTATTTCCAGACGATACCCGGTTTTCAGAGTATAGTCTCCAAGCCGCTATCTGGTTCCTGGTCGCTGAAAGTCTTTTTTTAGCCGGAACCCGGCCTTCAGCTTCTGCCCGGCTTCCAAACTACTCTTCAGCCTCAGTTGTTATCTGGTTCAAAGCCTCTATTCAGCCTAAGCCGCCATCCAGTCTCAAGCTGCTGCCCAGTTTCCAAAATGCTATTCGCCCCCTAGCCGCTACCCAGTTCCCAGCAGTTACCCTGATGCTGTTTAGGTTCCTGACCCCATCAACCAATCAGCTGCTGTTTTGCTGACCTCAGCTAATCAGTTGCTGTGTGCCACTCCGGATACTACCCAACCACTATCCGGTAATCAGATGCTTTACAGTATCCAGCCGCTCTCTAGCATCCAGACTCCAACTACTATTCCAGTGGTTCCCAACCCTGGTCCTCAAGTACCCCCAACAGTGCACGTTTTCCAGGTCACCCAGCAGGTGCACTCATTATTCAGGAACATTTTAAAAGATCACAGGTGGAGCTAATTATGTCACCTGTGATTCTGTGTGGAGACCTGGAAAACGTGCACTGTTGGGGTTACTTGAGGACCAGGGTTGGGAACCACTGTACTATTCTGATGCTGTAGTCTATCCGATAGTCAGTGTCTGTCCAGCGTCTGATGCCCATCCATTACATAGTCTCAGTCGGTCAGTGAGTTACAACATTTCCGGATTCAGCCTTGCAGCCATTCTGGCATTCCCGAATTCAGAGATATTTCTGAAATCCCCGGGTCCAGAGCATTCCATTATCCCCTTCACTACAAACTTATTCCAGCATCCCTGGTTTCAGTCTTCTGTATTTACAACCAGAAGTTCTTCATTAAGTTTCCATCTCCACCCAGTGTAGACTCTCTGTACCATCTGGTTCTGCTGTCCAAGCTATTCGTCCTGCTGCTGGAGCATCAATCCAGTTCACGTTTAGCCAGAACCTGTCACTCGCTGCACAAGTGCCTTACCCGCAGTTTCCTTCCTGATCACCCAGCATCCACCAATGAACCACTTCAGTCCACAAATCCCTACTTGTGAGAATCAGAATTGTTGCTATGGGTAGCAAGCCATATTCAATAGAACTTACATCCAAGTTAATGTACCCCTATAAAAACTCTGTTATCTCGAATCCCGAGATCTTTTTCTAGTTCAGCAGCCCCCTTGCTTGGGTCCCCTATGACAGCTGGAGCTCAGCGGCCACTGCCTCCAATGTCTCTGGGAGTAGATGTACATTATACTACCAGCAGTTGCTCCAGAACGTACAGACACAGAAAGAAAGCTCTCGGGTCTTTAGACAGAAGAAATAGCCAGTTCAAAGTTTTTAAAAAAAAAGAACATTTATTGTTTTATAAACACACAAAAAATATATAAATACATAGACACAAAGAGAAAAATTGATAAAACAATAAAATATCAAAAAATGGATTTCATAAGGTATCGGCCGATACCATATATTAAAATAGGTGTATAGGTAAATATCCCACCGAGGTGATGGGGATAAGCTCTGCATGAACAGTACCCTAGGTATCAGTGGGTTAGGGTTAATCCTGCCATGGGTTAATTCCAACTTGATTTAGTCAATTCTCCAGAAAAAAATGAAAAACGAAATTTTTGCATGCAGCCAGTCTGTTAGTAATAGATTATTAGGCAATGAACTTCAGCAACCAATGTAATATTTACAGGGTCCCAAATAACCAATGCCAATGGCATACAGGAATATACAGAAATGCTCCCACAGTTAGTCTCCTCAAACCTGTGTCCCGGATGGTGGGGGATAAAGCAGGCTCCATTTTTAAAAAAAGTGCAGATAGGATTCAGCTGGAGAAGGAGGCCGCCGGCTAGTCCTTAAGAGCAAAGGTCTGTTATAGATCGACGCGTTTCCCCACCATCTTATCACGGCGGCTTCATCAAAGCTTTCTTTGCTCCAGAACGTGCATGTACTGTAATTATACATTGTGTCCTTACAGCTGTGACGGAGCCCTGCGTGCCCCCCTGCCAGCATGGTGCGTCCTGTAAGCCAAACAATAAGTGTGAGTGTGTGACTGGCACCGCGGGACATCGATGTCAGAAGCTGTAAGTGGCCATCGCTTGTGTGTTACAGGGAAATGAGGCACCTGGCAGGGAGGGGTATAACGGGGTACAATACTTACCTGGCATCCTGCTCCAGAAGGTTAATGAGATCAAATAAAATTCTGGTAGGCTGGCTAATGGGTGGTCCCGAGCACAAGCACACCCCTCCTTACTATCTGAGGAGTCCTGAGTGATGGGAGTTGTGAGGTGAGAGATTGGTGCAGGTGAGGTGGAAATAAGGGAGTGACAGGACCCCCTGTACTATGGTAGCTGCAAACTAGCCTGCTGCAGGCATACCTCCTGCACCTATGGGGGCTGCACCCCAGACTGCTGCGGCCATACCCCCTGCACCTATGGTAGCTGCACCCCAGCCTGCTGCGGCCATACCCCCTGCACCTATGGTAGCTGCACCCTAGCCTGCTGCAGCCATACCCCCTGATCCTATGGTAGCTGCACCCCAGCCTGCTGTGGCCATACCTCCTGCACCTATGGGCGCTGCACCCCAGCCTGCTGCGGCCATACCCCCTACACCTATGGAAGCTGTACCCTAGCCTGCCACGGCCATACCTCCTGTACCTATGGGCTCTGCACCCCAGCCTGCTGCGGCCATACCCCCTGCACCTATGGTAGCTGCACCCTAGCCTGCTGCGCCCATACCTACAGCACCTATGGTAGCTGCACCCTAGCCTGCTGCGCCCATACCTACAGCACCTATGGTAGCTGCACCCCAGCCTGCTGCGGCCATACCCCCTGCACCTATGGGCGCTGCACCCCAGCCTGCTGCTGCCATACCCCCTACACCTATGGTAGCTGCACCCCAGCCTGCTGCGCCCATACCTACAGCACCTATGGTAGCTGCACCCCAGCCTGCTGCGGCCATACCTATTGTAGCTGCACCCTAGCCTGCTGCAGCCATACCCCCTGATCCTATGGTAGCTGCACCCCAACCTGCTGCGGCCATACCCCCTGATCCTATGGTAGCTGCACCCCAACCTGCTGCGACCATACCCCCTGCACCTATGGGCGCTGCCTGCACCCCAGCCTGCTGCGGCCATACCCCCTGCACCTATGGTAGCTGCACCCTAACCTGCTGCGGCCATACCCCATGCACCTATGGTAGCTGCACCCCAGCCTTCTGCAGCCATACCCCCTGATTCTATGGTAGCTGCACCCCAGCCTGCTGTGGCCATACCTCCTGCACCTATGGGCGCTGCACCCCAGCCTGCTGCGGCCATACCCCCTACACCTATGGAAGCTGTACCCTAGCCTGCCACGGCCATACCTCCTGCACCTATGGGCTCTGCACCCCAGCCTGCTGCGGCCATACCCCCTGCACCTATGGTAGCTGCACCCTAGCCTGCTGCAGCCATACCTCCTGCACCTATTGTAGCTGCACCCCAACCTGCTGCGGCCATACCCCCTGCACCTATGGGCGCTGCATCCCAGCCTGCTGTGGCCATACCCCCTGCACCTATGGGCGCTGCATCCCAACCTGCTGGGGCCATACCCCCTGCACCTATGGTAGCTGCACCCCAGCCTGCTGCGGCCATACCCCCTGCACCTATGGGTGCTGCACCCCAACCTGCTGCGGCCATACCCCCTGCACCTATGGATGCTGCACCCCAGCCTGCTGCGGCCATACCTCCTGATCCTATGGTAGTTTCACCCGAGCCTGCTGTGGCCATACCCCCTGCACCTATGGGCGCTGCATCCCAGCCTGCTGCGGCCATACCCCCTGCACCTATGGTAGCTGCACTCCAGCCTGATGCGGCCATACCCCCTGCACATATGGGCGCTGCATCCCAGCCTGCTGCGGCCATACCCCCTGCACCTATGGGTGCTGCACCCCAGCCTGCTGCGGCCATACCCCCTGCACCTATGGGCGCTGCATCCCAGCCTGCTGCGGCCATACCCCCTGCACCTATGGGCTCTGCACCCCAGCCTGCTGCGGCCATACCCCCTGCACCTATGGTAGCTGCACCCTAGCCTGCTGCAGCCATACCTCCTGCACCTATTGTAGCTGCACCCCAACCTGCTGCGGCCATACCCCCTGCACCTATGGGCGCTGCATCCCAGCCTGCTGTGGCCATACCCCCTGCACCTATGGGCGCTGCATCCCAACCTGCTGGGGCCATACCCCCTGCACCTATGGTAGCTGCACCCCAGCCTGCTGCGGCCATACCCCCTGCACCTATGGGTGCTGCACCCCAACCTGCTGCGGCCATACCCCCTGCACCTATGGGTGCTGCACCCCAGCCTGCTGCGGCCATACCTCCTGATCCTATGGTAGTTTCACCCGAGCCTGCTGTGGCCATACCCCCTGCACCTATGGGCGCTGCATCCCAGCCTGCTGCGGCCATACCCCCTGCACCTATGGTAGCTGCACCCCAGCCTGATGCGGCCATACCCTCTGCACATATGGGCGCTGCATCCCAGCCTGCTGCGGCCATACCCCCTGCACCTATGGGTGCTGCACCCCAGCCTGCTGCGGCCATACCCCCTGCACCTATGGGCGCTGCATCCCAGCCTGCTGTGGCCATACCCCCTGCACCTATGGGCGCTGCATCCCAACCTGCTGGGGCCATACCCCCTGCACCTATGGTAGCTGCACCCCAACCTGCTGCGGCCATACCTCCTGATCCTATGGTAGTTTCACCCGAGCCTGCTGTGGCCATACCCCCTGCACCTATGGGCGCTGCATCCCAGCCTGCTGCGGCCATACCCCCTGCACCTATGGTAGCTGCACTCCAGCCTGATGCGGCCATACCCCCTGCACATATGGGCGCTGCATCCCAGCCTGCTGCGGCCATACCCCCTGCACCTATGGGTGCTGCACCCCAGCCTGCTGCGGCCATACCCCCTGCACCTATGGGCGCTGCATCCCAGCCTGCTGCGGCCATACCCCCTGCACCTATGGGCTCTGCACCCCAGCCTGCTGCGGCCATACCCCCTGCACCTATGGTAGCTGCACCCTAGCCTGCTGCAGCCATACCTCCTGCACCTATTGTAGCTGCACCCCAACCTGCTGCGGCCATACCCCCTGCACCTATGGGCGCTGCATCCCAGCCTGCTGTGGCCATACCCCCTGCACCTATGGGCGCTGCATCCCAACCTGCTGGGGCCATACCCCCTGCACCTATGGTAGCTGCACCCCAGCCTGCTGCGGCCATACCCCCTGCACCTATGGGTGCTGCACCCCAACCTGCTGCGGCCATACCCCCTGCACCTATGGGTGCTGCACCCCAGCCTGCTGCGGCCATACCTCCTGATCCTATGGTAGTTTCACCCGAGCCTGCTGTGGCCATACCCCCTGCACCTATGGGCGCTGCATCCCAGCCTGCTGCGGCCATACCCCCTGCACCTATGGTAGCTGCACCCCAGCCTGATGCGGCCATACCCTCTGCACATATGGGCGCTGCATCCCAGCCTGCTGCGGCCATACCCCCTGCACCTATGGGTGCTGCACCCCAGCCTGCTGCGGCCATACCCCCTGCACCTATGGGCGCTGCATCCCAGCCTGCTGCGGCCATACCCCCTGCACCTATGGGCGCTGCAACCCAGCCTGCTGCGGCCATACCCCCTGCACCTATGGGCGCTGCATCCCAGCCTGCTGCGGCCATACCCCCTGCACCTATGGGCGCTGCAACCCAGCCTGCTGCGGACATACCCCCTGCACCTTTGGGTGCTGCACCCCAGCCTGCTGCGGACATACCTCCTGCACCTATGGGCGCTGCACCCCAGCCTGCTGCGGCCATACCCCCTGCACCTATGGGCGCTGCACCCTAGCCTGCTGTGGCCATACCTCCTGCACCTATGAGCGCTGCACCCCAGCCTGCTGCGGCCATACCTCCTGCACCTATGGTAGCTGCACCTCTGCCTGCTGCGGCCATACCCCCTGCACCTATGGGCGCTGCACCCTAGCCTGCTGCGGCCATACCTCCTGCACCTATGGTAGCTGAATCCCAGCCTGCTGCGGCCATACCTCCTGCACCTGTGCGTGCTGCACCCTAGCCTGCTGTGGCCATGCCTCCTGCACCTATGGTAGCTGAATCCCAGCCTGATGCAGCCATACCCCCTGCACCCTAGCCTGCTGCGGCCATACCTCCTGCACCCCAGCCTGCTGCGGCCATACCTCCTGCACCCTAGCCTGCTGCGGCCACATCTCCTGTAACCCAGCCTGCTGCGGCCATACCCCCTGCACCTATGGGTGCTGCACCCCAGCCTGCTGCGGCCATACCCCCTGCACCTATGGGCGCTGCATCCCAGCCTGCTGCGGACATACCCCCTGCACCTATGGGTGCTGCACCCCAGCCTGCACAGCCATACCCCCTGATCCTATGGTAGCTGCACCCCAGCCTGCTGTGGCCATACCTCCTGCACCTATGGGCGCTGCACCCCAGCCTGCTGCGGCCATACCCCCTACATCTATGGAAGCTGTACCCTAGCCTGCCACGGCCATACCTCCTGCACCTATGGGCTCTGCACCCCATCCTGCTGCGGCCATGCCTCCTGCACCTATGGTAGCTGAATCCCAGCCTGATGCAGCCATACCCCCTGCACCCTAGCCTGCTGCGGCCATACCTCCTGCACCTATGCGTGCTGCACCCTAGCCTGCTGCGGCCATGCCGCCTGCACCTATGGTAGCTGAATCCCAGCCTGATGCAGCCATACCCCCTGCACCCTAGCCTGCTGCGGCCATACCTCCTGCACTCCAGCCTGCTGCGGCCATACCTCCTGCACCCTAGCCTGCTGCGGCCACATCTCCTGTAACCCAGCCTGCTGCGGCCATACCCCCTGCACCTATGGGTGCTGCACCCCAGCCTGCTGCGGCCATACCCCCTGCACCTATGGGCGCTGCATCCCAGCCTGCTGGGCCATACCCCCTGCACCTATGCGTGCTGCACCCTAGCCTGCTGCGGTCATACCGCCTGCACCTATGGTAGCTGAATCCCAGCCTGATGCAGCCATACCCCCTGCACCCTAGCCTGCTGCGGCCATACCTCCTGCACCCCAGCCTGCTGCGGCCATACCTCCTGCACCTATGGGTGCTGCACCCCAGCCTGCTGCGGCCATACCCCCTGCACCTATGGGCGCTGCATCCCAGCCTGCTGCGGACATAACCCCTGCACCTATGGGTGCCGCACCCCAGCCTGCTGCAGCCATACCTCCTGCACCTATGGTAGCTACACCCTAGCTTGCTGCGGCCATACCCCCTGCACCTATGGGCACTGCACCCTAGCCTGCTGTGGCCTTACCTCCTGTACCTATGGTAGCTGCACCCCAGCCTGCTGCGGCCATACCTCCTGCACCTATGGGCGCTGCACCCTAGCCTGCTGTGGCCATACCCTCTGCACCTATGGGCGCTGCACCCTAGCCTGCTGTGGCCATACCTCCTGCACCTATGAGCGCTGCACCCCAGCCTGCTGCGGCCATACCTCCTGCACCTATGGTAGCTGCACCTCTGCCTGCTGCGGCCATACCTCCTGCACCTATGAGCGCTGCACCCCAACCTGCACCCACCTATGGGTGCTGCCCCAGCCTGCTGCAGCCATACCTCCTGCACCTATGGGTGCTGCACCCCAGCCTGCTGCGGCCATACCTCCTGCACCTATGGTAGCTGCACCCCAGCCTGCTGCGGCCATACCTCCTGCACCTATGGTAGCTGCACCCCAGCCTGCTGCGGCCATACCTCCTGCACCTATGGGCGCTGCACCCCAGCCTGCTGCGGCCATACCCCCTGCACCTATGGGCGCTGCACCCTAGCCTGCTGTGGCCATACCGCCTTCACCTATGGTAGCTGCACCCCAGCCTGCTGCGGCCATACCCCCTGCACCTATGGGCGCTGCACCCTAGCCTGCTGCGGCCATACCTCCTGCACCTATGGTAGCTGCACCCCAGCCTGCTGCGGCCATACCTCCTGCACCTATGGTAGCTGCACCCCAGCCTGCTGCGGCCATACCTCCTGCACCTATGGGCGCTGCACCCTAGCCTGCTGTGGTTAGATACCTGAGCATCACTTCTGCCTCCTAATAAGCACCATAGATGCATTGTCCGTCCACACCTGAATCAGCCCCATTGGGAATAGCACATATTGAGCATTAGGTACGTGGTATTGGGACATCCATACGGAGAGAGCAGAGGGACTATAGTACAGAAGGGGGAGGTACATCTGGGAGGCACAGGAGCTGGGGGCCTCATTTGGAGTTGTGTGTGATTGGCTAATGAGAGTGTGTTAATGTGATGTCATCCTTCTGTAGAACTTGCCCAATTGTCACAATGAAGCTGAGCTCTGCCCGCGCAGTGCGCCAGGGGGTGAGAGAGAGTTACGTGGAGCGCTGCGGTCCCCTGGGCGTCCAGCTCTGCACCAAATACCGGTATGTATGGAGTCTGCCTACAGCTAGTGGTCAGGTTGGGGCTTACAGAGGGCGCTGTGCCAATCCTAGAGGGTAACGTGGGAAGGGGCAGCGATCTGACAATGGCACCTAACCAACCAATCAGGACTAGAACCCTTAGAACTAGATCAATAAGGGGGCTGAATGTCGTACTCCTGACATTAATATACAGTAATGTGTTATTAGTAACTGAGAATATCACACTAGAGAAGGGGAGAGCCGTCCCTGAGCAGCACCCTGTGTGCAGCACCCTGTGTGCAGCACCCTATGAGCAGCACCCTGTGAGCAGCTCATCTTCTAACGTATCGTTCTCTTCTGGCAGAATCAACCAGGTCCGGGTCTATGTCCAGGCGTACAAAGTGGGCTACAGAATCCAGTGTCCTACCTAGCCCAGGTTACAAGGACAACTGCGGCTCCTGCAGAGCATCCCATCCCATCCAAGCACTCAGCAGTGGCAGCTCCTGCAGAGCATCCCATCCCAGCGCTTAGCAGATGCGGTCCCTGCAGATCAGCTCTATTGGTTCTGAGAGATACAATGGTAACACGCCTACTGTACACGGTAACACACATACATGGTAACGCACATACAGTACACGGTAACACACAAAAAATGTAATGCATGTACACGGTAATGCACATACACGGTAACGCACCTACACGGGAACGAACGTACATGGTAACGGACGTACATGGTAACACACATACATGTAACGCATGAACACGGTAACGCACATACACGGTAACACACATACATTGTAACGAACCTACACGGTAACGAATGTACATGGTAACACACATACATGTAATGCATGAACACGGTTACGCACATACATAGTAACGCACACACTGTACATGGTAACGCACATACATTGTAATGCACCTACACGGTAACTAACGTACATGGTTTCGGACGTACATGGTAACACACATACTGTACATGTAACGCATGAACACGGTAACACACATACACAGTAACGCACACACTGTACATGGTAACGCACATACACGGTAACAGACATACACGGTAATGCACATACACGGTAATGCACATACTGTACATGGTAACGCACATACACTGTAACACACCCGCACAGTAACACGCATACACGGTAACGCACATACACTGTAACAGACATACCTGTACATGGTAATGCACATAAACAATAACGCACACACTGTACATGGTAACGCACATACACGGTAATGCACACACTGTACATGGTAACACACATACATTGTAACGCACATACATGGTAATGCACACACTGTACATGGTAACACACATACATGTAACGCATGAACACGGTAACGCACATACACAGTAACGCACATACATTGTAACGCACCTACACGGTAACTAACGTACATGGTTTCGGACGTACATGGTAACACACATACTGTACATGTAACGCATGAACACGGTAACACACATACACAGTAACGCACACACTGTACATGGTAACGCACATACACGGTAATGCACATACTGTACATGGTAACGCACATACACTGTAACACACCTGCACAGTAACACGCATACACGGTAACGCGCATACACTGTAACAGACATACCTGTACATGGTAATGCACATAAACAATAACGCCCTGTACATGGTAACGCACCTACATGGTAACGCACCTACATGGTAACACACCTGCACGGTAACGCACATACACGGTAACGCACCTACATGGTAACACACATACACGGTAACGCACATACATGGTAACACACATACACGGTAACGCACATACACGGTAACGCACATACATTGTAACGTACATACATTGTAACGCACATACACGGTAACGCACATACACGGTAACGCACCTACATGGTAACACGCATACACGGTAATGCACCTACATGGTAACGCACATACACGGTAACGCACATACCCCGTAACACCGCAGTGTGACAGATTATACAGCGCACACACACTGCTGCATATAGGACAATGTCTCTGCTGCCGGGAACCTCTGAAGACCTGGAGCCTCCCTGGAGTCTGGAGACAACACTATTCATACAGAAGGTCACATGGTAGGAAAGCCGCCAGTTCACCAATGTCACCATACAGCGGAGGTCCCCGCAGATGATACACAGGATCAGCAGCAGCGCATATATCACTGATCAATCACCTCTGTATTATTAAACTGTATTTGCTACTATTGGCGTCAGTCATGTGCTTTCTTTACAATTGTGTCTCACTTATTGTGTGCCCCAAATAACAAGATAACTACTGTAATAACTGCGCCCTGAGCAGCAATGGCGATCACAACAAATGAGGGATAGTTCGCTACCTCCACATGGATAACAAGCAAAACAGTTTTATGATGCCATCCTAATAGCGCTCAATATAATACAAATAAATAGAAATAATTACGTATCCTTTGCTGTGTATGGCCAAAATGTGGAATGTATCACATCAGGTTTCTCGTGGACGATTCATACATAAAAACAAGGAAATGTATCAGGGCTGTCTCTTATATGAGATGGACGGTGGTGCTACTCTTTATGGTTCACCCTTCCTGCAGGCAGGAATAACTAGCTAGCAACAAAATGGTGTTCTAATTGGCGCGGCGCATAGCGTGTTTGGAGACGCCAGCTGATTTAGGAACAGCTGCGCCCCAGCTAAACCGAAATCCTTGAATGGATTGGACTTGTAAGTGTTAATGTTTACAGGGTATTGGGTATTTAGAATGTTTTTATATTGCGGGATATTTTTAATGGATGAATTCTGATTGGATATATATGTTTTTTTTATGTGTTTTTACTTGATTGTTAACACACTGCTGCCTTTTGTGAATGTAAGTAATTTTCCATGTTTTCAGTCTGTTTTCTAATGATGTCACAAGGAACTGGTATATAAACCCCACATGTGGTAGGAACCTTCACACCTTGAAAAAGGGCTTATTCCATAGCCCGAAACGCGTTGGTTGGAGGTAAAGTAGATTACCCAAAAGGTTTTTGGTTGGTGCTGGTGTCATCTTCAACCACTGGGGGTCCTTCCATCCGGATAGGGAGGTAACCCAGACCACCATTTTCCTAGGGAATCTCTTTATATTTTAACCTTGTTTTATACTTGTTTGTACTGCTGGAAATAAACTTCAAGATTTTTCAAAATTATTTGGAGTAAGCTAGCTGTCTGTATCCTGTGAGGAGGAGGAGGAGGCGGACCTAAAAGAAACCTTTTGGTGAACATAGGGCACCTGAATTTGGTGAGTGTGTACTTCTATGGCCACCTGGCGATGAAATCTGATTGGTTGTTATGATCCATGCATGCCAAGGTTGAGATTCAAAGAAACTGTTACGGGCATATAGGGCCATTCTCCAAGGTCAGTTCTTAAATTACTAAAGAACGACATGACGGAAGAATTGCCAAGCTCTATTCATATGTTGGTGACTATCTTTATCACCCAAAAGAGGGGACTACAGCGCCAATTAGAACACCATTTTGTTTGCTGTGTATGAGTTGTAAGATCCTAGGAGTCTTTAGGTGGATCTAAGGCTGCAGTAGTCCAGGCGCTGTCACTATTTTCCTTTTTCTCTTTGAGTAATAAATAGCTATTCCACAGCATATTTATGGTATATACATAATTGAGAATGTAAAACAGAACCCCACCAATAACATATTTGGTGCTCTGGATGTATGATTCACTAAATAACACATTGATGCACTTTATAGTGAATAATGTAACCACTCCTCCCAGAGGGTGGTCCCAGACCTCATAGGTATAAACAGAGCTCCAGGCAGAAGGACATTACACCTTGACAAAGACAGACACTGTTGAAACGAGTTGGTGTTTTTTTTATTCAGGAGAAGGCTGTATGGATTGTACTTGTTACTATAAATGCCCTTCCTTTTAGTATCTACTTTTATACTTTTTCTTAAATAAACTCAACTATTTTTTATATCTGCCTGGATGTCATTTCGCTAAAAGAAACCTTTATATGAGGATCCATCGTGAGGCTAATGTTAGCATACAAGTGAGCACTGTTAATGTGTGTATTATAACAAACCGGTGGATAATGCAGTTGTTACACTATATTACTTACCTTATAAAGCATACAATTTGTTACCCCTAACAACGGCAGATTGCCACAGTGATATAAGCAAATGCCTAGCTCAGAGTTCTAACAGCCTCTCATTCACAGACAATGGGGATTGCTGTACACCAAATTTACATATGAAAAGGAGCTGCCGATTCAAGTGTACTGTGACCTTAGCAGATTTTAACCCTTTTACTGCTATATAAGAAATGACCAATGTGCCGTTACCCTTTGGAACCAGCACCTAATACGGAAGTGTACAACATAGGCGCACATGCGATACACTTGCAACTCAGATGCTAATGCGTGCGATACTCTCAAGTTGCTTCTTATGCAATGCTTGTCTGTTTTATAACCTTGGACCAGTTATTAATAAACAAGCCTTAACAAAGCATAGGCGCTTGACCCTGCGTCTGAAACGCTGATACACTTGTAGTTAAGTAATGGAAGCAATCACTGAGATTATAAGGGTCACTGGTCTAACCCCGTGGGACTATAAGTTTATTGTCCAAAGTGGACACAAAGGGTATAAATATAGCAATGCAGGCTCGGCTAACATACAACTGGCACAAATAAGGAAATATATATCAATTACCGTCAAGAGGAGCTGATACCACAAGCGGACAAGGGTTTCCCGAGGCCTCGGGAATTGTGATCTGAAATAGATCACAAGTGGAGCTCCCAGATCCTGACAACAAACTATATACAAAAAAGAGAGTGGGGACAAGCTGGGATATTATTGGATGCAGAAAGGGGACTGGGCATCTCTTCATTGGGCCTCCACATCACGGGTACAATTTCCTGTCCATGAGAATCTCGTCAGGCCATGCAGCTTCTTTGTTCAGGTATTTGGACAGCAGCTGAAAACCGGTTTGAACTGGAGGGGTGGTCATTGGTTTCACTACACACAAAGGTTCATCTGATTACATTGATTTAGGTATCTGGGAGGGAAGGTATAGTGATTGTTACACACACACACACCCGGCCTCTTCAACTGTTGACGGCAATTGTGACAAAACAAATTAAAAATAACAAAGTCTGGATTGTCTCATGGGGTCACACCAACGAAAGAAAAGAATCAAGAGGGGACATATCAGAATAAGATTTAACCATTAACCCATCACGTCCATCCTTGTCCGTTAAGTTAAGCTAATAAGTCGCAACTGCGACAGAGAACTGCGTAGAGGGCGGCCATAATACGCCAATGGCACAGAGATGCAATTTCAGTTTCCACAGCACCTAAAGATACCTTGATATGTTTATTACCACCTCCATAAATGTAAGCTTATTGTAAGCACCATTTATTACTGCCTGCACAAAGGGTGAACCCATAAGGAGTAGAACCACCATCTTATATAAGAGGACTCCATACATCACCCTTGGGAAGACAGCCCTGATATGAACGTTTTTAGAAATAATACACTATACATTTCCTTGTTTACTTGTTTTTTTATGTATGAATCGTCCACGAGAAACCTGATGTGATACATTCTACATTTTGGCCATACACAGCAATTATTTCTATTTATTTGTATTACAGATGTGTCCACATACATCTTGGTTTTACTGCGCCATGTGTGGCACAATTTTACACACCTTGGACTCTGCAAAAGTCACGCTTTGTGATTTTTCTAAAAATTTCCGGTACTTGTGTACAATCACGGCTCCCACGATGTCCATCGTATAGTAAAAAATCGCATCGCATGCGATTTTTTAACAGAAATGCATCCAAATGCATTGAAATTAGTATCAAACATGTTCAATGGCCCCCCAAATGTCATTTTTGAGGCTGTACCACCCCCACTATCAACGCGAACCCGAAGCGTGGCGAGCGCAGCGGTACGCGTCCTACGACCTTTTCATACCCCCACTATCCATGTCGGCGTGGAGTTGAGAATAGAAAGTGTGGCGAGCGCAGCGAGGCGAGCCCAGCGAGGGGACACGGATACCTTCACAGGTATACGCGTCCCCTCACGGGCTTCACAGGTGTCCGCGTCCCCTTGCGGGGCTCGATGCGCTCGCCACGCTTCGGGCTCGGTGGCTCGCTGCGCTCGCCACACTTTCTGTTCTCAACTCCACGCCGACATGGATAGTGGGGGTATGAAAAGGTCGTAGGATGCGTACCGCCGCCCCTCTCTCGCCACGCTTCGGGTTCGCGTTGATAGTGGGAGTGGTACAGCCTCAAAAATGACATTTGGGGGCCATTGAACATGTTTGATACTAATTTCAATGCATTTGGATGCATTTCTGTTAAAAATCGCATGCGATGTGATCGCATGCAATTTTAACAAAAATGCTTAAAAACTGCAAAAATCGCATCCCATCGCATGCCATCACATGCCACTACATTTGGCATGCGATGGGAGCCGTGAAAGTACACAAGTACCAAATTTCCACCTGTAATCTATTACTTTATACAAATTCTACTGCTGCAAACTATTTTCAGAATCCACCCACTTGCTACATTTGTAGAAACAGCTAAGATGATTACAAAGATTTTAAAAGTAGACATGAAACATCGGGTCGCTTCCAGACAGCCTGCTGTTCCCCCAAGAAGTAACAACTTGCTATAGGGACAAGAGAGCAGTTATACCTGTAGACTCCCTCATCCCTCCCACCCTTGGGATTTTGACCATTTCCCTGCTGGACATTAATGAACCTCCCTAGATAATTTATCTTCTACATGAATGTCACGGACCCACCGGTCGCCTGCTCCGATACGTCAATCTGAGCAGCGCCGGCCGTGACTGGGGTTCACTCGGGACACTCGGGTCCTTTCCTTGAGGTACACTGCCACCAGCCAAAACCTGATTTTAGCGCCTGAAACTGCGCAAGGGGCGGCTTGGCTCGCCCCTGACCACACAATACAAGATAACAATGGTAACGTTTTCCAGCCTTTCTCTCCTGAGGCTAATGAGTCTTAAGAACACAGAACCAGAACTGGGAATATGTATTATTTATTCCTAGAAATACTACAGAGCTTTAAACAAAATGGTTACAAGACATTACAATGATTTTAAAAGTACACACAACGATTAAATGCAAATTTCAGAAAAATAAAAAGGGAAAAAAGACAGAACCGTATCTTACAATCCTGAAGTGGGGGGGTTCTCCACAAGAAATCTCTCGTCGCCTACAGCCTGTTTGCTAGACCCCCAGGTAGTGACACTGACTATAGGGAGAAAGGTCTTAGTTATACCTTGCAGACTCCCTCATCCCTCCCACCCTTGGGATTCCACTCTTTCCATGCTGAAGGAGTGTGGAAGGTCCCTGGCAATCTACAGTCTGCTGTTTTCAAAGTGATTGATCCTCCTTCCTTGCATAGCAGACCCACTGATAAGAGATGTGAAGGAAGGGGACAAACTCTAACCTCTTCTTCTGGACCATGGTTTATGAGGGGCTCAGATCTTATCTTACATCCTAACTCCGGAGGAGTCCACAGATGTCACACTGAGGGAATACAGGCCTCAAACTCAAACCAGGGTCACCTACAGTTTACACACATAATACATGACATGTTCTGATCTCCCACATAATAATCACAGGCGGCATGATTTTACCAAACATACCAGACATACATTGCTTGAACAGATAATCATAACAGGAGGCATACGTTAATTTGATCGATCACCTGATCTGATCGTTACACCTCCCCCTTTTAAAATGGCGCACAGAGGCGGTGACCCACGTCACCGTCTCATCAGTGCGCTATTAACTACATCACCTGGACAGGTAGCAGTGGTCTCTGTGCTGAGACAGACTGCCACTGATTCTGCGGGATCTGTACTAACACTTCACTATACTTGACGTCTGTCATGGCACCACCTGACGCCATAGCCGTGGCTAGGGTGGGCAATGGGCATAGTCCCTGTCCCTCTCACAGGAGATGGCAAACTAAAAGCACACAGGTGTCCTCGAACCCATAGTCTGTGAGCACACTGATATAGTGGGAGCTGTGTCCATCCCGGCTGGCAATGACACAGCCCACCACAGCTGTGCGTCGGACTCCTGGACACGGATTCTCCCCTGCAGCTGGCAGTTTGGCCTTACTCACTGAGATCAGTACCAGACCATTCCGCCACACCCCAAACGGCCATCCCCCTGGGACTCGTAACTCGGCACGTTTAACTATACCACAGGTGTGGGGCATTCTCCCAGCACTATATACAGACTTAAAAATGTCTTCCCAGCACCTCTCCTGAGCTGACTGACCCCCCCTCCCCTTCACTGGGGGGAAGGTCCACTCACTCAACACCTCACACCTCATCCTTTTGTGAGGAGATTCGCCCTCTGTGTGTGTGAATTGTGAAGGGGGGCACGTTTCTGCAAGGGGGAATACCAGCAGGTCCTTGTCCCCTGTCTTGGGAACATCCCAGCTCAGCTTTCCTGAGGTTAATGGAGCTGAGTTTACCTGTGCTTCACGGGCCCTCCCACCCTTCTGGTTACACACAGCAGCTTCCCTACTAGCCACTGGCTCTATTCCTGAAACAACCCTCTTACTGTACCCAGGGGTATCTTTCCCACTTCCCAGGTATGGGGCAGCCTGTGCAGGGTTGATTCTCAGTTCTGCGTGGAAAGCCGAGCTTTCCATGGCAGTCCAGGACACCTTCCTGAGCCTGACCTTCCCTCCCAGACCCGCAGGTTCTGTGGCTGGGGTGGTGCCACTGAGGTTCTCAGGAGAGGCATCCGTTATCCAGTGATGCTGGAAAAATGCACTCTCTGGAGGGTTCTCAGTGTCTGGAGGGAACCCCTGCTGTGTTCCTGTATCTGTGTTTGTGTGGCTACAGTAAGGAGGGGGGTTTGGGGGGAAAGCTGCAGTAAGGGACACTCTCTCCCTATCGGACAGGTCTACAGTGCACACAGGACCCACCGGGTCACTTATTATACCTGGTACCACATTTCCCACAGTAGCGCAAGACATCACATTATCAACAGTAACATCAATATCATAACCTGAGGAGACATCCTGCAATACCTGCAAATTAGCCTGTGCATCTTCCACAACACATGGGGCCCATCCTGCTGGCTTACAATTGCACCGTGGCAAAAACGCTATATCTGGATCCCATTGTCTCTGAGCAGGAATGGGGTTATCTGAGCATGTTGTCACCAGTAACTTATTGGCAGGTACATGCTCTGCCTGCAACCAACTCAGATCTGTCCCATTTGTGCAGTTAGCGTCCCCGGGCACCATGTCACAACCAGACATCACTGGAGGAACAGGGTTAACGTCTAGCACAGCAACCTTAATGACATCACCATCAGCACTCCTACCACTGATGAGTGAGGGTGTCTCATTCCCAACCAGATTAGGGCATTCATTTAACCCCACAAACTGGCAAGGATTACCCACTATACCTGTCTCTAACTCACCCTCCACCTCCACCGAAGGTACGGCACTATCACAGATCATCCCAGGGGCTTCACACAAAATAACAACATTGCAATGTTCAGCATGGTTACATACTACCTGAGATGCATCATATGGTTCAGAAGGGTTAGCGACATTGACAGATATGTGTGGAGTTAATAAAAGTCCCACATCAGTAGTCCCACACATACTTGTGTGCATACAGTCAGAAAGTCCCATTCCTATTTCCGACATAGTCTCATCCCTGCATACTTTCACTATGCAGTCAGCCGCTTCCGGCAACAAATCTGGAGCAACGGGTGGGAACATGCTGCTCACATCTTCCAGCAGTTTAAACTGGGCCTTGTGATGTGAGGTCTCCTGGGCAGGCTCCATGACTGCTGTAGTAGGCAGAGGCACCTTGCCCTGGTGGGACACCCCTGGTGAGAGCAAGCTGCTGACATCCACAGATTCTGCTTCTCCCAACCGTTTAAACTGGAACTTTGCTTCCAGAGCTGGTAACAACAGCTGTTCTAGGCGACGCCACTCCACACCTATCCGGCGGCACTGATCTCCCCAAAATGGGGTATCCAGCTTTCTCCAAGCATCGACCTCCTGCTGCGCAAATTTGTAACATTGTCCCAGTTCTCTCAGCAGCACCCAAGGAGACGCGGATGGACCCCAGAAACGAAATGCTGCACGATACTGGCTGAAGGCATTGCACTCATCGTCCCTGGCCTGGGTGAGCTGCGTGGTCATCTCCCCACGAGTATGGTTGTGGCAGGAGATACCTTGCAGCTGGCATTCTTCCGTTAGTTCCTCTGTGCTCAGTAGGGTAAACATATCATCATCCTCCACTGGGTCAATATACCCACTGGGCTCTTCTGGTGCTGTAGGGGATTGGTACTCTGCAGTCTCCCTGACTGCCACACATCCTACAGTCTCCCTGGTGCTAGCAGAGATGTCACCTCTCTGAGCATCGGTTGTAGTGTCCAGGGCCAGCTCATTACTCACAATCAAGCTGACACTCACTTGGCTTCCTCTGTCTGCTTCCAAGACAGGGAACTGTGCATGACGCGGTCCGGTGAAATTCGCGTCAGCGGTCATTTGGGACCTCTGTCCCTTGTTAGGCTCCCCATGATTGATAACAGAGTCCACACCATGATCCAACACATTATTTACTTCCGCAGACAGTAAAAGTTCAGTACGAAGCCCATCTCCTGCTAACTCAGTAGCCACGGCAGATAAAGTCTCACGTAAAGGTTCGCCATCATGATGCCCTGTATCATTCTCCACTGGTTCACCAACAGCGATCAGGCCTCTGAGCCTCCCCAGCACCAACTGGTGCTCACGCTCAGCCTGACGCTCTGCAGCCTCACGTACGGCTTTGCGCTCCTCAGCCTCTCGTACGGCTTTGCACTCAGCAGCCTCTCTGTCGACAATGGCTTTGCGCTCCGCAGCCTCTCTGTCGACAATGGCTTTGCGCTCCGCAGCCTCTCTGTCGACAATGCCTTGGCAGAACTGCACCAGCTGCAAAGCGAATACGGGGTTCACATTCTTCAATTGCCTGCTAGCAGCTAGAAGGTCGCTCTGCAGTGTAGACTTGCTGGGTTCAGCAGAAGTGTTTGACCATGGCGCGGAATCGTTTGTACTGTCCAGTGCTGACTGAGCCCCTGGGGTAGGATTGTCCATGGACTGGTTTCCTCCAGCAGCTAGAGTCCGATCGGCATCCACTAGCGCCTGAATCATACGTTTTCTACTCTGGCCAGACCAAGGGATATTCCTCCGAACGCACACGACCGCCAGGTCATCTCTCCTCATCTGCTGGTAATCAGCCATCCTGAGTCTCACACTTGTCAAATAAAATGATAGGAAAGAAAAACAAGAGAAGGGAGGGAACAGAAATTGCATCCACTGTGTGACTTTTAAAACTATAGTAAAGCTCTGAGTTCTGATTCTGGTGATGTGGGTATTTCTCACAAAATTCTACCCAGAGAAAAATGAATTCTCCACCCCACCGCTTGCCACCA
This sequence comes from Crinia signifera, assembly GCF_055691185.1. NCBI lineage: Eukaryota > Metazoa > Chordata > Amphibia > Anura > Myobatrachidae > Crinia > Crinia signifera. The sequence goes on from NC_139221.1 coordinate 332,248,366, forward strand.
AATGTCACGGACCCACCGGTCGCCTGCTCCGATACGTCAATCTGAGCAGCGCCGGCCGTGACTGGGGTTCACTCGGGACACTCGGGTCCTTTCCTTGAGGTACACTGCCACCAGCCAAAACCTGATTTTAGCGCCTGAAACTGCGCATGGGGCGGCTTGGCTCGCCCCTGACCACACAATACAAGATAACAATGGTAACGTTTTCCAGCCTTTCTCTCCTGAGGCTAATGAGTCTTAAGAACACAGAACCAGAACTGGGAATATGTATTATTTATTCCTAGAAATACTACAGAGCTTTAAACAAAATGGTTACAAGACATTACAATGATTTTAAAAGTACACACAAGTTTTAAATGCAAATTTCAGAAAAATAAAAAGGGAAAAAAGACAGAACCGTATCTTACAATCCTGAAGTGGGGGGTTCTCCACAAGAAATCTCTCGTCGCCTACAGCCTGATTGCTAGACCCCCAGGTAGTGACACTGACTATAGGGAGAAAGGTCTTAGTTATACCTTGCAGACTCCCTCATCCCTCCCACCCTTGGGATTCCACTCTTTCCATGCTGAAGGAGTGTGGAAGGTCCCTGGCAATGTATCTTTGACAGTCTGCTGTTTTCAAAGTGATTGATCCTCCTTCCTTGCATAGCAGACCCACTGATAAGAGATGTGAAGGAAGGGGACAAACTCTAACCTCTTCTTCTGGACCATGGTTTATGAGGGGCTCAGATCTTATCTTACATCCTAACTCCGGAGGAGTCCACAGATGTCACACTGAGGGAATACAGGCCTCAAACTCAAACCAGGGTCACCTACAGTTTACACACATAATACATGACATGTTCTGATCTCCCACATAATAATCACAGGCGGCATGATTTTACCAAACATACCAGACATACATTGCTTGAACAGATAATCATAACAGGAGGCATACGTTAATTTGATCGATCACCTGATCTGATCGTTACAATGAAGAATTAGTCTGCTGTTGGGATGCAACAGCCAAGTCTGATAAGAGATCTGCATTTGTTGGGAGAGAGGACACCTTATTGATCTAACCCCCAATCTCATTTATGAGGGGCCTCAGATCCTAACTTCAGAGTACTCTACAGATGGATACACTGAGGGAATGTCCACTGTGCTTACACTCTGCAGGGGGAAATGGCAGACAGCCCCCTCTTAGGTCACATTAAGTTTACACGCATAATACAAGACATGCCCTGATCTCACACATAATAATAGCAGACATAATTACAAACAGAATACAAGACATTGATCTCACACATAATAAAAGGAGGCATGATTTATTCCATCCATCACGTGATTGGATTGTGACAGTGCCCCTCTCCCCTGAGGCTTTTCAGCAGCCCCCCATCTAAATGATCTGTGCATTGTTGCCTGTCAGAACCTGGTATATTTTTTTTAACGATTTTTAGTAACGTTTACCAAAAATTTCATTCCATTAAATTTGCGCTTTATAATGGGAAAACATCTGGATGCGAATTGAAGTGTGACTAAAATTCGCCACTTGAAAATGTGCAAATTTGCGGCAAAAAGTGTGATTTTCTTCTACCAATCGCACCCTATAAAATGTGCGAATTGCGGGAAAAGTGCGATTTTGGCCGTTCCACAAATTTGGACCCGATTACATTTCGCCCTGTGTGTCTATTCCTGCAGCCAGAGGGGCTGGGGTCATACCTACTGAGCATTCCCCCACATTGGCGTAAATGGGACGTGGCACAATTACAGGCCACGTCCCTTCACGCTAGTCCACGCCCCAATAATTAAATTTCCCTCCTTGCGGTCATCAAATGTTGGGAGGTATAAAAAAATGGTACCTACCAAATACAGGTCGGGGTATAATGGTACAGAGCAGAGCCAGGACAGGGTATAATGATACAGAGCAGAGACAGGACAGGGTATAATGGTACAGACCAGAGACAGGCCGGGGAATAATGGTACAGAGCAGAGACTGGCCGGGGTACATAGCGCAGCAGATTCTGTTACAGTGTCTTATATAGCGCAGCAGATTCCGTTACAGCGTCTTATATAGCGCAGCAGATTCCGTTACAGCGTCTTATATAGCTCAGCAGATCCCGTTACAGCGTCTTATATAGCGCAGCAGATTCCGTTACAGCGTCTTATATAGCGCAGCAGATTCCGTTACAGTATCTTATATAGCGCAGCAGATTCTGTCACAGTGTCTTATATAGCGCAGCAGATCTCGTTACAGTGTCTTATATAGCGCAGCAGATTCCGTTAGTGTATTATATAGCGCAGCAGATTCCGTTACAGCGTCTTATATAGCGCAGCAGATTCTGTCACAGTGTCTTATATAGCGCAGCAGATCTCGTTACAGTGTCTTATATAGCGCAGCAGATTCCGTTAGTGTCTTATATAGCGCAGCAGAGTCCGTTACAGTGTCTTATATAGCGCAGCAGATTCCGTTACAGTGTCTTATATAGCGCAGCAGAGTCCGTTACAGTGTCTTATATAGCGCAGCAGATTCTGTTACAGTGTCTTATGTAGCGCAGCAGTTTCCGTTACAGTGTCTTATATAGCGCAGCAGATTCTGTTACAGGTTCTTATATAGCGCAGCAGATTCCGTTACAGCGTCTTATATAGCGCAGCAGATTCTGTCACAGTGTCTTATATAGCGCAGCAGATTCCGTCACAGTGTCTTATATAGCGCAGCAGATTCTGTCACAGTGTCTTACATAGCGCAGCAGATTCCGTTACAGCGTCTTATATAGCGCAGCAGATTCCATTACAGTGTCTTTATAGCGCAGCAGATTCCGTTACAGCGTCTTATATAGTGCAGCAGATTCCGTTACAGTGTCTTATATAGCGCAGCAGATTCAGTTACAGCGTCTTATATAGCGCAGCAGATTCCGTTACAGCGTCTTATATAGCGCAGCAGATTCCGTTACAGTGTCTTATATAGCGCAGCAGATTCCGTTACAGTGTCTTATATAGCGCAGCAGATTCCGTTACAGTATCTTATATAGCGCAGCAGATTCCGTTACAGCGTCTTATATAGCGCAGCAGATTCTGTCACAGTGTCTTATATAGCGCAGCAGATTCCGTCACAGTGTCTTATATAGCGCAGCAGATTCTGTCACAGTGTCTTACATAGCGCAGCAGATTCCGTTACAGCGTCTTATATAGCGCAGCAGATTCCATTACAGTGTCTTTATAGCGCAGCAGATTCCGTTACAGCGTCTTATATAGTGCAGCAGATTCCGTTACAGTGTCTTATATAGCGCAGCAGATTCAGTTACAGCGTCTTATATAGCGCAGCAGATTCCGTTACAGCGTCTTATATAGCGCAGCAGATTCCGTTACAGTGTCTTATATAGCGCAGCAGATTCCGTTACAGTGTCTTATATAGCGCAGCAGATTCAGTTACAGCGTCTTATATAGCGCAGCAGATTCCGTTACAGTGTCTTATATAGCGCAGCAGATTCAGTTACAGCGTCTTATATAGCGCAGCAGATTCCGTTACAGTGTCTTATATAGCACAGCAGATTCCGTTACAGTGTCTTACATAGTGCAGCAGATTCCGTTACAGCGTCTTATATAGCGCAGCAGATTCCGTCAGTGTCTTACATAGCGCAGCAGATTCCGTTACAGCGTCTTATATAGCGCAGCAGATTCCGTCACAGAGTCTTACATAGCGCAGCAGATTCCGTTACAGCGTCTTATATAGCGCAGCAGATTCCGTCACAGTGTCTTACATAGCACAGCAGATTCCGTTACAGCGTCTTATATAGCGCAGCAGATTCCGTTACAGTGTCTTATATAGCGCAGCATATTCCGTTACAGCGTCTTATATAGCGCAGCAGATTCCGTTACAGCGTCTTATATAGCGCAGCAGATTCCGTTACAGTGTCTTATATATCGCAGCAGATTCCGTCACAGTGTCTTACATAGCGCAGTAGATTCCATTACAGTGTCTTACATAGCGCAGCAGATTCCGTCACAGTGTCTTATATAGCGCAGCAGATTCCGTTACAGTGTCTTATATAGCGCAACAGATTCCGTTACAGTGTCTTCTATAGCGCAGCAGATTCCGGCACAGCGTCTTATATAGCGCAGCAGATTCCGTTATAGTGTCTTATATAGCGCAGCAGATTCCGTCACAGCGTCTTATATAGCGCAGCAGATTCCGTTACAGTGTCTTATATAGCGCAGCAGATTCCGTTACAGCGTCTTATATAGCGCAGCAGATTCTGTCACAGTATCTTACATAGCGCAGCAGATTCCGTCACAGTATCTTACATAGTGCAGCAGATTCCGTTACAGCGTCTTATATAGCGCAGCAGATTCCGTCACAGTGTCTTACATAGCGCAGCAGATTCCGTTACAGCGTCTTATATAGCGCAGCAGATTCCGTTACAGCGTCTTATATAGCGCAGCAGATTCCGTTACAGCGTCTTATATAGCGCAGCAGATTCCGTTACAGTGTCTTATATAGCGCAGCAGATTCAGTTGCACTTTACAATAGCAGACAGTGATAAAACAAACTGGGTTATCTATAGGGACATAGGAGGGAAACACAAGGACAGGCACCAGGAATAGCATCGCTTGTAGGTCCAGAAGGGAAGCTATCTCTTATATATTTGGCTACATCTGTCACTCAAAGTGTGTGAGTGTGTGTATAACGCAAGGTGGAGCCTCTGACTCACATGACTGTCTCACATGACAGAAAACCAGCCCAGTGAGCCCACAGACAGTGCCAGACACCCTCTGCCTCCCCATGTTGCCCAGCACTGGTACTCCACAGCCACCAGGTGAGCGCCCCCCCCCCCGCGACCCCCCCTCCCACGATTCTCGGCAACCCCCCCCCACGAGACCTCTCTCCCGCGATTCGCGTAAAAAAAACCCCTCCCCCGTGACCCCCCCCTCCCACGATTCGCAGCAAAAACACCCCCCCCGTGACCCCCCTCCCGCGATTCGCTGCAAAAAGAACCCCCCCCCCGCGACCCCCCCTTGCGCAATTCGTGCCACCCACCCCCCCCTGCGACCCCCCTCCCGCGATTTGCGGCACCCCCCGCAATTCACAGCAGCCCCAGGATTAAATGGCACATGCAAAACACTGACATGGCTATGGTCGACAATGAAAAAGGTTGACATGAGTTTTTGAAGATTTATTTTTCATTTTTTTGAATGTTTCCATATTCATTCTCATGTGTCGACATGGACACCAATGAAGTGCCACACTTATGTCAACATTTACATGTGTTGACCTTTCTGTGTTGATTTTTTCTTGTGGAGATTCACGGCACACACACCCCCCCCGCGACCCCCCCTCCCGCGATTCTCGGAACCCCACCCCGTGACCCCCTCTCCCTGGATTTGCGGGACACCACCACGACCCCCCCTCCCACGATTCACCGCGACCCCCCCTCCCGCGATTTTCGGCAACCCACCCCCCCCGCGATTCTCTGCAACCACCCCAACCCCGAAACCCCCCCTCCCGCAATTCACGGCACCCCCCGCGACCCCCCCTCCCGCAATTCTAATTCATATTTCTCATATACAAACGTTCACAAATTAAGGGGGCGCAGCCCCTTACGACGGTGTGAAGAGCGCCCGTAATGGAGGTACTGGCCGAGTGGATCAACAAAATACAGTACAGTAATGGAGGGACTGTCAGAGTAGAACAGCAGAATACAGTACAGTAATGGAGGGATTGGCAGAGCTGAGCAGCAGAATACAGTACAGTAATGGAGGGACTGGCAGAGCGGATCAGCAGAATACATTACAGTAATGGAGGTACTGGCTGAGCGGATCAGCAGAATACAGTACAGTAATGGAGGGACTGGCAGAGTGGATCAGCAGAATACAGTACAGTAATGGAGGTACTGGCAGAGCAGATCAGCACAATACAGTACAGTAATGGATGTACTGGCAGAGCGGATCAGCAGAATACAGTACAGTAATGGAGGGACTGGCAGAGCGGATCAGCAGAATACAGTACAGTAATGGAGGGACTGGCAGAGCGGATCAGCAGAATACAGTACAGTATGGAGGTACTGGCAGAGTGGATCAGAAGAATACATTACAGTAATGGAGGGACTGGCAGAGCGGATCAGCAGAATACAGTACAGTAATGGATGTACTGGCAGAGCGGATCAGCAGTATACAGTACAGTAATGGAGGGACTGGCAGAGCGGATCAGCAAAATACAGTACAGTAATGGAGGGACTGGCAGAGCGGAACAGCAGAATACAGTACAGTAATGGAGGGACTGGCAGAGCGGATCAGCAGAATACAGTACAGTAATGGAGGGACTGTCAGAGCGGAGCAGCAGAATACAGTACAGTAATGGAGGGACTGGCAGAGCGGATCAGCAGAATACATTACAGTAATGGAGGTACTGGTAGAGCGGATCAGCAGAATACAGTACAGTAATGGAGGGACTGTCAGAGCGGAGCAGCAGAATACAGTACAGTAATGGAGGGACTGGCAGAGCGGATCAGCAGAATACATTACAGTAATGGAGGTACTGGTAGAGCGGATCAGCAGAATACAGTACAGTAATGGAGGGACTGGCAGAGCGGATCAGCAGAATAAAGTACAATAATGGAGGGACCCGCAGAGCGGATCAGCAGAATACAGTACAGTAATGGAGGGACTGGCAGAGTGGATCAGCAGAATACAGTACAGTAATCGATGGACTGGCAGAGCGGATCAGCAGAATACAGTGCAGTAATGGAGGGACTGGCAGAGCGGATCAGAAGAATACATTGCAGTAATGGAGGGACTGGCAAAGCGGGTCAGTGGTATACAGTACAGTAATGGGGGGACTGGCAGAGGGGATCAGCAGAATACAGTACAGTAATGGAGGGACTGGCACAGCAGATCAGCAGAACACGTTACAGTAATGGAGGGACTGGCAGAGCCGATATGCTGAATGCAGTACAGTAATAGAGGGACTTGCAGAGCAGATCAGCAGAATACAGTACAGTAATGGAGGTACTGGCAGAGTACAGTAATGGAGGGACTGGCAGAGCGGAACAGCAGAATACAGTACAGTAATGGAGGGACTGGCAGAGCGGAGCAGCAGAATACAGTACAGTAATGGAGGGACTGGCAGAGCGGATCAGCAGAATACATTACAGTAATGGAGGTACTAGCAGAGCGGATCAGCAGAATACAGTACAGTAATGGGGGGACTGGCAGAGTGGATCAGCAGAATACAGTACAGTAATGGAGGGACTGGCAGAGTGCATGAGCAGAATACAGTACAGTAATGGAGGGACTGGCAGAGCGGATCAGCAGAATACAGTACAGTAATGGAGGGATTGGCAGAGCAGATCAGCAGAATACAGTACAGTAATGGGGGGACTGGCAGAGCGGATCAGCAGAATACATTATAGTAATGGAGGTACTAGCAGAGCGGATCAGCAGAATACAGTACAGTAATGGAGGGGCTGGCAGAGCGGAACAGCAGACGATGGTGGCTTTTTTATGTCAACCTTTTGTCACTGTCAACATGAAGCATGTTGACCTTTTTTTATCGACATAGACATTGTCAACCTAATAAATTTACACCCCTTCCAAGCCATTCCACTGCAGTCCCTGCATAGTCCCAGCACAGTCCCTGCTTAGTCCCAGCACAGTCCCTGCTTAGTCCTAGCACAGTACCCGCATAGTACCATAAAAATCCGTGCTTAGTCCCATCAAAGCCCCTTCTTAGTCCCAGCACTGTCCATGCATAGTCCCAGTACAGTCACTGCTTAGTCCCAGCACAGTCCCTGCTTAGTCCCAGCACTGTCCATGCATAGTCCCATCACAGTCCATGCATAGTCCCATCACAGTCCCTGCTTAGTACCAGCACTGTCCATGCATAGTCCCAGCACAGTCCCTGCATAGTATCAGCACAGTCCCTACATAGTATCAGCACTGCCCCTGCTTAGTCCCAGCACAGTCCCTGCATAGTCCCAGGACAGTCCTTGCATAGTCTCAGCACAATCCCAGAACAGTCACTGCATAGTCTCAGCACAGTCCCTGCATAGTCTCAGCACAGTCCCAGAACATAGTGTCAGCACAGTCCCTGCATAGTGTCAGCACAGTCCCTGCATAGTGCCAGCACAGTCCCAGAACATAGTGTCAGCACAGTCCCTGCATAGTCTCAGCACAGTCCCTGCATAGTGTCAGCACAGTCCCAGAACATAGTGTCAGCACAGTCCCTGCATAGGGTCAGCACAGTCCCTGCATAGTGCCAGCACAGTCCCAGAACATAGTGTCAGCACAGTCCCTGCATAGTCTCAGCACAGTCCCTGCATAGTGCCAGCACAGTCCCAGAACATAGTGTCAGCACAGTCCCTGCATAGTGCCAGCACAGTCCTTGCATAGTCTCAGCACAATCCCAGAACATTCACTGCATACTGTAGTCTCAGCACAGTCCCTGCATAGTCTCAGCACAATCCCAGAACAGTCACTGCATGGTCTCAGCACAGTCCCTGCATAGTGTCAGCACAGTCCCTGCATAGTCTCAGCACAATCCCAGAACATAGTGTCAGCACAGTCCCTGCATAGTCTCAGCACAGTCGTCCTTGCATAGTCTCAGCACAATCCCAGAACAGTCACTGCATGGTCTCAGCACAGTCCCTGCATAGTGCCAGCACAGTCCCAGAACATAGTGTCAGCACAGTCCCTGCATAGTCTCAGCACAGTCCCTGCATAGTGCCAGCACAGTCCCAGAACATAGTGTCAGCACAGTCCCTGCATAGTGCCAGCACAGTCCTTGCATAGTCTCAGCACAATCCCAGAACATTCACTGCATACTGTAGTCTCAGCACAGTCCCTGCATAGTCTCAGCACAATCCCAATCCCAGAACAGTCACTGCATGGTCTCAGCACAGTCCCTGCATAGTGTCAGCACAGTCCCTGCATAGTCTCAGCACAATCCCAGAACATAGTGTCAGCACAGTCCCTGCATAGTCTCAGCACAGTCGTCCTTGCATAGTCTCAGCACAATCCCAGAACAGTCACTGCATGGTCTCAGCACAGTCCCTGCATAGTGTCAGCACAGTCCCTGCATAGTCTCAGCACAATCCCAGAACATAGTGTCAGCACAGTCCCTGCATAGTGTCAGCACAGTCCCTGCATAGTCTCAGCACAATCCCAGAACATAGTGTCAGCACAGTCCCTGCATAGTGTCAGCACAGTCCCTGCATAGTCTCAGCACAATCCCAGAACATAGTGTCAGCACAGTCCCTGCATAGTGTCAGCACAGTCCCTGCATAGTGTCAGCACAGTCCCTGTGTAGTCCCAGCATAGTCTCAGCATAGTTCAAGCAATGTCCCAGCACAGTCCCTGCATAGTCCCAGCACAGTCCCAGCACTGTCCCAGACCACTCCCTGCATAGTCCCAGCACTGTCCCAGAACAGTCCCTGCATAGTCCCAGCACAGTCCCTGCATTGTCTCAGCAGTCCCATCATAAACCCCATCACAGTCCCTGCATAGTCCCAGCACAGTCCCTGCATTGTCTCAGCATAGTCCCATCATAAGCCCCATCACAGTCCCTGCATTGTCTCATTATAGTCCCTGCTGTTAGGATGGGACAAAGTTATATTTCCACACAAGTTGAAGATTTCAAGTTAATAAACAATATATATATTCAGTATACGTATCCAAGGACTTATCCATGTGACATATCGTAATTGCAAGCTACTATCACCTGTTGTCATCAATCAAAGACTACCAGCTCAATCTATTCTGAAGCCTCATCACCTGTTCCTGTCCATAGAAGAGATCGTGAAGTGAATGTATAGCTTAAATGTATACTCTAATTACAACATGTCTTACGTCAGAGAGCCGACTAGAACTGCTGACAAGTACTAAATACGTTCTTCCATATATGTAATGATTTAAATAGTTAGCATTATCACCATATATGAAATCACCCCCATACTATTTGTGGCCATAGATAGGAGGTTTAAAAGGTATATATTGGATCATGTGACGACAGCTGGGTGGGGAGTGCTGGGGCCCTGCCCCTCCTCCTCCACACTCCATGCTCCTGGATGCTGTGCTGTTCTGTCTGTCTGTCTGGAATTAAGCAATATTGTATAATATATTATTTTGGATAAATATGTAATTACGTGTCATTTATTTATCCTCGAACTTAACAGTGGATTTATTCCCGACTTATCACTGCATAAAACCATCACAGTCCCAGCATAGTGCCAGCACAGTCCCTGCATAATCCCAGCACAGTCCCAGCAATGTCCCGGGACAGTCCGTGCAGAATTCCAGCACAGTCCCTGCATATTCCCTGCATAGTCCCAGCACTGAGGCCGTTACCCATGAAATACTGGAGTGAGCCATAGGTGTAAGGGCAGACATTATATGATGTGTGAGGTTAATGAGTGACCCCTCCTCTCACTGTACTGTGACCTGACCGCTAATCCCAGCATAGTCCCAGCATAGTCCCAGCACAGTCCCTGCATAGTCCCAGCACTGAGGCCACTAGCCATGGAATACTTGAGTGAGCCATAGGTGTAAATGCAGACATGATATGATGTGTGAGGTTAATGAGTGACCCTTCCTCGCACTGTACTGTGACCTGACCGCTAATCCCAGCATAGTCCCAGCACAGTCCCAGCACAGTCCCTGCCTAGTCCCAGCATTGAGCCACTACCCATGGAATACCGGAGTGAGCCATAGGTGTAAATGCAGACATGATATGATGTGTGAGGTTAATGAGTGACCCTTCCTCGCACTGTACTGTGACCTGACCGCTAATCCCAGCATAGTCCCAGCACAGTCCCAGCACAGTCCCTGCATAGTCCCAGCACTGAGGCCACTACCCATGGAATACCGGAGTGAGCCATAGGTGTTAATGCAGACATGATATGATGTGTGAGGTTAATGAGTGACCCCTCCTCGCACTGTACTGTGACCTGACCGCTAATCCCAGCATAGTCCCAGCATAGTCCCAGCACAGTCCCAGCATAGTCCCAGCACTGAGGCCACTACCCATGGAATACTTGAGTGAGCCATAGGTGTTAATGCAGACATGATATGATGTGTGAGGTTAATGAGTGACCCCTCCTCGCACTGTACTGTGACCTGACCGCTAATCCCAGCATAGTCCCAGCATAGTCCCAGCACAGTCCCTGCATAGTCCCAGCATTGAGCCACTAGCCATGGAATACCGGAGTGAGCCATAGGTGTTAATGCAGACATTATACGATGTGTGAGGTTAATGAGTGACCCCTCCTCGCACTGTACTGTGACCTGACCGCTAATCCCAGCATAGTCCCAGCACAGTCCCAGCATAGTCCCAGCATAGTCCCAGCACAGTCCCAGCACAGTCCCTGCATAGTCCCAGCATTGAGCCACTACCCATGGAATACCGGAGTGACCCATAGGTGTTAATGCAGACATGATATGATGTGTGAGGTTAATGAGTGACCCCTCCTCACACTGTACTGTGACCTGACCGCTAATCCCAGCATAGTCCCAGCATAGTCCCAGCACAGTCCCTGCATAGTCCCAGCATTGAGCCACTAGCCATGGAATACTTGAGTGAGCCATAGGTGTTAATGCAGACATGATATGATGTGTGAGGTTAATGAGTGACCCCTCCTCGCACTGTACTGTGACCTGACCGCTAATCCCAGCATAGTCCCAGCATAGTCCCAGCACAGTCCCAGCATAGTCCCAGCACTGAGGCCACTACCCATGGAATACTTGAGTGAGCCATAGGTGTTAATGCAGACATGATATGATGTGTGAGGTTAATGAGTGACCCCTCCTCGCACTGTACTGTGACCTGACCGCTAATCCCAGCATAGTCCCAGCATAGTCCCAGCACAGTCCCTGCATAGTCCCAGCATTGAGCCACTAGCCATGGAATACCGGAGTGAGCCATAGGTGTTAATGCAGACATTATACGATGTGTGAGGTTAATGAGTGACCCCTCCTCACACTGTACTGTGACCTGACCGCTAATCCCAGCATAGTCCCAGCACAGTCCCTGCATAGTCCCAGCACAGTCCCTGCATAGTCCCTGCACTGAGGCCACTACCCATGGAATACCGGAGTGAGCCATAGGTGTAAGGGCAGACATTATACGATGTGTGAGGTTAATGAGTGACCCCTCCTCTCACTGTACTGTGACCTGACCGCTAATCCCAGCATAGTCCCAGCATAGTCCCTGCATAGTCCCAGCACAGTCCCTGCATAGTCCCAGCACAATCCCTGCATAGTCCCAGCACAGTCCCTGCATAGTCCCAGCACTGAGGCCGTTACCCATGGAATACTGGAGTGAGCCATAGGTGTAAATGCAGACATTATACGATGTGTGAGGTTAATGAGTGACCCCTCCTCACACTGTACTGTGACCTGACCGCTAATCCCAGCATAGTCCCAGCATAGTCCCAGCATAGTCCCTGCATAGTCCCAGCACAGTCCCTGCATAGTCCCAGCACAATCCCTGCATAGTCCCAGCACAGTCCCTGCATAGTCCCAGCACTGAGGCCGTTACCCATGGAATACTGGAGTGAGCCATAGGTGTAAATGCAGACATTATACGATGTGTGAGGTTAATGAGTCACCCCTCCTCACACTGTACTGTGACCTGACCGCTAATCCCAGCTGTTAATAGTTTGCTAACCTGCATCATCTTATTCTTATCTTTCCTGAATACATCTCGACTCACAGACGGCGGCGGCTTCACCAGGGTCGTCCCCGAGACACAAGACAATACCAGTGCAACATCGCAGTGACATGTAAGAACATACTGGGGTCATACGTGACATAGGTGTAAAGTGTTTCACTGTATTGGGGACACATACACTACAGGCACATGGAGAGAGTGTGTGTGTGTGTGTGTGTGTGTGTGTGTGTGTGGGGGGGGGGTGATGTGTCTACGGGTGATAAAATCCACCATCCAGACTCACGGACCACAATGTTCTCCTAGTTTTGGCATTGGCTTTGTTTCAGGTCAGTGACAGCTGTAAGCTCTCAGCTCTCATAGGGGGGGGGGGGGAGTTTACTCCCGAATTCCCAGGTCAGTAGGACAAGCTTTACTCCAGACAGACAGGCTATGCACCAGACTGCCCTGAGTGCGGACAGGTGGTAATCCCAGGTGGTGCATATCCAAGAACCCCCAATACAGTCAGCCTCAAGTGACAGGTGACAAAGGTAGTGACTTACTGATTGGCTCTTGGGACACAAAGGGTGCTGAGGTTGGAGAGACACAGAGGGCTGAGGCCAGAGGCACAGAGACATAGGGGGATATGGCTGGTGAGATGTGGGGGGAAATACCCTGAAGAGATACAGTGGAACTGGGGCTGGAGAGGCACTTGGGGATTATGGCTGGAGTGACAAGACAAAAGATGCTTGAGATGGAGAGATGCAGGGGGTTGAGACTGGGGAGATACAGGGGGCTGAGGTTGGAGAGATGATGGGGGATTAGGCTGGAGAAATGCAGTGTGCTGAGGTTGCAGAGATGCAGGGTGCTGAGATTGCAGAGATGCAGGGGCTGAGGCTGGAGAGATGATTGGGGCTGAGGCTGGAGAAATGCAGGGTGCTGAGGTTGCAGAGATACAGGGGGCTGAGGTTGGAGAGTAGCAGGGGCTGAGGCTGGAGAAATGCAGGGTGCTGAGGTTGCAGAGATGCAGGGGCTGAGGCTGGAGAGATACAGGGGACTGAGGCTGGAGAGATGCAGGGGCTGAGGCTGGAGAGATGCAAGGACTGAGGTTGGAGAGATGCAGGGGCTGAGGCTAGAGAGATGCAGGGGCTGAGGTTGCAGAGATGCAGGGTGCTGAGGTTGCAGAGATGCAGGGTGCTGAGATTGCAGAGATGCAGGGGCTGAGGCTGGAGAGATGATTGGGGCTGAGGCTGGAGAAATGCAGGGTGCTGAGGTTGCAGAGATACAGGGGGCTGAGGTTGGAGAGTAGCAGGGGCTGAGGCTGGAGAAATGCAGGGTGCTGAGGTTGCAGAGATGCAGGGGCTGAGGCTGGAGAGATACAGGGGACTGAGGCTGGAGAGATGCAGGGGCTGAGGCTGGAGAGATGCAAGGACTGAGGTTGGAGAGATGCAGGGGCTGAGGCTAGAGAGATGCAGGGGCTGAGGTTGCAGAGATGCAGGGTGCTGAGGTTGCAGAGATGCAGGGTGCTGAGGCTGGAGAGATGCAGGGACTGAGGCTGGAGAGATACAGGGGGCTGAGGTGGAAGAGATGCAGGGGGCTGAGGTGGAAGAGATGCAGGGGGCTGAGGTGGAAGAGATGCATGGGGCTGAGGTGGAAGAGATGCATGGGGCTGAGGCTGTAGAGATGCATGGGGCTGATGCTGGAGAGAAGCAGGAGTCTGAGGCTGGAGAGACACAGGGGCTGAGGCTGGAGAGACACAGGGGCTGAAGCTGTAGAGATGCATGGGCTGAGGCTGGAGAGACACAGGGGGCTGAAGCTGTAGAGATGCATGGGGCTGAGGCTGGAGAGAAGCAGGAGTCTGAGGCTGGAGAGACACGAGGGTAATGAGACACATAGGGGAGCTGGAAAATCAGGGCTGAGGCAGGAGAGATGCAGGGTGGCTGACACTGGAGATATATAGGGGGCTGGAGAGACACATTGGGGAGTTGAGATTGGAGAGGCACAGGGTGGACAAGGCTGGAGAGCAGCATGGGGGCTTAAGTTGGAAAGACAAATAGAGAGGGGAGCTATGGGCTGGCATCTGAGGGGTCTATGGGCTGGCATCTGAGGGGTCTATGGGCTGGCATCTGTGGGGGTCTATGGGCTGGCACCGGAGGGGTCTATGGGCTGGCATCTGTGGGGGTCTATGGGCTGGCACCGGAGGGGTCTATTGGCTGGCATCTGATGGGTCTATGGGCTGGCATCTATGGGGAGCTATGGGTTGGCACCGGAGGGGTCTATGGGCTGGCATCTGTGGGGTCTATGGGCTGGCATCTCAGGGGTCTATGGGCTGGCATCTGTGGGGGTCTATGGGCTGGCACCGGAGGGGTCTATGGGCTGGCATCTGTGGGGGTCTATGGGATGGCACCGGAGGGGAGCTATGGGTTGGCATGTGTGGGGGTCTATGGGTTGGCACTGGAGGGGAGCTATGGGCTGGCATCTGTGGGGGTCTATGGGTTGGCACCGGAGGGGAGCTATGGGTTGGCATCTGTGGGGGTCTATGGGTTGGCACCGGAGGGGAGCTATGGGTTGGCATGTGTGGGGGTCTATGGGCTGGCACCGGAGGGGAGCTATGGGTTGGCATGTGTGGGGGTCTATGGGCTGGCACCGGAGGGGAGCTATGGGTTGGCATCTGTGGGGGTCTATGGGTTGGCACCGGAGGGGAGCTATGGGTTGGCATGTGTGGGGGTCTATGGGCTGGCACCGGAGGGGAGCTATGGGTTGGCATGTGTGGGGGTCTATGGGCTGGCATCTGTGGGGGTCTATGGGCTGGCACCGGAGGGGTCTATGGGCTGGCATCTGTGGGGGTCTATGGGTTGGCACCGGAGGGGAGCTATGGGTTGGCATGTGTGGGGGTTAGTTATTTACAGTTTCTTGTACAGTGCAACAAGTTTCTTTGCACTTTACAATTGCAAATAGGGATTAAAAAAATAGTCAAATGCGCAGAAACAGACGTGGAGATGCCCAGAAACATGGGGAGATGCAGAGACAGATGGGGAGATGCAGAGACAGATGGGGAGATGCACAGACAGATGGGGAGATGCAGAGACAGATGGGGAGATGCAGAGACAGATGGGGAGATGCAGAGACAGATGGGGAGGCACAGAGAGACGGGGGCTCCACAGACAGATAGGGAGATGCACGACAGATGGGGAGATGCAGAGACAGATGGGGAGATGCAGAGACAGATGGGGAGCAACAGAGAGACAGGGGCTCCACAGACAGATGGGGAGATGCACGACAGATGGGAGATGCACAGACAGATGGGGAGATGCACAGTCAGATGGTGGATGCACATACAGGCGGGGGGTGCTCAGACAGAGGGGGAATGCACAGACAGATGCAGAGATGCACGACAGATGCAGAGATGCACCAACAGACAATGAGATGTACCAACAGACAGGGAGATGCACCAACAGACAGGGAGATGCACCGACAGACAGGGAGATGCACCGACAGACAGAGAGATCAACCAACAGATGGGAAGATGCACAGACAGACGGTGCATGCATGGACAGGCAGGGAGATGCACCGACAGATGGAAGATGCACAGACAGATGGTGGATGCACAGACAGAAAGAAGATGCATCAACAGACAGAAGATGTACCAACAGATGGGGGTGCTCAGACAGAGGGGGAATGCACCAACAGATGTGGAGATGCACCAACAGATGCGGAGATGCACCAACAGACAGGGAGATTCACCAACAGACAGGGAGATGCACCAACAGATAGGGTGATGCACAAACAGATGGGGAGATGCACAGACAGACTGTAGGAGCTGGACTGGAGGCAAAGCCTGGGGGTAGGCTCCCCTGACAGGGTTTGTAGGGAGCTGACTAGCTGGACAGTCATAGAAGGGGTGTCTAAGGAGAGGGTCATAAGGGGGAGGGGCTTAACGGGGTGTTGTAAGGGTATATAAGCAGGGTGCAGACAGGAAATAGGGGTCACTGGGAGATTTTTCTTAACAGCTAAGCAGCACTGCATCTCCCATGGCTTCCCCAAACGCTGATGCTGAGGTATCTGCGGCGCTGGCTGCCCTCAGGGAGGCAGCAGGCACCAGAGGGGCTGAGTGGCTGCAGCAGCAGATGTCAGGTCTGCTGGGGGGACTGGGAGCAGCAACGCAGGAGGCTGCTCCAGCGGGCGCACGGCCTCGGAGGTCCAGGCCTCCGGAGCGCTTCAGCCCATCTGTGTCCCCCAGGGTTCAGCGCCGTTCAAGGAGCCCCGTCAGGGACCCTCCAGGCCAGGCTGCGGGCCGGGCACCTTCCGCCCGCAGGACCAGGTCTGGGAGGAATCCAACCAGCAGGCGGAACCCTCCGCGCGGGGGGGACCCCCCCCCACGTGCAAGAAGATCCGGCGGTGCGTGGTACTGGACCTGGAGCGGCGGGGCATGCGGGGCATGCTGCTGCCCAGCGCGGGGTGAGTCGTGCCAGGGGGGCAGAAGTACAGGCTGAGGACCGCAGGCCTGGTACACGGAGCGAGAGACGCACAGCTGGCTCCGCCTCCAACGAGGTCACGCCGGCTGGTGCTATACCTGAGGGTCGGGATGACAGGAGAAGAGAGATGGCAGCGTCTGCAGATGATGGAGAAATACCTGGTCCCTCTTCATTGGCTGGGTCTCGTCAGGACACTGGACCTGCGGCTGCTGGGTTCACAGCCCCCAGGCAGCCTGGTGAGTCTGTCTCTATGTCTGTTAATGCTTTAGCACAGAGTCAGGGGGGGGGGAGGGTTAGCCCTCCAAGGGGAAATGAGTAGGGGCTTTACTGAATTATTGAGTGGTTTTGCAGATTGGTTGGTGGGTTTGCGGCAGGGGGCGGGGCCGTCCCCGGCGGCAGCATGGGCGCCGCAGAATTCAGGCACACCAGCTACCATTAGTGTGCCAGTCAGTAATAGTGTGCCGGTTAGCAGTGGGGTGCCGGTTAGCAGTGGGGTGCCGGTTAGCAGTGGGGTGCCGGTTAGCATTGGGGTGCCGGGGAGCAGCGGGGTGCCGGTATCCGGCGGTGAGCAAAGTAACAGTAGTGCGGGGGCTGATGGGGGCGGTGTGGGGACGCAGGAGGAGAGTGGGAGGCTTAGTGACACCGCAAAAGGGGAGGTGTACGTATGTTTTGAGGGGCCATTGGGGGCCCACCTGAAGCAGGAGGTGAGGGAGAAGATTTGGAAAGGGGAATACGTGGATATATTTTCATTGCTCCCTTTAGAGCGTTTTAATCTGGATAGGCCCCGTAAGGAGGAGAAGAAGGAGGAGGAGGAACGGCGGCGGTATCGGCTGATACCGCGGTCATTCACGAACTGGTTGCAAGCATTTGCTATTTTAGCTAGTGTGATTGGGGAGAAGGCACCTGACAATTGTTCAGGCTTATTTTGTTACATGGATGCGATAGGAGAGGCGTACCGGGTGTATGGGGGTTTGGCTTGGCTCCGGTACGACGAGCAATTTAGACAGAGGAAGGCGATGCGCCCCAACATTCGTTGGGACCATAAAGATATTGCTTTATGGTTAAAGGTGACGGCCCCCATAAAAAGTGGGTAGCCCTTTCGTGGGGACGGGGGGGGGGGGGGGCGAGGGAGGCCACAAGCGGGACGGCCATGCAGAAGGGACTCTGCTTTGCCTTTAATGACGGGTCATGCCGGTTTGGGGCAAAATGCAAATTCAAGCATGAATGTTCCTCATGTGGAGGGAACCACGGTGCAAATAAATGCTTCAGAGGGAAGTCACGAGACGGTAGTTCAAAAGGGGGTGACACCAGTTCGGCTGGAAAGGATGCTGGGCTATCTGCGTAGGTATCCTGATCAGCAGACAGCCGCCTTGTTGGAGGAGGGGTTTAAGGAAGGTTTTAAGATACCTTCTGACGTGCAGGTGTCAGGGAGTTTTAGGAGGAATTTGAAGTCTGCTAGAGAGCATCCAGAAGTGGTGCAGGAAAAACTGGTTAAGGAGGTGCAACTGGGTCGTATGGCTGGACCTTTTAGGGCGGCACCATGGCCAGATTTGATAGTCTCTCCTTTGGGGGTGGTGCCAAAAAAGGAGGCGAACAAGTTTCGGCTTATACACCATTTGTCCTTTCCAAAAGGGGCGTCGGTCAATGATGGCATTGACCCCGACATCTGCT